>NC_137955.1:1832500-2357500 GCF_963924665.1 Micromys minutus | reverse complement strand
TGGATAAAATAGGTCTAACCTGCGAGGATCAATAAAGAGCTAACAAGCAACAAGGCAGAATCAGTAGGTCCTGGAGTTTCTAGAGAAAGAAATTCACTGATTAGAGAAAAAGAGAAAAAAGAGGAAGGAGAGAGGGAGGGGAAAACACTAACAGGTTATGGTAAATCTGCAGATGCTGAAGAACAAAAAAGATCTTTAAAACAGCCAGGGACAAGTCCATATTTATCATTTTTTTACATTTACTGAGTGTGCTTTTCAAACCCAGCATCTAACCCAAGATTCTGCATTACATTTAATGATTATGATTCTCCACGTCCTCCCGGTTGTCATCATGCTTTACTTAGACAGGGTCTCCTACATTTGCTCTGGCATCTAATTCTCAATCCTGCTGCCTCTGCCTCCTTAGTAGTTAGGATTACAAGTTTGCTCCCTCATGCCTAACTAGTTTCTAATGGCCTTAATTATTTTTTGCAATCCTTGTCATGTATTTTATACTAAACTGCTCTATTACAGTGTTTCTATCTTTAAAATGGACTGTGTGGTCCAGGAGAATTCCACCACTGTCTCAGCAAGTCAAGAACACATACTTCAGCTTGACTTCTTCTGGCTAAGGTACTATTTGTCAGTTTCCCCCTCTATTCTATATTTACCTATAGCTGTTCCTCCATTTGTTTATCAATTTATTAATTTCGATGACTATGTACTTGTATTCACTGTTCCCTTTAGATTTTGAGTTGTAATCCAATATGATTTTATGTTCCTTATCTGACTCCTGGTTTAACCACTTTGAGCTCTTGTGAGTAAACACCCGCCTCTCATTTGGCATACTCTCATCACTGTGGAATTGATTAAATTTTCATTTGGGTTTTGTTGTGATTTCTTTGGTTGGTTGGTTGGTTGATTCATTGTGACTTGCCTTAGTGGTTCCCCCCCCCCTTTGGCTGGTGCTATTGTTGCTTCTGTTATTTGAGCATTTTCTAGTACAAGATGTTTCCAAGTTGTCTTCCATATTCTTCCCCAAAGCCCAGCCCACTTTAATTTTTAAAGTGTAAACTAATGTTCAATAAGATCTAGGTGTGACACATGCTTGCTGACACATGAGGGTTCTTGCCTAAGACCCCTTGGATGATGGCACAGCAAGCAAATATCTGTTTATACCAACATTCTTAATGAGCTTTAAATTTGATGTGTTAGAGTTCATTCCTTGTGTTTTAAAATCCTATGGATCTTGAGAGATGTATATTGTCATCATTACATCATCTAACAAAACAGTCTTATCTCTCGGGAAAAACATATTCTGTTCTTAATCTATTCAACCCTCAGTCCCTACACCCCTGAATCTGTAACACTGACTTTATCATTTCTGTAATTTTACCTTTCCAGAATGTTATAAAATCTGACTCAAAAATGTTATTTTTTAAGGTATATTTGTTTCTTTTAGAAATGTACCTTTAAACTTTATGGATGAAGCTGAGTGGTAACACTGGCCTGTTCATGCCCATAATACATATGTATTACACACATCCCATATGCCTTTAATCCTGTCACTCTAAAACAGGAGTTCTCAACCTCCTGCTGCTATGACCCTTTAGCACAGTTCCACACCTTGTGGTGTTATGAATTGTAATGTAAATATCTGATGTGCAAGATATCTGATATGCGACTTTTATGAATGTGCCATTCAACCTATAAAGGCATTGTAACCCACAAGTTGGAAACCACTGTTCTAAAGGAAAGGCAGAGAATCAGAAATTCAAGGCTAGTTTTGACTACATAGCAAGTTTTGAGGCTAGCCTGGGTTACAAGAGATCCTGTCTTGGAAAAAAAAAAGACAAAAGACTCATGCTGACTTTTTGCCTTTGCAGCTCATTTCCTTTTAATCCATGAGTAACACTCCATTTTTTGCTCAGCCCTCCACCAGGTTAACTGTGTCTTAGCTATTGCCAATTTAGAGTAACGTAAGTATAGGTATTCAAAACTCATGCAGGTTTTCCTATTTTCCTACTACTTAGGCAAATACCTATGAGCATTTTTATTGGTTGTGTTGATGGGAATATTGACAAACTCAAATGTTTTTTTTTTGTTTTTTGTTTTTTGTTTTTTTTTTTTTTGGTTTTCCAAAGTATCTGGTTCATTTCATGTCATTTGTCATTTCAAAGTAATCATATCAAATATTTAAGAATCCATCTTCTTGTTCATCCTTGGTATCAATTGACAGTATCATGGATTTTAGACTTTTTGTCTCCTAACAGTTTCTACTGTTTTAACTTAGAGATAACTAACGGCCCATGATGTCTGAATTTCTCTGCCTTGTTTGACAATCTAAATATCATTTTATGAGATATTTCTTCAGACTTCATTGTGCATTTTAACTGATTGTTTTCTTACTATGGAATCCTAAAACTTTTGTACATCTTGGACACAAGTGTTTTGTCTGACATTCATTCTTCAAGATGTTTTCACCAAATATGTGTTCTTCACACCTTTGGTTTCTCTTGTGCTTATAATAGCATATTTTGTCAATAGGAATGCTTTTTTTTTTTTTTTTTTCAAAAGCTCAATTGATCCAGTTTTTTTTTCATGGTTCTTATTTTTGTTTTGGTAGATAAAGGTTCATTGTCAAACACAAGGACATCTGAAATTCCTTTTATTTTTCTTTGAGATCTTTCATAGATTTACACTTTGAAATTGAATACATGATTCATTCTGAATGAATTTTTTGAAAGACCTAAGGACTCTTTCTATGTTTTTGCTTTTATGTAGAGCTATCCAAAGATCCCAACAACACTTACTGAAAGTTGATGAACTCCTCATTAAATTCCCTTTGCTTCTTTGTTGAGGATCGGGTGACTGTATTTTTATATTTTTCATCATCTGCTTTTATGCTCTAATCAGTACCACTGACCTCTGCATCCATTCATATCCTCTTACTCATTACTTATAAACTTCACAAGCAAGTTGCCAATGTCCACAAAATAGCTTTCTGGGATTTTAAATAATGTATTTTTTGAGTCTACAGGTCAATCTGAAGAAAACATAAACACCACTGAGTGTTCTAATCTACGAAACCAGAATAACTCTCCATTTGCTTAAGTATGGTATTTTTAACTAGAGCTTTGTAGTTTTCTGAACATGTGTTGTCCATCTATATTTTTTCAAATGCTAGAAACTAGAAACATTGCAAGAGTTAAAAAGTGCCTTTTGTGGCTTACTCTTTGAGCAAATATAGATTCTTTGAGTTTGAAGACAGATCAAGAAAAGCTTCCCACTCTCAATACTAAGTTTAAAAAGTATGGATTACGCATCTTTCTAGTCTAGAACTGATCACCTAAGCCCTGTTGGTACCACACACCAAAACTTACATCACCTGTGTGGCTGGGGTACCAGAAAAAGAAAACCAGAGCTGAATGAGTGATAATGGCCAAGACTTTTTTGATTAATAATATTTTCAGTGATTCTTCCTTAGATTCACCAATGTCCTCCTGGATATCTCTCTGTTTTTGTACACTACTGTTCCCATCACAGCACTTAACTTGAAAAGCATTCTTTACACTTTACAGTTGATAAACCCAGCATCATCTCATTTCTACTATACTCCCAATGCTTACTTCCCTCTTTAGACTATTTTATCTTTGTCATTCATAAGCCTTGAGATTTTATTTTAATTTTGTTCTTCTATTTACAAGCATGCATATTGGGTAACAGGATGTTAATGTGAGGCATCTTCTTAACATGGACTGAGACTGGAGTTTTCCATAGCTATGAGAGCCTCAGGCTTCAGATTATTCCAGGAATCTTGTTTTTGTCTCCACTCTGGGCCTGGAGCTTCCTGTGTATTTTACTCAGAGAGGAACTAGTTTTGCAACTGTTTCAGCTGTAACCACTATATTTCTAGGTTCCTGTAAGTGTGGTGGTAAATTGGAAAAGAACCTAATGATATGGCTAAAACTGTCTTTGCTATACCTGTATTAATATTGTGGCTTTTATAATCACCTTCATAATGATGCAATTCTCCTGCCTCTTAAGTAAGAACACAAAGCTTAAAGAGACCAGGACAGATAAAGCTACAAAATTGTTTTAAGCCTTCACCATGCTTTAGCTATAAGTAAATGAAAATTAAACCAATTTTGTAATTTAATTTTACCCTATTCAGAACAGGTAATATTGAGAAAACAAAAGACAATAAATACTAGTGAGGGGGGTTGGAGAACCTTCATATGGTACAGCCATTATGTGTGAAAGCCCCTCAGAAAATCAGGACTACATCTGCCATATGACTCAGTTGCACCATTCCAGGTCTTATAATCAACAGATTTTATTTTCTACTAAAGACATACATGCTCATCCATGTTCATAGCTGTTCTATTCACATTGGCTAGAATCTACATGTTCTAGCATGGATGCCCATCAGCTGATGAGTGAGTGGATAATAACAATGTGGTCTTTATATAAAGTGGGGATTTACTCAGTAGTAAATAAATAATGAAAATTTTAGAGAAACGGATAAAACTAAAAAAGCATAATCATGTGCAGATAGAAGAACACAGGTGATGTGAAGGAGAAAGGGAGAATAATGTAGATAGAGGTTTAAGTGGGGAGAGGAATGGAAGGGTAGGGCTGAGGAAGTTGTAAAGAGAGGATAACCACCCCTAAAGGGGCTGTATGAAAACATATTTTATATGCTTCATTAATACATTTTCATATTAAATACTTTCCATAAGAAAGTTTTTAATTGAAATTATCTGACACAGGGAATAATGCTTACCCTTACAGAAGCCAAAAACTGCCAAATAAAAAACCCAGTGCCAGATGCGGGTTACCATCCCTTGAAGTCTACATCAGGGGTGTCTCAAAGACCACCAAAACAATACAGGCTATTGTCATTGCTAGGGTTGCCCATGAGATTTTGATGGTAAGACCCTATTTTTGAAAACACCAGGCTATGAAAGGCCATGAAAATTTCAAATTGGTGCTGACTAGGAAGCTTCTAGGTAGCTGCTGGCTAACTTTCAAATGTAAGGTGTGTTGTAGGTTACTGAGGATAGAAACAACTCATAAAAAATTTTACCAGCTGTCAATCTTGTAAGCTACAATAACAGCCAGGCAAAATATGTTTTGAATGCAAGAGTGGCACAAGGGTTCGAGTGGTAACCAACCACTCTCTAGTAAGATTTAAGGTTTATAATGGCCAACTTTACTCTATATTTGAGTGTTTCTAATTCATAGATTAGCACAGCTTTCATACTATTCGGAGCTGTGCAGTTTATGGTAGTTAACACCCAACTGTTCAGAGTGCGGAGAACAGGTGCTGTGGCATTGCTCATTCACAAATGGGGCTTCCATATCACACAAAACAAGGTATTGCCACTGCTCCCTTGCCTAAAGCTCAGAACCCATGAAAATAGAGCAGGGCAGAATGATTATAAGACCTGGAGGTGATGGGAGATTAGGCTAAAACAGTATCTTATAGACATCACCAGACTACTACATTCATAAAATCATAGCACCTGTGGCTTCCTGCTAAAGACCTTCACACCATGAAGACAATCATTATTCCAGCATGGAGCAGAAACAGACTCACAAGCCTCAACCCTTAGCTGAGAAGCTATTGACAGTTGATTGACAACATCTGAGGTAGAGAGTCACTTTTCTTTAACTATTGGAGATAAGACTAAGTAGCAGAATGTCCTGCCCTGTGGTGAAGTAATTAAAGTTTATTTAATTACTTATGGAAAGAACAAGAGTGCTACTCTTGGAAAAGGTAACAGCAACAGAAATAAAACCAGACTCTTCTCAGGGTGGGGCTGGAGGGGTCATCTCAGGAGCACTTAGAAGAAAAGGTAAAGAACCCAAGAGACCCACAGCATAGGCTAATAAACGGAACATAGTCAGTCTGCACCCAGGGGCTGACTTTAAAGCTGCACTATGTAACTCTGATATTGCAGGTAATACGAAAGAGGTTGTTTCATATGAAAGCAAGCTTTCCCCAGGGTGAGCTCTCCAGTCACCTCATAAGAGAGCACCTGAATTTATATCCCACACCAAATGACATTTTCACCCGAAATTTACGCTCACTGTAATACTGACCTTTTCCATCAACCTATATCCCTTATCCATTCAAAATTTCCACATAGCAGTCACATCTGGATTAAATTACAGTTTTTTCATATCATATCAAGGAGATTGGAATGTTTCACTGGACAGAGTTAAAGAAGCAGGAGTCAGAAAAACAAAAGAAGAAATTGCGATTTAAAGTTCCAACTCAGATATGTCAGAATTTTAACATACAAACTTACAAAAGTTGCATGGCAATGTGTGTAATCCTTTTCCAAGTGGGAACATAAAAAATGTACCATTTAGTATCTCTAGTATAGACTATGATTAATCAGATTGAATAACTATGTCTATAATGCATGTTTATTGATTTACCACATAACTAATGGTAATTAATGATGGTAATTATGAAATTATAGATAAATAGCAACATTTAGAGCAGTATCCAAATTTCCCAAATTATGATGATCAATCTAGAACTTTAAAAATAAAAGTTCATTATTATTATTATTGTGGCTAAGTGATAATGATTTGTAATAGATTATCACATGCTTTCTCAAACTCAGAGAAGCACTAATCTATTAAGGTGAGGATAATGGCAGGAATAATGAAAGAATAATGGTTGTTAATCATTTTACATTATCAGTATTTAAATGGGAAAGTCATTTAAAAGTCAGTACAATAAAATCTAGGAAAGTCACACAGCAAAATAAGCAACTGATAGCCACCTACCTATCAAATGAGGTTCTGGGGCCAGTGGGTCCCTACACAATTCATGGGGAATATCAAGAGTAGAAATCACTGAAGGGATTTTGTCCCTTTTTGTTTTCTCTTGGCTCATTTTTCAAGCATTAGACAAGTGTGGTATCTCAAATGTCAGTACTTAGGGGTCTGGGGGTAAGAGGGTCACAGATTGAAGGTGAAAGCAAGATGCTATCTCATCACATCAATACAAAAACAAATAAAAATCTCAGTCCCCAACCCCAAAGAATCTAACTTCATTTACCCGTAATAAAGCTGAGTTTCCACAAGTCTTTTAAGTGTATCTAATATGTATTCCATATTGAGAGCCCCTGTTTCAGAAACTTGACTTTTGTGCTTGAAAATATGGATGTGTTGGCTTCTAGGAACAAAACTGAATTTAGACAGCTCTTTGCCCAGCCTCTATCAATCAGAGCTGTGCAGGAGAAGAATGAGCTGTTAGTTTTAGTTGTCAGAGAATTTTCTTCATGGAAAAGAAATACATTAAAATACCAAATTAAAGTATTTACATATTTTGTGTTTTTTTTTTTCACAACTGTGTTCCCATAGAAACTCAATCCATTTGCTTCCTGCTTTCCTCTGAGTAATTTTCCATCATGAGCCATGCTTTATTGGTGAGGAAAATAGTTGGCCCCCTGAAATAACTGGATTGCTATTTATGATTTCTTTACAAGAGAACTCAACTCTAGCAGGCTCTGCCTCATGCCTATCCTCTGTGAATTTCATCAGGGTAGTGTCTGGTTTGGGAAAATTATCTACTTATTTTTTTTTTAAATCTGACCAATGCGTGGAGCTGTTTATTTATTTATTTATTCTCTTATTTGTTTGTTTTTGTTTTTCCCTACTAAACTGGATAAGAAAAGCCAAGTAAAGTTTTTTTTCTATAGGGAACAATTGAGCAAAAAAGACAAAAAAAATAAAACTGATCACATTTCAAAGGCAGTTCAGGTAAATCAATCCCAGGCAATGAGAGGCTAACAAACCCCTTGCATCTCACTAGCATGGACCAGCAGCATCCTTAACTAGAAAGATATCACGGCTTTGAACATGGGTAATCACAAGCAATCAGAAAGAAAGCAAGTCCTACTCTAATAATGAAAAAAAAATCCTTGTATCCCCAAAGGGAAGGCTAAAAGGAGACACAGGACACTGAGATTTTTTTGTGATTTCACCCAGATGACTTGGTTAACTAGTGCAGGTTGGTTTGAAAAACAGGACATTTCAGTTGCTAAGAAAATGATGTTTTGCACGGAGAATGTCAGAGAAGACTGAAGGGATCTCCAGGTTAGAAGCTTCAGGACAACTGTCCATACTGCAGCTTGATGCCAAGATGGATCTGAGCTCTCAGTGCTGGAGGAGAGATGAATGTCACTGGAGAGAACCTATCGGCTCTCATCTCCCGAATCAGAAGTATTTTTCTGGGACAGCAGTTTTCATAACAAAGACTATTTTCTTCTATCTTCCGAGTTCCAAACAAAAGCAATTGCTGTGGAGCAAGCTGTCCATGGGCTAGTGAGCCAGAGGACATCTCAAAATGCAGCAACATAAGCCACATACAGCCACAGTTTTGCCTCTTATCACATGACCTAGATGCAACTTACACCCTTCTAACCCTTCCTTTACTCAAGAATAACACTCCATTACTTAGGCTTCCAATAAGAAACATAATACTCTCAAGCCAGGTGACTTTATATTCTTGATAAATATATAGGCTCAGTAATACACACACACACACACACACACACACACACACACACACACACACACATATATATATATATATTTAGAACTAGTAATAGCAGAAAACCTCTTCCACTCTAGGCCTGAAAGGCAGAATTCAGAAACAAAGTTATCAGAAGATAATAGATGATAGGAGCTGGACTTCCAGATAAAGAAGAGAATATAAGACCAAAATTGAGTCTTATTTCTTTAAGCCTTCCATGAATAAGACAGAAGATTGGGGATCCATGCAAAGGCAAGAGATTTATTTGTCCAGTGTACTGGGGTGGCTTACATCCAGAGGAGATGTATCCCAAAAGACTGTTACAAGCATTTTTTTTTTTTTTTTTTTTTTTTTTTTACTTTTTAGGCGTACAGGTTATATCAGCAATGTTATGATTTAAATTCATTGGCTAAGCCTATTGGTTAGTGAGCATATGTGTCAGGACCCTAACTGGGACTTTCTAAAGCATTGGATGGCTATCATCAAGCACATTTTACAATTCTCCTGAGAATTGTTTATTCAAGGAAGTCCTTTAGGACAAGGCAGGGTGGGCCACTGGGCCATTGTTTCTGCAAGGGAAGGGGGTGGACAATTTCTCACTTCCTTCATTTCCTCCTTTTTCTAGTCCACTATTTTGATCTTAGAATTGATGGTCCTCCTGCTCTACAACCTCATACTCTTGTTTAAGCACCATTATTTGTACAGTGTTAAGGTGTTCCTTCATGAAAGCAACTAAGCAATTTAAAATGCAAGGACCAAGTTTTGAAGCAAACATAGGATGATCAAAGGTCCTCTCAGAGTTGAAACTAAAGCAATCTCCCACCCCCAGCTGTATAAATAATAGCCTTTTCCTCTTCTGTAAAACTACTCTGCCATGCATTTGAGCTACTCTTGAAGCTGGGAGACTGAGTCTGTTATCTTCTGGATATTAAGATATGTAACCAGTACCACTAAAAAAGTATACAATATCAAGAATATTAAGGTCTGCACTCACACTTGAGTAGCGGCTGGACAAGAGTGTCATGGAGGAAATTTTCATTCCTAACCCTCTCAGGCTGCCTCTCAGAACCACACTCGGGGTTAAGGCTGTAATTGGTGCTCTCTTTTTCCAATTTAGGCCCAGTCTATTCTCTAGTATCTCAAAGACCTCAGAGCCCTCATAATATAGGAGCCAAGGCATGAGCTGAAATAAGACACAAAAACCCTTGGTCTGATTCAGGACCTGTAGATGTACACAGGAGTCAATCTTGAAGAGCAAGCCTACCAGGTATCCTTAGGGGGAATCAAATACCCATCTAGCCTAACATAGTCATAATTAGAGTTACAAAGAAACTTTTTCTCTGGGAGGACAGTGTCTATGCATAGTTCTTGCCGCAAAACTTTTTGCAAAGTGAGAGATTGTCAGAACCATTATTGGCAGCCCCCATCTGCATTGTTCTGTCTTATGAGACCCAAGCCATCAGCTCCTCTGCACTTATGAGCCTATGCCCTACTCTGCTCATTTTGGAGGCACACATAGATCAAGCTGAGGCAAAGCTTACTCCTTAGCTGAGGATACCCGCATTATAATCCTCGTTATCTCAGACCACCCCATACACAGCGCTTCTGAGATTATGTGGGTTCACCCTTGCATTCTGATAGTCCTTCTCCAAGTTCCTGAGTGGAAATATCTCACACATCCACAATGTCAGCTAATTTATACAAATCAGGAATAAAACGGGCCACCAGGTTTAAGGGGGTGAGAGGAGCAGGGGTCCCCTATAATATCTCAAAGAGGGTCAAGTTGAAGCAGGAGGAGGTTTTCCTAACCATAGAAGGGGCTAAAAGGAAGGAACACCACCCAGTCTGTACCAGTCTCCAAGGTCACTTGAGTTTATGAATTGGTCTTCAAGAAATGAGCTAACTTCTGACTTACCTGGGCAATAAAAGCTGGCCCATTGTCTAATCCAATTACCTTAGAGGTGCCAAACCCAGGAAAGATCTCTTGTAGAATCTTCTTAGCTATCACTGTTGCTGTTTCTTTCTTTGTTGGGAAGGCCTTCACCTACCCAGAAAAAGGTATCTACAAAGACTAATAGGCATTTATATTCATATCTTCTTGGCTTAATCTCCATGTAGTCCACTTCCCAGTAAATCCCATGTCTATCTCTATTTAGCCTTTTTCTTTTTTCTATCTTAGTTCTTCATGCACTCACCTCTGGCATGGCACACAGTTATTTATTGCTTGTCCCACCAGATGCCTCAAATTTGGCACAAAAAATTTTTGACCACAAAATGATCCTCAGAAATTTTTCAACCTCTAGATGAGTCCATTCATGCATTTGCTTCAAATTCAGTACTGCATACCATGTTCTGGATGGGGGCAATGAGCTCAACAGGTCATCAGGGTTAGTTACAGTCAGGAGGAGATTGGCCACCCATTTGTTTACCTCAGATCTTGAACTGGTCAGCAGTTGTCATTTTTAGGTTTCCACACTGGTAGAAGAGGTGTGTTCCAAGCTGATTGGCACTCACACAGGACCCCCTAGTTGAAGTAGCCAGATGATATGTGGCATATCCCATCTCACTCCTCCTTTTATATGGGATACTGATGCACTGCTATCTGGCTAGCCTGGGCTTTCAGTTCTATATGGACGAAGGGCTGGTTCTTAGCCTCTTCCATTACTGCAATTTCCACCCAGGCTTGTGGATATGCCTGCAGCCATCAGACCGTTTTATCTAAGGTGGGCTGTTTTTGCTCAAAGAGTTGATACTCATCCTCCAACTGGAGGGTTAGAACCTGTACACATTCTCTTTTTGGCTCTCTAGCCTGTGGTTCATAATGATGAAAGTATATTTGTGCCCCATCTTAGTCAAGAGGTTTCTCCCCAACAAGGGGCAAGGACCTATGAATGAGTGGGATATCTAGCCCACTCCAAGATCTACATATCTTTGAGTAGTCCATGAATATTATGTAGTGTCAGTAGCCCCTTGAACCCAAGACTTTTTGTTTGACATGTGTCCTTCACTTTGTAGCAGGACGGAGGACTGAGCCCTCCTATCTACAATAAACTGGATGGGTTTCTCTTCCACTTTCATGGTTACCCTGGACTCAGGGAGGGTGTCCAAACCCCATTCAACCTAGTTGCTATCTTCTTGTATGGTCAGAAGTTTGGGGCCACAAGTTTGGGGGTTTTCTTGTGGGTGTCCCATTTCTTTCTTGTTAAAACAGTCTCTAGCCCAGTGGCCTTTTTCTTTACAGTAAGCACATTGATACTTGTCGAGAGGCTCTTTCTTAGTGCTGGACATGATCTTTAATTTTCTGTCCCTCACAAGTGTGGCCTGGATCCTATATTAATTTATCTTCTGATTCTTCTCCTGCTCCCCTCTCTCATTGTTTTTTTTTTTCTCCTTTTTTTCCTCTGTCTCTCTAGTATGGTAAACTTCCTTTACAATCTGCACTAAATCCTACAACAATTTATTTCATAGTCTCTCTAACTTCTGAAGCTTTTTTCTAACACCTTTACTGGTCTATAAAAGGCATAGTCATTTGTCTGGTCCTTGCTTAACAAGTACCTTTGTCAAATTTGTGGGTCATCTTGCAACATACATGGTGCCTGGTAATAATTTTTTAGGTGTTCCCTAACTTTAGGAGAGTTGTATTCCAGTCTGGTCTTTGGAGAAAGAATTTCTCATCTATGTCAGCAGAGTTCTGAGTGGGAGCCTGTCTTCTCTAGGGGCATTCTTTCTGGCCTCTAGAATAATACACTGATAGAATCTGCAAAAACTGTTGGCAATCATCCCAGGTAGGCTGATGGGTGAAAAAAACAGAACATAAAAGATCAGTGAGCATCCTAGGATTATCAGAAAAAGGAGGTCTATGAGAAAGAAGTCAGAAGAGAAAGTCCTGTAGAATCTCTTTCTTAGGTGATGTGAGGTCCTATAAAGCAAGCATCTGGGTTGAAGAGGAAGGCAAAAATGGCTGGACCCATGGAGGAGGGTTTGGCACCAGATTTTCCCAGACTAAGATTTAACTATTTAATCAGGGTGTCTATCAATCCCTAGACCAAAAACTCTCCTCTTCTTAACATCACTCCAGTAATCTTACTTAAATGTAAAGGGGTAGAGGTACTTTTTCTCATGACTAAAAATAATGTCAGTTCAAGTCCACACACATAGACATACACACACACACACACACCAGAAACTGAAACAAAAATCCTGGGTGACCCTGCCATGAATGCCAGAGGCAACCTCCAAAACTGACTAGTGGAGTTTCACTAGAATCTGAAAAATCTTCTAGATTCTCTGTGGCCACAACATTAAGGCACATCTGCCTGTCACTTACTGGCCACAAATGAATGGACTGGTCAAAGGATTCACAGATATTATCAAATAAGTCAAAAGTGAACAGAATGACACAATCAAACAACATATTCTTCAGACTTCCCAATGGTCCCAACTTATGACTCTCCAGCTCCCACTGACAAGAGTCCAAATGCAGCCTGAAGCATCCTTCAGATGCCCCAGAATCAAACAAATGACGCTCCCACTGGCCAGAGTCGAACAGGTTCTAAATGAGGACTGAAGTATCCTTTAGACTCCCCAATGTAAAACAAACAAGTCCCCAGCTCCTGCTGGCCAGAGTCATGACTTATAGATGCTCTTGAGCAAACCAAAACCACGAACAAAAGAAAGACAGATAACCAGATAAGATAATCGCAGAGTACCTTATCCTGAGGCCTGCTGAGGCCTGTATTCTCCATTCATTGTTGTCTAATGTCCTTTCAGGGAGTCTCATTTCTGTCCAGCCAACACACCAAATGTAAGACCCCAAATTAAGTCTTATCTATTTGAGGCTCCCATGAATGAGACAAGAGATTGGGAATCGATGCAAATGCAAGAGGTTTATTTGTCCAGTGCATTGGGGTGTCTTACATCCAGAGGAAAGATGACCCCAAAAGGCTGATACAAGCAGTTTTTGTACTTTTTAGGAATACAGGTTATATCACCAAGGTTATAATTTAAATTCACTGGCTAAGCATATTGACCTTTAAACCTATTGCTTAGTGAGCATATGTGTCAGGACCCTAACTGAGACTTTCTAGAGGGTCAGATGGCTATCAGTCAGCATATTTTATGATTCTCCTGAGAATTGTTTACTCAAGGAAGTCCCTTAGGCCATGACAGGGTGGACCACTGGGCCATTGTTTCTGTATGGGTGGGTGGTAGAAAATTTCTTACCTCATTCAAAAGTAAGCACACCAAGGAAAGAGAGTAAAATAAATAAATATCCAGATACCATTCTCTTCTCTGCTTTCTGTTTGTAGACAGTGTGCTCCAGCATCAATCACAAACAGAAACACAATGATGGGCGCTCACTGCTGTATCCATTGAGGATGACCTCTCTACAAAGTAAGATGGTCATTAAGTGGAGGAAGGGATGCCCTCAAACATTGGAGATAGATGACTCAAGACCAACAAGAGGAAGGTGATGTTTCAAACACTGAAGATGACTCAGGATCAGTGATGCTTTCTTCCGCCATTGCCTGGGCTACTCTCCATGTCCTAACTTGCACTTTTTTTCTTCAGGAAATTCAATTTTTCCTGTTTGCTTTAATAAGGCTTTCCAATGTCTAGTCATCTGAGACTCTCTTCCACAGCTATGGTGACTGTAAGTATTGTCCAAAATAAATATTAAATATTTTTCTAAATAAACATTAAAGGTTACTACCTTGACTGGGAAAAAATATGGTAACCATGGCTATGATACATACAAAGGCAAACTAGGGGCAACAGCAGCAAAATATAGTCAAAAATAGCCTCTGTAAAGCCTTTATTTCATCTATGAACCTGTTTTCCAGGAAACATAATTCTTGCAATTAAGGTGGTTTAGAGTCAGTTCAGACAAATAATGGCATCTGTCACTCCACTTGCATTTTTGCCCTTTGGCCTCCCTGTAGCTACACCCTCTCCCAGACTCAAATAACACAGCAAATATGATGACCGTGAGCAACTCCATTCCAGTCTGCTCTCATGCCATGGAATTTTTCCTCTAGGTCACTGGACACACACTAGGTATTGTTTTCAAGTGGTAATTAACACTTTACTCAGACATCTGAGAGGACAATTGTTTAGAAGGCACCCCTCCTTTCCCCATCATCTGTTCTCCACTGCAGCTGATGTGATGCCTCCAAAGTCAGAGCTATAATGTTCTTCAAAGGTTCAAGTTAGCCATTGTAAGTTCTTGAAGAGCCACTTGTTGTATCCTGAGGCTGTTGAGTAGGTTTTAGGAAGGCAAAATAAGATAGGTCCTGTTTGGAAGGAGTGAATTGATCATCCTCATTCCACTGGATACAGAATGACTGGTTATGGATTGCTTAGCTACTTTAAGATGGGATGTGGACTAATTAAGGATACCTTTGACAGCAATGTGAAACTTATGATGAGGAGGGGTTAGAAGATAAAGATCTGCTGACAGGAATCTTACTCTAACCTGCATAAAGCAGTGAAAGTATAGAGTGGGAAGAAAATTAGATTTCTACAAAGTCTTTCAACATTGTCAGTACTGAGGAAATATTAAAGAGAAGGGTGACCAAGATTCCTTTAAATTTGGTGCTTTAGTTTACTGGTTGGTGTTACATAGGTTACAGGAGCATAACTTTCATCCTAATAGAGAAGATCAAAGTATCACAGAAGAATTCTGGTTTGTAGTCATGTACAATGGACTTGTCCCAGTGAAGTTAGAATGTGAATGCATGTATGCATGCTCCTGTGTGTGGCATGAACATGTTCATTGTGTGTGTGTGTGTGTGTGTGTGTGTGTGTGTGTGTGTCTATTCTGGAACGTGAGATGTTGTTTTCAACAATCAGAAAAGAATGCACAAGAAATGCCTGCTTTTGGCCTCCTGCATTTTCTTATTTCTTTAGTGGATTTTTTTTTTTTTTTGTAAAACATACAATGTAATAAACTCCACTACTTACCATGGGAAGAGGAATGAAACTGAAATAAAGAGAAAGAAATATTTGTAAATTGGGACTTATTCATAAAATACAGATTTTTATTTTTTAGAGCTTTGTCATTTAGCAAACAAAAACAAGTCTCTAGAAGATAATAAAAAGTTTTGAGAGCTGAGACTGTAGCTCCATGATAAAGTGCCTGCCTACCATGCTCTAGGCTCAATATCCATTATGATTTGTCAGAAGGAGGAAGGAGATACAGAGGGAGAAAAAGAGGGAGAAAAGAAGGAGGGAGAAGAATGGGGGGAAGGGAGAAAAGAAAGAAAAATGACAATGTGGGAGTCCTGGAGAAATTAGGGATATAAGGGACATGCTTAAACATAATGAAAATGGTTTACAGCAAACTTATAGCAACCACCATCCTAAATGGACAGAAACTCAAAGCAATTCTCCTGAATTCAGGATAAAGATAAGAATTTTCTTTCTCTTCATGTTTATTCAATATAGAGCCTGAAATCTTATCTATAGCTATAAGAAAATGGAAGTATATTAATGAGATGAAAACAGGAACAGAAGAAGTCAAAGTATCTTCATTTGCTAATGACATAATAGCATACATCAGTGATCCTAAACATCCATCAGGGAACCCCTATTGATTTTAAGCATTTTCCATACAGTAGAAGGATCCAAAATACACATAAAATCAGTAGCCTTCTTTCATACAAATGACAAATGGACAAAGAAATTATGGAAACAACACCTTTCATAAAATTCTTTTTAAAAAAGACATAAATATGGGGTAACTCTATGCAAACAGATGCAACACTTGTATGATAAAATCTTTAAGATAGTGAGGAAGATATTGGAAGACGCAAAGATGCCCCATGCTTTAGGATAAGTAGAATTAACAAAGTAAAAATGACCATCTTGCCAAAAGCAATCTACAGATGCAATGAAAGCCTTATCAAAATTCTAACACAATTCTATGCAGAACTTGAAAAAGAATAATATTTAGCCTCATTATGGAAAAATGAAAAACCCAGAACAAATAAAACAATCCTGAATAATAAAAGAATTTCTGGAGGTATCACTATTTCCAATTTCAAACTGTACACAGTTATAGTAGTAAATACAACATGGTATTGACATAAGAACAGATATGTGGATCAATAGATGAATTAGGGAACCAGATATAAATCCATACACCAATGGACATGAGATTTTTTTTTAAATAAAGAAACAAGAAATATACCCAGAGAAAAAGATAGTATTTACAACTAATGGTGTTGGTCAAACTGGATGTCTGCATGTAGAAGAATGGAAATAGATCCATACTTATCACTATTTACAAAACTCAAAGACAAATGCATCAAACACTCAACAGAAGACCAAATATACTAGATCTGATAGAAGGGAAAGTAAGAAATAGTCTCAGACTCACAAGCACAGGAAAAGACTTCCTGGTTAGAACATCAGTAGCACAGGCACTAAGATCAATGAGTAATAAATGGGATCTCATAAAACTGAAAAGCTTCTATATGGCAAAGGATGTTATCATTTGGACAATGTGACAGCCTACAAAATGGGAAAATATTTTACCAATTATACATACAACAAAGGGTAATATCCAAAATACAAAGAATTCAACAAACTTGATGTCTTAAAAAAAAGTAACCAAATTATAAAATGGAATAGAGATATAAAAAGGAAAAGCTGATATAAATATCTGAGGAACACTTAAAGAAATGTTCAACATTTTAGTCATCCAGAAAATGCAAATTAAAATTACTTTAAAATTTTATCTTACACCAGCCAATGGCCATTATCAATAAAACAAATGGCAGTTCAGGCTGTTAAGAATGTAGAATATAACATTTCTCCATTGCTGGAGGAAGTAAAAACTTCTACAACCATAGAAATCAGTATGGCAGCTTCTTGGAAACTTAGCAATTGATCTACCTCAAGATCCAGCAGTACCACTCTTAGGCCTATACCGAAAAGATATGTCCTTCAATCACAGAAACACTCTCTCAAGCATGTTCATTGCTGCTCTATTCATAATAGCCCCAAACTGGAAACAACTTCAATGTCCCTTAACCAAAGAATTAATAAAGAAAATGTGACACATTTGCACAATGGGGATATTCCTCACCTGTTAAAAATGAAATCATCAAATTCTCAGGTGAATGGGTAGAGCTAGGGTAAAACAAACAAGCAAACAAACAAACAAACAAAAAACCATCTTGAATAAAGTAATCCAGACTCAGAAACATGAATATGTGTGCATTCAATTATATATAGATGTTAGCTGTTATATCACTCATGTGTAAACTACTGTTCATATAACCACAGAGGTTAGAGATAAAATAGGGGACTATGGAGCAGAAACAGATTTCTCTAGAAATGGGAATAGCACAGAGAGTAATAAGTGTGTGACAGTAGCAGGGCTGGAGTTGGAGGGTCAGAAAGGGACGGGATAATAAAAGAGGGCAAAGAAGAGAATACAGAGAAAGACAACTAAAACTAAGAGCCATTGGAGGGGTCATATAAAAACCTAGTATACTTGAAACTTTTAAAATTACATATATGTATATATAATTATAAAATCAATCTAAATAAAACTAATCTAAATGCAGAGATTGAATCTCAGACAGGCATCTCTTATCACCAGATAAAGATTCCCACACAGGAAATGGGTTACATCTAATTGAATTGGCCAAAGGGGTCCCATTGAAACCCAAGAACAACCCAGGCTATTGCCAATGCTCTTAGGTGCTTCCCACAAGCTGCGAGTAAAACAGCATTGCTGAAGACAAGACCAAAGCAACTCATTCAATATGACACCTGCCTAGATACTTCATTCCTGTGGACTAATGGTCATGATACCAGAAGGTACTCTGAATGTTACCAAAGGAGAAACATAAATGCCAACCCAGCTATAAAATCTTTGATCCATAATGGTGTCCTGTCTGGTGCAATAATGGCACAAAACTTGTGGAAGCAACCAAGCAAAATCTGATTTAAGAGCCACTCCATGAGATGTAACCCATATCAAACACTGCTGTAGTAGCCAAGAACCTGAGGCCACATAGGCCAGAGACCTACAGAGAAACCAAACAATAAAGGAACATAGCAATAATATGACTACTAATCACATTCTGCTATATTGCTAGATAAAGGCCTTGCTCAGCCATCACCAGTGAAGCTTCCTCCTATAGCAGATGGGAAAAAATAGAGACCCAAAATCAATGTGCAGAGAGTGAAAGATCTTGGAACATTCAGGCTAAATAGGTTCTCCACCAAGTTCTTCTTTAATGGCTCAGGGAATTTTGTGAAAAAAAAGAGGCAGAAAAAATATAAGCGTTAGGGGAATTGAGGAAAGCAGGGAATAAGCCTCTCTAAAGACAGATGGACTAACATATGCATGCACTCCCAGAGACCATGGCATCATGGACAAGGTTTGCATGGGTCTGCAGCAAGTAAGGTCCTAGAACTGCATGGAAAAGTAAACACATGCTGCCATAACTAACGCAGAAGCTATCCTTATTTTGTTATCACTTGCGAATAAAAACATAGTTTTCTCCAAAGGAGTCTTAATGAGGAAACACACAATACTAATTTTTGTTTGTTTATTTGTTTGTTTATTTTTATGAACTGAGCAGTTTATATTCATAATACATATGTGAGTCTAATAACAATCAGTGCAAAAGGAGACTAAAATTTTAAGTAGTGCTAGTAGGTATATGTGGGATATTTTGGAGTGAATAAAAAAAGGAATATATTATATTATAATCTCAAAAATAAAATACAAAATTATATATAACTTCAAAAAATTCTGCATAGTGTATATTAGTTCTTTTAAAAATGATGAACAGAAATGTAAAGGCTAATTCAAAGTTAATGATAGCCAATTTAAAATAGTTATTTTATTTTTATGTGTCTGTTCTTTTGCTGGAGACCTTGAACAGCTCTGCCTTCAGGTTCTTTCTATCTCCATAGCATTTTTTTGTTTTGTTTTGGTTTTTGGTTTTTTTTTTTGTTGTTGTTTTCTTTTTTTCTCTTACAACTTTATTTTTTAAAAAAGAGGGATACATGTACAGATTTTTAAAGGCATTTTGGCATAACACTCTATAAATATATTTTTGTCAGTACTTAATTCATTAGAGGTCTGATAATATGCAGTGAAATCTCACTAGTTACCATCAGCATAAAGTACATATAGGTCAGAATGTAATATGAAAACAGTCAGTTTTCTTGGTGTGTATAGATTAAGCATAATGATCTGTGAATATGAAAAACTGCCACAAGGTTATATTCTTAGCTCTTAGATTATTAGTTATTTAAGGTCCAGGTGTACCACACTCTGAGAGGGTGCTATACATTTATTTATTTTTCTAAGAAGGACTCAGGCTATCACTTTTTGAACTTTGTTTTTCTTGAGCTTCATATGGCCTTTCAGTTGTTTCTGGGATACTCAGCGCTTTCTGGGGTTTGTATCCAATTATCAGTGGCTGCATATTATGTCTGTTATTTTGTGACTAGGTTACCTCACTCAGGATGATATTCTCTAGATGTATCTATTTTCTTAGGAATTTCATAAAGTCATTGTTTCTGATAGCTGAGTAGTACTCCATTGTGTAATTATACCACAACTTTTGTATCCATTCCTCTACTGAAGAACATCTGGGTTCTTTCCTGCTTCTGGCTATTATAAATAAGGCTGCTATGAACATGGTGGAGCATGTGTCCTTATTATATGTTGGAGCATCTCTGTGGTATATGCCCAGAAGTGGAATAACTGGGTCTTCAGGTAGTACTGTGTCCAATTCTCTGAGGAAACACCAGATTGATTTCCAGAGTGGTTGTACCAGTTTACAACACCATCAACAGTGGAGAATTGTTCCTCTTTTTCTGCATCTTTGCCAGCATCCGCTGTCATCAGAGGTATGGATCTTTGTAATTCTGATGGGTGTGAGGTGGAATCTCAGGGTTGTTTTGATTTGCATTTTCCTAATGACGGAGGGATTTAGAGCACTTCCTTAGATGCTGCTCACCCATTCGATACTCCTCAATTGAGAAATCTTTTTTTAGCTCTGCACCCAATTTTTTAATAGGATTGTTTGATTCTCTGTTGTCTAACTTCTTGAGTTCTTTGTATACATTGGATATTAGACCTCTATCAAATGTAGGGTTGGTAAAGATCATTTCCCAATCTGTTGGCTGATGTTTTGTTTTTTTGACAGTGTCCTTAGTATCACAGAAACTTTGCAATCTCATTAAGTCCCATTTCTCAATCTTTGATGTTAGAGCACAAGCCATTGGTGTTCTGTTCTGGAAATTTTCACCTGTGCCTATGTGTTTTTAAGGTTTTCCCTACTTTGTCTTCTAATAGTTTCAGTGTACCTGGCTTAATGTAGAGATCTTTGAGAAATATTATCAGAAAATGGTGTGTGAAAACCTTCAGTCCCAAATTTGTCCTGCCTCTAAGAATTGCAGGAACTTAGGGAATAGATAGACCAAACTTAGGGAATCGCCAACCACTGACTAGCCCAGTTTAAGACCTATTTCATGGTCAAAAATTAATCTGTGACACTATTAATGATACTCTGTTATGCATGCAGACAAGAGTGTATCATGGCTACCTCTGAGAGGCTTCACTCAGCAGCTGACCAAAACAGATACAGAGACCCACAGCCCAACATTAGACAAAGCCTGAGGAGCCTTCTGGAAGAGTTGGGGGAAGGATTGATAGGGACTCTACAAGAAGACTAACAGAGTCAACTAACCTGAACCCTTGGGGTCTCTCAAAGACTGAACTCCCAACCTGTTGGGAGTGATACCCTTCCCCAGGGGTTAGCCGAACTGCTGGTTTGTATGTCTAGACTTTAGGAAACCGACATGCCCTCCTTTGAAGTTTAGATTGGCCTAGTCACAAGCAGATGACTCACTTTTTTCCTGTTTACTTTACCAGAGGTTACAGGTTCGACCTAGGGGTGTCTCCTTTTCATTGAAGCTATGGAATTTACATACTGCCTTTGTAGCTGATATCCTGAGGTGGATTTATAGAGTAAAATGTCCTGATGTGGATTCAGAGAGTAAAATGGCATTTTGGTTACTCAGATGAGCAAGTTGTGTCTCTTTTTCATACCCCGGTCTCTTGACTGATTCAAAGTAGCCATTGGCGATGCAGGCGTCATCACTAACCAAAGAGCATACTAGGGCTGGACCTAGCTCCCCAAACACACACACACACACACACACACACACACACACACACACACACACACACACACACACACACACACACACACACAACACACATTTGTAGCATAAGTATAGCTTGGTCTTTCTGTGTATCCCCCATCAACTGGAGAAGGGGCTGTTTCTGAATCTGCTGCTATCCTGTGGATGCTTCTCCCCTAACTGAACTGATTGTCTAGCCACAGGGAAAAAATATGCTTAGTCATGCAGTGACTTGATACGCCAATAGGTTAGGTAACCAGGGGGTAGAGGGTACCCCCCCCATCTCAGAGGAGAAGCAGAGGGGATATGTAAAAGTGGACTGAGAGGAGGGAGCAGCTCTGATCAGGATGTGTAATGAATAAACAAACAAATGTAAAAAAATATATTGTGTGGGAAAAATCTATTTTCAATAAAATAAAAGAGATAACAATTATTTTTAAAAGATAGAAAAATATGTTCTAGGGCTGGGAATATGGCTTAGTGAGAAATGTGCTTGCTGCACAAGAATAAGGACCCAAGTTCAGAACTCTAGCACCCATATAAAAATGAGATGATAAGGCACAGCAGCCCTGGGTGGCAGAGACAAGTTGACTCCAGGAACTCCCAACAAGATGAGATGCAAAATCAGTGGGAGATCTTGTCTCAAAACAAAGCAGAGAGATATAGAAAAATATAATAAGCATCTACCTCTGACTTCCAAATGCACATAGACATACAAACACACAGGTAAGTGTATGCTAAGAATGATGCATATACACAAGCAAAGAGAGGTTGCAGGGGAGACAGATATGTTCTTAATTATCTAGCAATATATTTTTAAAATGCATTCAACTTTATTATCAAAGTAGACATTTATATTAAAATTACTGAATTCCAAATTTCAAAAATCAATTCTTTACTACTTGCTTCATATAGCTATTATGTCTATTTACCCTGAACAATGATAGAACACTAATGACATTGTGACACCTCTAAGGACTTCCCTTAGAAAATACTAGCTACATGTAATACTTACTGTGTACTATTTATTAAAATCTAGACCACCTGCATTGTCTGTAGGAAAAACTTTTCTGGTTTGGTACTGCTTCATGTAACAACATCCTTGTTTTCTATAGATGTTTCCCCTCTAGTCTTTGGACATAAAGTTTTGTCTGTGCATGTTATCTTGGAGGAATGGTATATGGTAATGGATGTGCCTGTATTTTGGAGAGGTGGTATATGGTTTTCTATGTGACTACATTTTGGAGAGTTATTATATGGTTTTGTGTTGGCCTGTACTTTGGAAGGGTAGTATATGATTTTGTGTTTTCCTGTATTTTGGAGGGGGTAGTGTATGATTTTGTGTTTGCCTGTATTTTGGAGGGGGTAGTGTATGATTTTGTGTTTGCTTGTATTTTGGAGGTATGGTATATGGTTTTGTGTGTGACTATATTTTGGAGGGGTTGTAAGACCCAAATTGAGTCTTATCAATTTGAGGATCTCATGAATGAGATGAGAGTTCAGGGTTGGATGCAAAAGCAAGAAGTTTATTAGTCCAGTGCACTGGTGTGGCATACATAAAAAGGAGAGGCAACCCCCGATACCTATAGGTACAGTTCTTTTATACACTTAATAAAGGGTGGGCCACGGTAATGTAAATTATGCATGCAAGCATTGGTAGGTGTAGTTGACTTTAATCCATTGGCTGCTGCCAACATGGGTGTGGGTTGTATCTCAGGCCCCATGTCCTTTATTCCATGGCTACACAAATAAGGTAAATTCCCTGGGATGTGTAGTTTCTGGGTCATAACTCTTCTCCTTCATTCCAGGGCTACCCAGATAAGGTTGAAGCATTCCTGCTTGGAGAGTGCTGGACCAAGAAAGTCCTTACTGAAAGAGGGGACTGTAAGGCTCTTAGGAGAGTGCAGGACCACAAAAGCCCTTAGTGTCCCTCATTTCCTCCACTTGTGTGTGTGTGTGTGTGTGTGTGTTTGTGAATCATGAAATTACCCACTTTCTTCACCCAAGATGGTCTGGTATTGGTACCTATGCACCATTACCTGCACAGTGTTGATATAGTCTTTAACAAATGCTATGAGGCAGCTCAAAATGCAGGGTCTAAATATTAAAAGCGAAAGTAAAATAACTAGGAATTCTACCAAGGTAGACACCAAGGTGGTCAATCACGGGGAGGAATTAAACCATGATTAGAACCAGCCCTGTGTAGCTTCCTTTTTTCTTCTGCTTTTAGCTAGACCTTTCCTGACCTTGACCATGTTATTTTTCACTACTCCTGAATGATCTATATAAAAGCAATATTCTTTTCCAGAGCCACTTATAGTCCTCCTTGTTGAAAGAACAGTTATTATAGGCCTCTTCTATTTTGGAGGACCACCTCAGCTAACAAAGTTAGTGATTCTTGTAGGTGGGAGGCAGAGGCCTCAATTCTCTGAATATTGATTTCAATGGCCATGTACATGACAGTGGAACTGGGTTACTAGGAAGGCAATCCCAGTTCCCAATTCCTCCAAGTTGGTCCCTATGAGGTCACTCAGGGTTAGAACAGATATATGCTCTCTTTTCTTCCAGAGGAGTCCTGTACTTTCTTCTAATTCTTTTTGGAATTCAGAATTTTCATGGTACAAAAGCAGGGATACTAGCCTAACCAGGACACAAAACACCTGAGTCCAGCTTAGTACTTCTAAATGTACACAGTGGAACATGCCCACCAGTTGTCATCAGGAGAGATTAAATACCTGCCTCCACTGGTTTGGGTTTTATAGGTGAGATTGCAAAGGTAATGTCTACCTGGGGGAACTGAGCCTACACACAGTCCCTGGCCTGACACTTGTAGTAAAGTGACAGACATCTGAGACTTTCATCTGCAGGCACTATTCCTGAGTCGGGCTTATGACAGCAGCTATGCCTTCATAATAAGGTGGTGCAGTATCATACCAAAACCAACAGGAGCTAGGGAGGGTGGGTCTAGTTGACTTGAAGACTAAGAAAGTCCATTCTATGAAGTATAGAATTAGGTGCCCATTGCCCTGGGGGTCCTGATCAGTGAACAGTCTCTTTGTTACCATAGTAACCTCAGTTACCATAATAACCTTCATTACCTTTTTGGGCCTTATTGTAGGGGGTTGGCACTAAGGGTCAAGAGCCTGATGGCCTGGGGGCTACGGGCCAGGGGCTAAAATAGAGTTAGGCCTAATGGAGGTTGTCAGGATCTCAATCTGCAGACAGATGATAAAAAGAAGTCCAGCAACATGGCTAGACTGGAATAGCCATAGTCCCCAGGTATTTCTCTTTTCCCAAGTATGTGCTCTTGTTTCTGCCTCAGTGAACTGGATGGAAAGGGGGTTGCAAAAGAAGTTAAAAGGGCTCTTCCCCTTTCCAGGTTCCTGAGGGTTAGTGAAGTCCCCAGGTGATATCAGGATGGGCTCCAAAGGGCAAGGTGTCCATGGGATTATTCCATCCCCTACAGTTGCTGCCTGTAGAACTCCTTTTTAATGCTAATCAAATCCCATGAGAAGTGGAACTTCCAATAGGTATCCCCTGAGGTTATACAACTCCAGGTACCACAGAAATAGCCAGCAGTTCCTACAAACCTGTGGCTCCATGCCCTATTCAGTCCATTTTAAGGGCATGGATAGACTGAACAAGAAGTAGCTCACTTCTCACCTGGGGACGCTAGTATCCTAATCCTCCTCCTTCTAGACTACTCCTAGGACAGGGCTTTGGGGAGCATGCAGGTATACCCTTGCATTCTGGTAGCCCTTCTCCTGGTTCCTGAGTAGGAATATTCCACATAGCCAATCCAGAGCCAATTTGCAGAGGTCAGGGGTTAGATTGGGCCAGCATTTGCAAGGGGGCTTCCATTGAGGTGGACCATAAAACATCCCTGGTGGCTGATGAGACCACCCAGGTGAGTTTATTAGGGACATGAGGGTTGGGCTTTCCTAAAAGCAGACTCGGCTAAGTAGTGGAGGGACAATAGTGTCAGAAACAAAGACAGTCTTGGCAAGTTCACGATTTCTTGACAATCTTGAGCTTTAGTGGGTTTTCTGTTTTCTGGAAACTCTAGAAATTACCCTCATCTGGAGATATCGATCTGGGTGCAGGCTTTACATGGGAGGCATGCATCCAGGCTGCAATCCTATCAACTTTCACTGCAGTAGAAGTAGTGAGAAGCATCAAATATGGTCCCTTCCAGTGGGGTTCCAGGGACTATGTCCGGTAGCACTGAATGTACAATGTCACCCACTTGAAACTAGTGGGAAGTCTCTGGAATTCCTGGGATGTAAAGAACAGAAAGTTTGGATCAGACCTCCTGTTGTACAGTTTGCAAGGTCAGGGGTCTTAAGTAGAGGTAGTGGTTGCCAAAGCAGGTGACTATCATATAGTCACAAATGTTGGTTAAGGGTAGTAGGGTACCATATAGGATTTCAAACAGGGTTAGACTGAAGTGGGAGAGGGTATTCAAAACCTGGAACAAAGTTAAGGGAAAGAGCACTGCCCTGTCTACATCAGTCTCCAAGGTCAGTTTAGTTAACGTTTTCGTTATAGTTTTGTTCATCCTTTCTACCTGCCCTGAGCTCTGGGGATGATAGACACAATGTAGCCTCCAATTGGTCCCCAACATTTTTGCCAATCCTTGGCTTATATGTGACATGAAGGTGGGGTCATTGTCTGACCCTATTACCTTGTAGACCCCAAATCGAGGAAAGCTTTCTTCTAGGATCTTCTTAGTCACCACTGTAGCTGTCTCTTGTTTTGTAGGAAAGGCCTCAACCTATCCCAAAAAAGTGTCTACAAATATCAGGAGATTCTTGTAACCATATTTCCCTGGTTTCACCTCAGTGAAATCTACTTCCCAGTAAACCTGTGGTCTGTCACCCCTAGGCTTCTTTCCTTTTTCTATCATAGTCTTGCAGGCATTTATTCTGACAAACTTCACATTGTCTCACCACTTCCTCTGCCAACTCTTAAGTCTCTAATATGGCTTTGACCCTTTGACTGCTTCTATTAGTTTTTTACTCCCTAAACGTGTCCATTGGTACATCTGGTGAATCCACTCTAAGAAATGGTCTCAAGGAAGTATGTGTTTACCTTTTTGGGTGTAACATTGTTTTTTTTGTCTTTCAGACAATAATTGGTAGTAAGGCTAGATATCTGGGCAATCTCGTCTCTCTGTAATGGAGGCCAAATCATCCTTTCATTCAACCCCATGCCTGCTTCATTATTGCCTTATTTTGTACCAGAATAGGGGCAACCTCTTCTTGTGCTACCACTTCCTTGGCCACTCAGTTGGTCATATTATTTCCTCTAGTTATAGTTCCATTCTCCTTTTGGTGACCAGAGCAGTGGATGATACTCATTTCCTTGGCTTGTGAGGGGCTGTTAGGGGTGTCGTAATCTCAGGCTTGTTTTTAATCTCTTTTCCATCTGATGTCAAGAGCAACCTCTGCTGGTATATGGCCCTATGCTCATGGGTCGTGGCAAAAGCCTATCTGGTATCCACAGAGATGTTGGAACTTCTTGTCTGCCCCTGATTCTAGTGCCTTGGTTAGGGTGATCAGCTCAGCTTTCTGAGCAGATGTCCCTGAGGGTAGTGGCTCAGCTCACAAACTCTGACACCTGTACACAGTTGCTGCCCCTGCCTGTTGTTGGCCTTCTACCAGGTAGCTACTCCTATCCATGAACAAGGTAGCATCTGTGTCAGCTAATAGCTGGTCAGACAAGCCTTTGCATCATCCATGGGCCTCTGTTAATATCTGCTGACAGTCATTCAGAGGAACATCCAGATCTAGATCTGACAGCAGGGTCACCAGGTTGAGCCCTGTTAGCAGAGTAAAAGTGACTCGATCTGAGTTCAATAACAGAGTCTGGTAATGAGTCATACATCCATTAGTCAGCCACCTGTCTGGGGACTGCTGGATCATTCTTTCCAAGGCATGAGGTTCTGTCACCTTGAGATTTTAGCCCAGAGTCAATTTATCTGCATCTTTGACCAGAGTGACCACAGTTGCTACTATATGGAGGCAGGGCAGTAATCTGGCTGCCACTGGGTCCAGCTTTTTGGATAAGCAGACAACTGGTCTCTTCCAGGGGCCTAATTTCAGGGTTAGCACTCCCATAGCTATTCCCTTACTTCAAGCCACAAACAAATGAAAGGATTTTGAGGTGTCTTCAAGCCCCAGTGCAGGTGCTGTCATCAGGGCCAGTTTGATAGTTTAAAAAGTCTCTTGTTCCTTACTCCCCCATAAGTATGGTTGCCTATTCTTTGATGGGGTAGACAAGGAAAGCCATCTCTGCAAAACCAGGTATACATAGTGGGCAGAACCCAGCAGTGCCTAGGTACTCCCTTACCTGCTTAGGACTTGTCCATGGGGGGATATGGAGAATGGTTTCCTTTCTGGCCTCTGATAGCAATCGCTGTCCTCCTTTTAGGAGGTAACCTAGGTAGCTTTCCTGACGTTGGGAGATTTGGGCCTTCTTTGCTGAGGCTCTGTAACCTAACTTCTCCAGTTCTGCAAATAGGTGCTTGGTACCTTCTAGGCATTGTGCCTCACTTTCAGCCAATATCAGAAGGTCATTTAAATACTGCAGGAGCATTATCTGCAGGTTAGCCCCTAGGTAAATTGCCAGGTCTTGTAGAAGAGACTCATTAAAAATGGTAGGTGAATTTTTGAAACACTGAGGCAGCTGCATCCAGGTTAACTGACCACTCACCCCTAGATCAGGGTCCTTCCATTCAAAGGCAAAGTACTCTTTGCTTTGCAGGACAAGCAGCAAGCAGAAAAAATTCATCTTTCAAGTCTAAGACAGTATGCCAGGTCCTAAAAGGCAACAGAGAGCTTAGTAAAGTGTAAAAGTTTGGGACCATGGTGGACACTGGGTCACAACATTCTGTCCTGCTCCAGAAGGATGGACCCATTTCTAAAAAGAGATCATAATCAGCCATGCACTGGGCAGACCTCCAGAAGTTTTGCACTAGATGATAATTCTGGGTGTCTAGTTTTTTAGCCGGTGAGACTGGCATGTTCCTGGCTGACTTGCATTTGCACAGAATACCCAACGGTAGAAGTCTGTAGATGTGGGGCTTGATGCCTTTCCGGGCCTCCTGGGACAGAAGATATTGGCATGCAGTGATGGGAGTAGCCTGGGCCTTGAGCTTTATATGGATGGGGGGCTTGTATATGGCCATTCTGATCCATGTTTGCTTTGCCCATGCCTGAGGGAAGATTTTTAGCCACCAGTCAATGTCCCTGGGAGCTAGTCATTTAGGGGAAGACTCAAACAATTTGTACCCGTCCTCTAATCTAACAGTGAGAACCTTGATGGGCTCACATTCTAGCCCCTTCAGTTATGGTTTATCTGGGAGTAAATGGATTTGGGCCCCAATCTTTGTGAGTGGGTCTCGTTTGAGTAGCGGATAGGGGCAATCAGGGATAACCATGAATGAGTGGGATACCTGGCCAACGCCTAGATCAACCGCTTTTCGGGTAGTTTATGAATATTGTTTGATTCCCCATGGCTTCTTGTACCCATGACTTCTTGTTAGAAATGGGTCCATCCTCCTGGAGCAGGACAGAATGCTGTGTCCCAGTGTCCAGCAGGAATTGAGTAGTCTTCCTCTCCACTCTTAAGGTTACCTTGGGCTATGAGAAAGTGTTCAAACCCCATCTTCTATAGTCATCTTCCTCACCCAGGGCCAGAACCTTTGGGGTAGGGGAACTTCCCTTCCAGAGCATGGCTTTCCTTTTAGTCTTCTTTTTGTTGGGACATTCTCAGGCCAGTGATCCTTTTCTTTGCAGTATGCACATTGATCTTTGCTGAGCAGCCTCCTTCCTGGTCTGTGCTGGGATCTGGTATCCCTACTTTCTCTCACTACAATTGCTAAGATCTTCTGTAAATTTTTCTCTTGGTGCTTTTCTTTTCTAATTTCTCTCTCCTCCCCTTTTTTTCTGTTTCTTCTGTTCTCTTTCTTTTTCATTCTCCTGATTGTGGAAACCTTTCTTAGAAGCCTGTACTAGATTCTTCAAAGACTTATCCTGTAGCCCCTCTAATCTCTGACATTTCTTCTTAATGTACCGACTAGCCTGATCTATGTAACCATGGTTACTTTAGCATTATGCTCTTCCCTACTAGGATCATAGGGTGTGTACTGCCAGAATACCTTCATGAGTTACTCCAGGAAGACAGTTGGAGACTTGTTGGAACCTTGCACGACTTCCCTCTCCTTAGTCAAATTAGTGGGTCACCTAGAAACACCCTTAAGACCTGGTAATAGAGCCTGGCAGTAGGCTTGCAGGCACTCCTTACCTTCTGCTGAACTGAAGTCTCAATCAGGTCTTCTGAGAGAAAATCCATGGTCAATGTCAGCTTGATTCTGGGTCAGGGCACCGTTGACCTCCAGAACATTTTTTCTAACATCCAAGAGTATGCACTCCTTTTCTACTGTGGTAAAAAGGACCTGGAGGAACTGCTGACAACCATTACAGGTAGCCTGATAAGAAAAGAAAATTGATTCTATTAGGTTAGTAAGTTCCCTGGGATTTTCTAAAAAGGGCCGGTGGCATGCCTTCCAGTTATACAAATCAGAAGTGGAAAAAGAGCAATACTGCATGACCTGATTTCCTTCAGCATTCACAGATCGATAGGGTCACGAGGGGACAGCCATGACTGTATCAGAGGAAGTGGCTCTCCTACTCCAGGTTCCCATAGCTGCCTCAGGGTCGCCATAGCTGCCTCAGGGTCCCCTCCTAATTGAGGGATGGTAGGGTAGAGTCCTTAAGACATTGGAGCTGGTAGTGCTTCAAAACCTTCAGCTGGTATTGGTGGCACGGAGGGTACAGCTGCCAGTGGTTATGAAGATGGGGTATGCAGGAGAAGGTCTGCTGTGTCAGGTTCCTGAAGAATCTCCTTCTATGGCTTCTTCTCAGGACAGAGGCTCTTCTGGTCTCGTACAGCTATAACCTGCATAAGCTCGATGGGGAGAAAAGGCTTAATCCACAAAGAGGGTGTTAGTTGTTAAGTCTTTCCAGACAATAATGTATGGGACCTGGTCAGAGTGGGCAGCTGGGCCGATACCGAATACTTTTCTTTCGTAGCATTAATAACTGCTACCCAACCTCAAAGGTGGACCATTCAGATAAGCACAGAGTGGTCTATTTTCCCTTTTTAATGGTTACTGAAAGGTTGTAGGCCTGACCCTTAGTCTTGTTCCAACTGCCCACTGTCAGACTCAAGGGAGTTGATTCTTTCTGCCCCATTGTCCAAAACTTCCATCTATCAAAGTCCAAAAAACACACCAAGATACAGAGACAAACAGCCAACAAACTGTGTGCACCACCTAGGTTGCAGATAAATCAGGCAATCAGGTTACCCAAATTAATACCGAGTCTAACCAACAAGGAGGGTTTTATCGTCCCAGAGACTCCCCCATGGCCACGACTTCAAGGCACGTCTGTCAGCCGCATTTGACCATAAAAGACAAAAATTCTCTACAAGCCTTACAGATGCTCTCAAGCTACCCAAAACCAATAACAAGAAAAAGATAGACAATCAGATAGGACAAAAAACTGTGGTACTGTTACCTTTCTCTGTTCTCTGGCCCTTGTCCCTTCAGGAAGTCTCACCTTCCTGGTCAGTGCATGAAATGTAAGACTCAAATTGAGTCTTATTAATTTGAGGCTTCCATGAATGAGATGAGAGTTCAGGGACTGAAGAAAAAGCAAGAAATTTTTTAGTCCAGTGCACTGGGGTGGTGTACATCCAGAGAAGAGGCAACCCCTGCTATCTGTAGGCACAGATTTTTATACACTTAATAATAGGTGGGCCACAGCGATGTTGATTAGGCATGCAAGCATAGGTGAATTTAGTTGACTTTAAATTAATTGGATGCTGTTAATGTAGGTGTGTGTTGCATCTGAGGGCCTATGTTCTTCATTCCAGGGGGGCTTTTCAGACAAGATAGCTTCCCCTGGAATGTGGTGTTTCAGGGTCATGAATCTTCTTCATTTTAAGGCCACTTTGATAAGGTTTAAGTACTTCTGCTTGGGGAGTATTGAACCATGAAAGCCCTGAGTGAAAGAGGAAACTGTAAGGCTCTCAGGAGAGTACAGGACCACAAAAGCCTTTAGTGTTCTTCAGGGTTACCATTTGAACATCAACATGAGAAGACAATGAGCCCAACTGCATGTGGTTAGCCCTGAAGCTCAGAATTCCCATACTCATACTTTATTTATTTCTGGAGTAGTAACACCTTGGATCATATCAGCGGCCCATAATTAATTAGACTCTTAGTCAGAATGATGTGTACAGATACCTTTTGAATCCATAAAAATGTGCTTTGGCCTGCAATTAAATGGGAAAGCTAAGTATTTGTGGGAGGAGATGCATATTTATAGGCACATGACAACTTCACCTTCTTTTTTTTTCTTGTTTTGTAAATATATATTTTTTTGTTTTCTTTATTTCTTGGACTTCATACAGTCTGTGAGTGGTTTCTGGGGGAGTGCAAGCCTCTGCGGTTAGCATCCCAATATCAGTGACTGCATATTATGTCTGTTCTTTTGTGACTGGGTTATCTCACTCAGGATGATATTCTCTAGATGCAGCCATTTTCTTAAGAATTTGGTTAAGTCATTGTTTCTGGTGGCTGAGTAGTATTCCATTGTGTATATGTACCACAATTTTAGTATCCATTCATCTTCTGAAATACATTTGGGTTCTTTCCAGCTTCTGGCTATTATAAATAGAGCGGCTATGAACATTGTGGTGCATATAACTTTGTTGTGTATTAAAGTGTCTCTGGGGTGTATGCCCAGAAGTGGAATAGCTGGGTCTTCAGGTAGTACTATATCCAATTTTCTGAGGTATCGCCAGACTGATTTCCAGAGTGGTTGTATTAGTTTGCAAACCCACCAACAGTGGAGAAGTGTTCCTATTTCTCCGCAGCCTCTCCAGCATCTGCTGTCATCTGATTTTTGGAACTTGGCCAAGCTGACTGGTGTGAGGTGGAATCTCAGGGTTGTTTTGATTTGCATTTCCCTGATGGCTAAGGATATCGAGAACTTCCTCAGATGTTTTGGGGCCATTCGGTGTTCCTCAACCGAGAATGTTTTGTTTAGCTCTGTACCCCATTTTTAAATAGGGTTATTTGATTCTCTGATGTCTAGGTTTTTGAGTTCCTTGTATACCTTAGATATTAGGCCTCTATCTGGTGTGGTGTTGGTAAAGATCTTTTCCCATTCTGTTGGTTGCCGTTTTGTTTTCTTGACGATGTCCTTAGACTTACAGAAACGTTGCAATCTCATTAAGTCCCATTTGTTAATCTTTGACCTTAGAGCTTGAGCCAATGGTGTTTGGTTCAGGAAATTTTCTCCTGTGCCTATGTGTTCTAAGGTTTTCCCTACTTTCTCATCTAATAGTTTCAGTGTATCTGGTTTAATGTGGAGATCTTTGATCCACTTACACTTGAGCTTTGTACAAGGAGATAAGAAAGGGTCTATTTTCATTCTTTTGCTTACTGAGTGCCAGTTGGACCAGCACCATTTGTTGAATAGGCTGTCCTTTTTCCATTGAATGTTTACTGCTCCTTTGTCAAAAATCAGGTGACAATATACATGAGGGCTCGTTTCTGGATCTTCTATTCTATTCCATTGATCCACATGCCTATTTCTGTAATAGTACCATGCAGTTTTCAGCACAATTGCCTTGTAATATAGCTTGAGGTCAGGGATAGTGATTCCCACAGATGTTTTTTTGTTGTTGAGGATGGATTTCACTATTCTAGGTCTTTTGTTATTCCATATGAAGTTGCACATTGATCTTTCCAATTCCATGAAGAACTGGGTTGGAATTTTGATGGGGATTGCATTGAATCTGTAGATTGCTTTTGGTAGGATGGCCATTTTTAAGATGTTGATCTTTCCAATTCATGAGCATGGGAGATCTTTCCATTTTCTGAGATTCTCCTCAATTTCTTTCTTTAGAGGTTTGAAGTTCTTCTCGTACAGGTCCTTCACTTGCTAAGTTAGAGTAAAACCAAGGTATTTCATAGATTTGTGACTATTGTGAAGGGTACCTTTTCCCTAATTTCTTTCTCCACATGTTTGTCCTTTGAGTCTAGGAAGGCTACTGATTTGTTCGAGTTAATTTTGTATCCAGCCACTTTGCTGAACTTGTTTATCAGCTGTAGAAGTTCTCTGGTGGAATTTTTGGGGTCACTCAAATACACTATCATGTCATCGGCAAAAAGTGATGTTTTTATCTCTTTCTTTCCGATTTGTATCCCCTTGATCTCCTTTTGCTGTCTAATTGCTCCAGCCAGGACTTCCAGTACTATGTTGAATAGATAGGGGGAGAGTGGGCAGCCTTGTCGAGTCCCTGATTTTAGTGGGATTCCTTGAAGTTTCCCACAGTTAAGTTTGATGTTCGCTGTTGGTTTGCTGTATATTTCTTTTATTATGTTTAGGTATGGACCTTGCATTCCTGTTCCTTCCAGGACTTTTAACATGAAGGGGTGTTGGATTTTGTCAAATGCTTTCTCAGCGTCTAGTGTGATGACCATGTGATTTTGATTTTTGAGTTTGTTTATATGGTGGATTACATTGACGGATTTTCTTATATTAAACTATCCCTGCATCCCAGGGATGAAGCCTACTTGGTCATGATTAATGATCGTTTTAATGTGTTCTTGGATTCGGTTTGCAAAAATTTTGTTGAGTATTTTTGCATCAATGTTCATAAGTGAGATTGGTTTGAAGTTCTTTTTCCCTGTAGGGTCTTTTTGTGGTTTAGGTACGAGGGCTATTGTAGCCTCAAAAAATGAGTTAGGTAGTATTCCATCTGATTCTATCTTTTGGAATAGTTTGGAGAGTTTTGGTGTTATATCCGCAATAAATGTCTGATAAAATTCTGCACTGAACCTGTCTGGACTTGGGCTTGTTTTGGTTAGGAGCCTTTTGATGACTTCTTCTATTTCTTTAGGTGTTATAGGGTTATTTATATGGTTTACTTGGTCCTGGTTTAACTTTGGGATCTTGTATCTGTCTAGGAATTTGTCTATTTCCTCCAGATTTTCCAACTTTGTGGAGTATAAGTTTTTGTAGTAGGATCTGATGATTTCTTGAATTTCCTCAGTTTCAGTTGTTTTGTCCCCACTTTCCTTTCTGATGTTGTTAATTTGTATACTCTCTCTTTGCCCTCTAGTTAGTCTTGCTAGGGGTTTATCAATCTTGTTGATTTTCTCAAAGAACCAACTCTTGGTTTTGTTGATTTTCTCAATGGTTCTTTTTGATTCTATTTGGTCTATTTCTGCCCTAATTTTGATTATTTCTTGCTGTCTACTCTTTTTGGGTATATCGCTTTCTTCTGTTCTAGGGCTTTTAGCTGTGCTGTCAGGTTGCTGATGTAAGCTTTCTCCAGTTTCTTTTTGGAAGCACTTAGGGCTATGAGTTTCCTCTCAGTACTGCTTTCATTGCATCCCATAGGTTTGGGTATGTTGTGTTTTCGTTTTCGTTGAATTCTAGAAAATCCTTAATTCATTTTTTATTTCTTTTTTGACCCTGCTATTGTTTAACAGAGCGTTGTTTAGTTTCCATGTGTATGTGGGCTTTTTGTTGTCTTTGTTGTTGTTAAAGACCAGCAGTAGACCATGGTGATCTGAGAGGATGCATGGGAGTATTTCAATCTTCTTATATTGATTGAGGCTAGCTCTGTGTCCAATTATGTGGTCAAATTTTAAGAAGGTGCCATGGGATGCTGAGAAGAAGGTGTATTCTTTTACTTTAGGATAATATGTTCTGTATATATATATTAATTCTAGTTGGTTCAAAGTCTATGCTAGTTTTGCAGTGTCCTTGTTCAGTTTCTGTTTCCATGTTCTGTCCATTGGTGAGAGTGGAGTATTAAAGTCTCCCACTATTATTGTGTAAGGTGAAGTATATTTTTTGAGCTTTAGTATGATTTCTTTTATGAATGTGGGTGCTTTTTTATTTGGAGCATATATGTTAAGGATTGAGAGTTTCTCCTGACCGGTTTCCCCGGTAATGAGTAAAAAGTGTTTTTCCTATCTTTTTTGATAACTTTTGTTTGGAAATTTACTTTATTCGATATTAGAATAGCCACTCCAGCTTGCTTCTTGGAGCTGTTTGCTTGGAAGTTTTTTTCCCACCCTTTAACTTTGAGATAGTGTCTGTCTTTGTCTCTGAGATGAGTTTCTTTTATGCAGCAAAATGCTGGATTTTGTTTATGTATCCAGTCTGATAGCCTATGTCTCTTTATGGGGAGTTGAGTCCATTTATTTTAATAGATATCAAGGAATAATTGTTTCTGTTTCCTGCCATTATTGCTTTTGTGGGTTGAGTTGTGTCTGTGTTTTTTTTCTTCATTTAGTTTTTTTGTTTAGGAGTTTTCTTGTTTTTACTATGCTTCATTTTCCCTCATTGTATTGGGTTTTCCACCTATAATTCTTTGTAATGCTGGGTTTGTGGTCAGATATTGTGTAAATTTTGATTTGTCTTGAAATATCTTTATCTCTTCATCTATGGTGATTGATAGTTTTGCTGGGTATAGCAGCTTAGGCTGGCACTTGTGTTCTCTTAGGGTGTGCATGATGTCTGTCCAGGCTCTTCTAGCTTTCATAATCTCTGTTGAGAAATCGGGTGTGAGTCTGATTGGCCTTCCTTTATATGTTACCTGACCTTTTCCCCTTACTGCTTTTAGTATTCTTTCTTTGCTTTGGGCACTTGATGTTTTTACTATTATGTGTCGGGAGGTATTTCTTTTCTGGTCCAACCTATTTAGAGTTCTGAAGGCTTCTTTTATGCTCGTGGTCATCTCATTCTTGAGGGTAGGGAAGTTTTTTTCTACGATTTTGTTGAAAATATTTACTGTGCCTCTTAGTTGATACTCTTCTCTCTCTTCTATTCCTATTATCCTTAGGTTCGGTCTTCTCATTGTGTCCTTGATTTCCTGGACATTTTGGGTTAGGAGCTTTTTGTTTTTTGCATCTTCTTTGGCTGTTTTGTGTATGTTTACAATGACAACTTCCTTTTCTAAGAATAGGTTTTCATGAAGATGTATCAGCCCAGCCAGGTGTTAGCAGTACATGTCTGTTATCCCAGGAATCAAGAAGCGGGCACAAAATTCTGAGTGCAAGAGCTATCTAGTTAAGACCTGTATTAAGAAACAGAATATCAAAACAAACAAACACAGAGGGGAAGAATAAGGAGATATCCTAAAACGATAAACTCAGATATCTGAGTAATGATGAGGTCCAACAGGAAGACTAGGCAAGTACCATGTGGGCTGTAGTAACATTACCACTGTGTTTTTATTACTATGTTTCTGGTGAGAATCTCTGCAGAGTAGGTTGAATAGCTCAGACAGCCCTTTGATGGAAGAAGAGCTTTGGGACCATTCTAAAAACAGCCAATAAAACCTAGGAGGAGGAGGAGTGTAAGTCACTCGCTTAGTGTGTGTCTCCCTTTTCACTCATCTACCAGTTCTGGAAAGATTTTTTAACACAATGAATTATCTTACTAATGGCACAAAAAGAAATGAGAACTTTAGACCAGCAGAAGCAAATAGGTTGTGACTCCATTGGGAGAATGTTTAAATTAGTGCAGAGAGGCAAAAGCAACTGGCTATCCTGGTTCATAAAACAAAAATCCACCTAGGTAGCCACAAGTAAATTTTATGTGAGAAACAACACTGAAACCCAGAAATAATTAAAAGGGTGGCAGGGGAGTGATGAGAGACTTAGTAGGTCTTCAGAACCAACCAAATCCTCCACAGGTCCCATGGACTAGATCACCAACCATCAAGCATGCACTGAGAAACCCATGGGTCCAGATGCATGTGTAGTGGAGAATAGGAGTGTGTCTGGCATCAATGTGAGAACAGACCTTTGATACAATGAGGGCATGTTTTCCCAATGTAGGGGAATGCCAAGGCACTGAGTTGGACAGGGTGATTGGGAGCTAGTGATCCTTTGTCAAGACAAGTAAAGAGGGATGGTAGATGGGAGCAAGGTGGGCAAAGGTGATAACATGTCAATGTAAATACAGAGAGTATCTAATAAAAAAATCACAGGAGTGATTTTCTTTCTGAGTCTTTGTATGTTTCTTCTAGCTTCTTCTATAGTACGAAAATTTTGACATTTAAATTATCTTAAAGTTTTGTTGAAAGCCCCACATTGCTGTACCATGTTTGTGTTATCCCAGCTTCAGTGCCTTCTGTGTGTCTCCATTTCTGGAAGGGAAAACTTTCCTCTTCTGGTTTCTCCTCTTTCCCTGTATTTCTCTGCTTCTGTTGTTTGGCTCTCTATCCCTTTGGCTACTTATGTGTTTGTATCTTCCCTGAATTTTCAAATGACCTATTAGATGTAGAATTGGTAAAGATCCTTTCCCAATCTGTTGGATGCTGTTTTGTCTTCTTAAAAGTGTCCTTAGCCTTACAGAAACTATGCAATTTTATGAGGTCTCATTTGTTGATTCTTGATCTTAGAGCAAAGGCCACTGCTGTTCTGCTCAGGAAAATTTCCCCTATGTGTTCTAAGCATTTTCTCAGTTTCTTTTCTAATAGTTTTGGTGTACATGTTTTTATGTGGAGGTCTCTGATCCACTTGCACTTGAGATTTGTACAAAAAGATAAGAATAGGTGTGAGCGTACTTATGAGGCTGTTCTAGGAGCTCACCTGTCTCCATGCAGGTTCTGATTCCTGCTGGCAGTCACACAGTTCTCTCTCTCTGGGCCAGAAAGTTCTGCTCTTCTTGAAAAACATGTGTAAAACCACTCCAGCATGCTGAGAATTCATAAATGTTTAAACTCATGAAAAAACCCATCAGATGTAAATATGTACAAATTATTCAGTAAAAATTTATAATCAGTGATATGAAACCGTGTTCTGATCACTATCTTTAAAGCCTACATAATCAATTTGCAAAAGATTCTGAAACAATACTGTGGAGGTCTGAAGGCTCACATATTCACACACCCTGTTTGTAGTGCTCTTTGGCAAGATTATAAAACCTTTAGGAGGTGCTGGCTTTCTGGAGGAATTCTGTCACAGGGGCAGACTTTGAGACTTTAGAGCTTCATTCAGCTACCTGTGTGGTTGAGAGTTTATCTCTCAGCTTCTAGTTCCCATTATCTTCTGCCATGTCTCCCCCACCCTTGTGGCATCTACCCCACCTTGGAACCAAAAGTCAAAAGAAACATTTTCTCCCATGAGCCACACTTGGTCATGGCATTTACCACAGCAACAGAAAAGTAATTAACATATACAAATGTCCAAAATGGCTTTTTAAAAATATTTTCCAATGTAGAAAATAAGTATAAATTATGCTTTTTTTTCTCATTTCTGTGGTAAAATATCCTGATGAGAATGACTTAAAGGAAAAAGGGTTTCTTTCAGCTTGTAATTTGAGGGGGAAAAGATCATGAGGACAAAGTAGTCTTCTCTGCTCTTTTCCTTGGTGATTCCAGGGCCTATCAAATTGAAAACCAATATAATCTATTACATAATAATAATGTTGATCTTTAAGAATCAGCAATGTACAAAAGCAAATTTATGAGACCATGGAATTTATAAGGCATGTCTTTGAAGAAAAATAATTGAAAACCTCTTTGCTAAGAGCAACATAGGTCAGCAGGAATATTCCATGGATGTGCAAACAACATCAACAAAAAAACTAATGGACAAAACCGGCAATAACAGCAAAAAAAGTTACTAAATTAAGCAGATTCATCATCATCATCATCAAAAAAAGAAAAAAATCTACAATGAATATATAAGGACTAAATATGCACTGAAGTACTTAAGGCAAGAGAAAATCAACAAGATTATTATAGTCGATTATATGTTCTACTGGCAGATAAAATAGTCAAAAATAAGAATATTTTAAAGTTAAATAATGTACCTGTAATATTAAAAATTAAAATCCACAACAAACAAAATATCAAGAAAAATAGAAACTAGAAAGTTTTCCTGTAGCCTCAATCATTAAATCAAAATAATGAAGATAAAGAAAATGTCATAGCAGCACACACTGCCCAGTCACTAAACATGAGCACTGGTACACACATTGTACAAAGGTGCAAAGGTGCCCAAAGGTACAATGGATAGAAAACTCTACAAACTCAACCTTGGATTATTAAAGAAAAAGTAATTAATTAGGCACAAAAAATGGGATTTCAAATACTAAATATATTATATAATTTTAGGTTGATATTATTTGAAATATTGACAACCCTGACATTTTTAGTAAGGTGTAGTAACTCAGACTAGCAACAATAGCACTCAGAATAAAGAAGCAGGAGAATTACAATTTTAAAATTCTTCTAGGCTATGCAGCAAAATTCTGTTTCCAAAACATGAATAGCTATGGACATTTTTAGTAGAAAAATATAAAATGTAGTATTAGTAAAACTATCAACTCAGTTGTTAATATATGTGATGTCAGGTATCTCTTAATATCTAATACTTTATCCAAAATAAAATACCTGAAATTATTGTTATAAAAAGAAAATTTATGATTTTATACTTAATGATTTTCCAAGTTTCAATTTATACTCAGTCAGCATTCTGTGGCAAAGCTAGGCATTGCTGTAACAACCTGTGACAGAGATAACTGTTCATCTACAGCAGCCAGAAAGCAAATAGAGAATGAGGGGACAGAGGCCACACCATACCTTCAATAGCATTCCCCAGTGATGTAACATCCTTCCACCAAACTCTTTGTTTTAAAAGCCTACCAATAACCATCAAATACCAGCACAGGCTGATGAGGTCAAATAGTAAGTCTTCTCTATGATAATGAGAAATGAGCCATGCATACATCTACTGTTTAGCACCATTCTAGAAGTACATGACAACTAAATGTAGAAAATTTTAATTATAATTTGTTGGTGAGTGACTTGATTACTAAACTAGAAAACTTGAAAACACTGAAGACAACAACAAGAACCAGTTAGATCACTTGGTATGAAGGTACTTCAAACAAGAATATAATTTTAAAAGCAATAGTTTTCTTATATACACTAAATGAGCAGAATAATGAAGGAAAGCCATACAAAGTAAGAGTAGATGATGCTGATGCTGAGATGATGGTGATGCTATGATTTTTGGTGCTGAAATGATGATGATAAGATGTTGCTGATGCTGATGCTTATGCTCTAGTCCTGAGAGTCAAGATAATAAGCTAGAGCACAACTATTCAGAAAACAACCCAGTTTTACTGAAGATAAAAGATATGGATAGGACTGGAGAGATGGCTCAGTGGTTAAGAGAACTGTTTGCTCTTCCAGAGGTCTTGAGTTCAATTCCCAGCAACCACATGGTGGCTCACAACCATCTGCAATGCACTCTGATGCCCACTTCTGCAATATCTGAAGAGAGTGACAGTATACTCACATACATAAAACAAATATATCTTATAAAAAGATATGGATAAATAAAAACCTATATTCTTTCAAGATAACATTGCTACTTTTATAAATCTATCCTCCAAATTAATATATAAAATCAGCACAGTTACATTTAAAATCCTATGAGATACTTTTAAGTTGGCAACATCATTGACGTAAAAGTCACATGGCACAGATTCCAGAGTAGCAATAAGGTCTGATTCAATAGAAAGGAATAGTTTGCCATCATTACTGGTATGTATACAGCTCTAAGTTATATGAAAAAGTGGTCACAAAGTATTAATTTTAAAAATTGAAAAATTATGTTTATTACCTAATAATTTTGGTAAGTTAAATATATATATGTAGAAAATTTTAAACTATATCAAAATTTCTTTAAAATATTATAGTCTTGATTTTTAAATGCTGCTTATATTATTTTGTCTAGTTTTGAGCTTAAAACTAACACTTTATAAAGGCAGAGGTGGGACCTCCTTTCCCTTTATAATAGCATTTTGACAGCAAAAAAAGATGACATGAAAATAACATTTACTGATTCACAAGAAGGCCTCATTTGTAGATTTGGATACACATCCACTTGTACATTCTAGACAAATCTAAGTTATTTTGTCATTTAAACAACAACAACAAAATCCCATGGGCATATTTCCTAAGCATGGACACAATGAACTTAACATGCTTGTGTCTCTAAGTCTGAAGCCATCTCACATAGATCTAGCTTGTACAATAACAACAGTCATGATTTGTTATCTATGTATAACAACTTACTTTTATTTATCTTGAAACTACATTTAATATATCTTACTTGCTTTTATTTTTTTCTGAATTGCTACTCACTTAATTGATTGCCTACATGGTAAATTTTTAGCACACCTCATTCTAGTTTCATCATCCCAAGTTGAAGCACTGAGTTTTCAGCCAGTCTTCATAAAGAAACACTTTTTTGGTCCATCTCTATTTTTTACAATGTCATTAAAATCACCACATTGCCAGAGTAGAGTGGTATACTCCCAAATTACTTCCCCTTTCTTCTAGTGTATAAAAATTATTCCCTCAAATACACAATAGCAATCTCAGTGTTAGTTAAAGACATATTTATTGAGAAAAGTATGTCTATATATTATTTTTATGCTGTCCACTGGGAAAGCAGAGTCCCTCCATGATGTCAATTTTGATGACAATATGAACAAAGCTACAAATGTTACCTCCCAAATAGACATAGATTTACCTAGAATGCACAAATGGATCTGTATCCAAATTCACAAACAAGGTGTTTTTGTGAATCAATAAATGCTATTTTCATGTCATTTTTCTTGCTGTCAAAATACTATAATAAAGGTCCAAACTTTGCCTTCATAAAGTGTTAGTTTTAAGCTCTTTCCATATTACTCTCTGACCACATGCACAAATTACTCAAATACACAGTGCAAATTTACACACACACACACACACACACACACACACACACACACACACACACAAACACACACACACACACACACACACACACACACACACACACACACACACACACACATCTTCAATGATCTGATAAGATAAACAGCATTACCAGGAAGCAATGGGAAATCTGCTGTTTGTATCTAGGTAAAGGAGCCTAAATGAGAAAGAAGACAGATATGTGGGAAGATGGATAACAGACTAAAATGATAGAATTCATAAGAAAAACAGGTATTTAAGATCGTTCCTGTGTGGCGATGTAACGCTGTATATCTGTGGCTGCCATTTTTTTAGGTAATATTTTTATTAGATACTTTGTATTTACATTTGAGATGTTATTTATTTACCCTGCCCTGCTCCCATCCCAACTCCCCCTCCATTTGCCTACACAAAAGCACACTCTCTCCTAGTGACCATCTTCACCCCATTGGCTTGGCATTCCCCTACACTAGAATGCATGCCCTCCCTGGACCAAAAGTATATTTTCACATTGATGCCAGACACTGCTATCTTCAGCTACATATGCATCTGGATAAATACGTCTCTTAATGTGTGCATAACGGTTGGTGTTTTAGTCCATGGGAGTTTTGAAGAGATTTGTTGGTTGATAATCTTGTTCTTCCAAAGAGGTCGCAACACCTTTCTGCTCCTTAGGTCCTTTTTTTTTTTTTTTTTTTTTTTTGCACACTTATTGAGGTCCTCAAGGTCAGTCCGGCCTCTGAATGATCTTTTCTTCAATCCCTGTTCCTCTATTTGATCTTGCATCCCCATTTTGGCCTTTCTCTTTTTTTGAGCTTCATGATGTCTGTGAATGGTTTCCTGGGTATTCAGAGCTTTCTGGAGCTAGTATCTGCTTATCAGCGAGTGCATACCATGTGTGTTCTTTTGTGACTGGGTTACTTCACTCAGGATGATAGTCTCTAGTTTCATTCATTTGTCTACAAATTTTATAAAGTCATTGTTTCTAATAGCTGAGTACTCCTTTGTATAAATGTACCACACTTTCTGTATCCATTCATCTGTTGAAGAACTTCTGGGTTCATTCCAGCTTCTGGCTATTATAAATAAGCCTGCTATAAACATGGTGGAGTATGTGTCCCAGTTATATTTTGGAGCATCTTTGGATAATATGCCCAGGAGTGGAATTCGGGGGATGACATGGCCCTCCATTTGTGGTGCCTGCACTACTAACAGCTACTCCGAACTGGGCGAAGACCTAAGGGTTTGAAAGAAAGACACAAGTCCTTTATTCACGGCAACAGAAAGTTTACTCCATCTTGAACTGCTTTCTCTCAGGACAGCCTGCAGTGACCACACAGAATGCAGTGGTCTCAGTATTATACACTCTAGTATTTACAGGGGAGGTATGCAAATTTCCTAGCTGCTAGATGGAAGTAACCCCCTAGGGTGAAGTTTGTAAGCTAAGGCAGCTGGAGACAGGAAGGCCAGGTGTGGAAGTAGACTTCTGACTGGGCCAATTATCATTGCAAAAGGGGGAGGTGGGTATCTCTCCCAGGGTGAGGCATGCAAGCAGGCAGTGTTGCTAACCCCAAGCTGATGCTAGAGTTGGCCTGATTTTTCCAACAGTTGAATAGCTGGGTTTTCAGGTAGGGCTATCCCCGATTTTCTGAGAAATTGCCAGACTGATTTTCAGAGTTGTTGTACAAGTTTACAACCTCACCAACAGTGGAGGAGTGTTCCTCTTTATCCACTTCCTCGCCAGCCAGCTTCTGCTGTCACCTGAGATTTTGATATTACCCATTCTAAGGTGTGAGGTGGAATCTCAGGGTTGTTTTGATTTGCATTTCCCTGATGACTGAAGATGTTGAGCATTTCTTTAGGTGCTTCTCAGCCATTTGATATTTCTCAACTGAGAATTCTTTGTTTAGCTCTGTACCCCACTTTTTAATAGGATTATTTGATTCTCTAGAGTCTAGCTTCCTGAGCTTGTTGTACATATTGAATATTACAACTCTATCAGTTGTAGGATTGGTAAAGGTCCTTTCCCATTTTGTCTTCTTAACAGTATCCTTAGCCTTACAGAAGCCTTGCAATTTCATGAGGTCCCATTTGCCAATTCTTGATCTTAGAGCAAAGGCCATTGCTGTTCTGTTGAGGAAAATTTCCCCTATGTATATGTGTTCTAAACATTTTCTTAGTTTCTTTTCTAATAGTTTCACTGTACGTGGTTTTATGTGGAGGTCTTTGATCCACTTGCACTTGAGCTTTGTACAAGGAGATAAGAAAAGATCGATTTGGATTCTGCTGCATGTTGACTGCCAATTGAACCAACACTATTTGTTGAATAGTCTGTCCTTTTACATTGAATGTTTTTAGCTCCTTTGTCAAAAATCAAGTGACCATAAGTATGTGGGTTCATTTCTGGGTCTTCAAATCTGATTCATTGATCTACCTGCCAATCTCTGTACCAATACCATGCAGTTTTTTAAAATCACATTTTCTTTGTAATATAGCTTGAGATCAGAGATGGTGATTCACCCAGAAGTGTTTTTATTCTTGAGAATAGATTTTGCTATTCTAGGTTTTTTGTTATTCCAGATGAATTTTCAAATTGTTCTTTCAAACTCTATGAAGAATTGAGTTGAAATTTTTATGGAGATTGCATTGAATCTGTAGACTGCTTTTGGGAAGGTGGCTATTTTTACAATGTTGATCCTTGCAAAGTGAATCCCAGAACACGTCAAAACAATCATCCACCATGATCAAGGAGGCTTTATCCCATGGATGAAGGGATAGTTTAAATATTAAAATCCATCAACATAATCTACCGTATAAACAAACTCAAAGAAAAACACCTCATGATCATCTCACTAGATGCTGACAAAGCATTCAATACCCCTTCATGATAAATTTTTGGAAAGAGCAGGAATCCAAGGCCCATACATATACATAGTAAAAGCAATATACAGCAAACCAGTAACCAACATCTAACAACATGGTGAGAATTTTGAGCTTACCATTGTGATGCTACACAACCTGACCATTTATGTGCTTCTTCTGGTACAGGCCACTTACTCTCATACAAGGATGGGATACTGATATCTCACTTCTCCCTACCTTTTTTGTTATCTCAAACTGCCATAGGCTCTTAAAACAGGTGCCCCCTCTCCACTGCATCTTATATGCCAGTGCCATAATAAGATGCTCCAAGAAGCACTTATTGTCACATTTCTATTTTTAAAACACATGCTGCCTTAGGGAATGCAGTTCAGATCCCATCTTGAGGAATATATGGTGCCTACCAAACTGCCTAACTTCATATATAAGATACACAACTTCCATGAGAGTTCTCCCCACCTCAAAAACCATATTCTGCCTTTCATGTCTCTTTGTCTCAGCCTTTGGTTTCCCACCTTCACCTATCTAAATATCGACCACCCTTTCCAGTCCTTCTCCGTTGCCCAGCTAGGCAAATACTTAACCTCTCTTTCTTTCCTTGTCTATTACATGACTTTAAATTGAAATCCCTTACCATAGTAATAAAATACAAATATTTATAGAGTATTGCTAAATGATGGGTAGAGTACCAAGTACTTGTTTTAAATAGAGATTCTTTTGTTGTGGGAAACAGGAACTTTGTGGGATGTAGTAAGAGAGATTTATTATTGTAATTCAAGGAACCAAGGGAAAAATATTTGCCATGATAGCTTACAAAACAGCAGTTTAAGAGCTAGCAGGAGGCTTTCAAATCAGTACCAGTTTGTTTTTTCCCAAATTTGGTGATAAAACTATACTGTGCCTTCAGCAATGAAGTTCTGCTGCCCCAAACTCTTCCAGGCAAATGAGGGCAATGACAATAGTGTGACATATTGGAAATTTTATGCTCAAAGGAAAGTTGTTGGCTGATCAGTAAGCAAAAGAATGGGAAGTAATAACTGATAAAATTTCTTAAGTGAGGAAATGATCTCCATTTAAATTTATTATTTCTATCATAACTTTCTGGTAAATTCTGTGGACAGAAACCAAGAATACGGTTAATCATAAGGAGAACCTTTATTTGAAACGATACAGATGACTTTAATTGTCTTCAAAAATGTATCCATAGGATGACAGTAATTTTAAAGTAGATTATCCCTGCCGAAGTGCAAGTTTTTGCTTCTCTATGCAGATTCTCATGGCATGATATGAAGATACTCCTCAAAAAGTTTCTGTATTTTAATTTGTTTTCTTCTTGGCTTCCATAAATACATCTTTTCCTAGAATTTGTCCCTTTATGTTATTTTGTGATGCTTAAAATATACAAAACAGAACAGAATTTCTGTATAAAAGACAATCTTCTCATTCCTCACTCACTGCTCATTTGGTCTTGTTTTGGAATGCTTCTTGTATCCTCTGGGCATTTGATAAACATAACTAAGGTTTTTTTGTTCATTTTAGTATTTCCATCTTTTGTTCTTTTTTTTGTTACACACACACACACACACACACACACACACACTTTTTAAATGGTATGTTATTGTGTTGCTTCCTGGCTTGGTAACTCTTAAGATGAACAAAGCCTGCTAATATAGAATTATATTCTGTGTTTGAAAAGGTTGCTTCTAATTTTGCAGAAGGATCTGGATCCAGCAGCTGTAATCAATTAATTTTAAAACATGTCTTTTTTCTTACCCTCTGTCAACATTTCTGTTTTAGTCAAGGGGATAACCTGGGAATCATTGAACTCAGGTCCAAATCATACCTTACTTTGCCATTAACCTGTCATTTGGTCTTTTTCTGTTATCCTCACAAAGTTATGTTCCCACAACCTTTTCATTCAAGACTGTACCATTAGTGTTTATCCAGATAATTTTAAAATGAGCGTTATTCTGAATTTATTAATAAATAGAAAACAAAGTGTCTAGAGAAATTGAAAAGAGTCATTATTTTAGTCTTAGAACCTAATAATCTTCACTTCCTGCATATGGACTATGTACAAAGACAGACTCTCTGATGCTCTGTGGTACAGCGTTGCTTTGCCTTAATTGACGTGTTCATGCTATAGGCTCAAATAGGCACAGAAAACACTGATAGGGAAATCTGAATCAAGGTTTCTGATCTCCCCCTAACCCTTTCCTTTTACTTTCATTCAGCAGACAGGATTTCCAAATCTGATCTTGTAGAAGAGGAAAAAATAAATAAACAAATATTCCCTGATAGTCTGATAAAGGCTATCAGACTGGATACATAAACAAAATCCACCATTTTGCTGCATAGAGGTAACTCATCTCAGAGACAAAGACAGACACTATTTCAGAGTAAAAGGTTGGAAAAAAAACTTTGAAGAAAATGGCCCCAAGAAGCAAGCTGGAGTGGCCATTCTAATATCGAATAAAGTAGATTTTCAATCAAACCTTATCAAAAAAGATAAGGAAGGATATTTTCTACTCATTACAGGGGAAATTTGTCAGGAGGAACTCTCAATACTTAACATATATGCTCCAAATACAAAAGCACCCATAATTATAAAAGAAATACTACTAAAGCTCAAAAAATACATTTCAACCCACACAATGTTAGTGGGAGACCTAAATACCCCACTCTCACCAATGGACAGATCTTGGAAACAGAAACTGAACTAGGTCACAGTAAAACTAACAGAAGTTATGAACCAACTGGAATTAATAGATATCTATAAAACATATCATCCTAAAACAAAAGAATACAACTTCTTCTCAGCACCTCACTGCACCTTCTCAAAAATTCACTACATAATTGGTCACAAAAAGAGCCTCAACAGATGTAAGAAGATAGAAATACTCCCATGATTCCTTTCAGATCAACATGGCATAAGGCTGGTCTTCAATAACAACACAGACAACAAAAAGCCCATATGCACAAGAAAACTAAATAATGCTCTATCAAATGATAGCAGGGTCAAAGAAGAAATAAAGAAAGAAATTAAAGGTTTTCTAGAATTCATTGAACACGAAAACACCACATACCCAAACCTATGGGATGCAATGAAAGCAGTACTGAAACAAAAACTTATAGCTCTGAGTGCTTGCAAAAAGAAAGTGGAGAAAGCATACTTTAGCAACTTGACAGCACAGTTGAAAGCTCTAGAACACAAAGAAGCAGATACAACCAAGGGGAGTAGACAGCAAGAAATAATCATACTTTGGGCAGAAATAGACCAAATAGAAACAAAAAGAACCATTCAAAGGATCAACAAAACCAAAAGGTAGTTCTTTGAAAAAATTAACAAAATTGATAAACCCTTAGCCAGACTAACTAGAGGGCAAAGAGAGAGTATCCAAATTAACAAAATCAGAAAAGAAAGTACAGACCTAATAACTGAAATTGAGGAAATTCAAGAAATCATCAGATCCTTCTATAAAAGCCTATACTCGCAAGGTAAAAAATCTCACAGAAATGGATGAATTCCTAGACAGATACCAGATACTAAAGTTAAGCCAGGACCAGGTAAACAATCTAAATAATCCCATAACACCTAAAGAAATAGAAGCAGTCACCAAAACCCTCCCAACCAAAAAGAGCCTAGGTCCAGATGGGTTCAGGGCAGAATTTTATCAGACATTTATTAATGACCTAATACCAATACTCTCCAAACTATTCCAAAAAATAGAATCAGATGGAACACTACCTAACTCATTTTTTGAGGCTACAATAACCCTTGTTCCTAAACAACACAAAGACCTTAAAAGGAAAGAGAACTTCAGACGAATCTCACTTAAGAACATTGATGCAAAAATACTCAACAAAATCATTGCAAACCGAATCCAAGAACACATCAAAATGATCATTCACCATGATCAGGTAGGCCTCATCCCTAAGATGCAGAGATGGTTTAATATACAGAAATTCATCAATGTAATCCACCATATAAACAAACTCAAAAAAAAAAAAAAACAAAAAAAAAAACAAAACAAAAAAAAAAAACACCTCATGGTCACTAGACGTTGAGAAAGCATTTCACAAAATTCAACACATGTTCATGATAAAAGTCTGAAAAGAGCAGAAATCCAAGGCCCATACCTAAACATAATAAAAACAACATACAGCAAATCAACAGGCAACATCAAACTTAACAGTGGGAAACTTGAAGCAATCCCACTAAAATCAGGGACTCGACAAGGGTGCCCACTCTCCCCCTACCTATGCAACATAGTACTGGAAGTCCTAGCCAGAGTAATTAGACAACAAAATGAAATCAAAAGGATACAAATTGGAAAAAAAAGGTAAAAACATTACTCTTTGGGGATGATATGATAGTGTGCTTAAGTGACCCCAAAAATTCCACCAGAGAACTCCTACAGCTGATAAACAAGTTCAGTAAAGTGGCTGGATATAAACTTAACTCAAACAAATCACTATCCTTCCTCTACTGAAAGGACCAACAGGTGGAGAAAGAATTTAGGGAAAAGATACCCTTTACAATAGTCACCAAAAATATGAAATAATTTCATGTGACTCTAACTAAGCAAGTGAAGGACCTATATGACAAGAACTACAAACCTCCGAAGAAGAAAATTGAGAAATATCTCAGAAAATGGAAAGATCTCCCATTCTCTTGAATTGGAAGGATCAACATTGTAAAAATAGCCATTCTACCAAAAGCAATCTACAGATTCATTACTATCCCCATCAAAATACCAACCCAGTTCTTCATAGAGTTGGAAAGAGCAATGTGCAATTTCATCTGGAATAACAAAAGACCTAGAATAGCGAAATCCATCCTCAACAACAACAACAACAACAAAAAAAAAAAAAAAAAAAAAAAAAAAAAAAAAACATCTGTGGGAATCACTATCCCTGACTCAAGCTATATTCCAAGGCAATTGTGCTAAAATCTGCATGGTACTGGTACAGAGATAGGCATGTGGATAAATGGAATAAAATAGAAGATCCAGAAAAGAGCCCTCACGTATGTGGTCACCTGATTTTTGACAGAGGATCTGTTAACATTCAATGGAAAAAGGACAGCCTATTCAACAAATGGTGTTGGTCCAACTGGCACTCAGCCTGCAGACGAATCAAAATATACCCTTTCTTACCTTCTTGTACAATGCTCAAGTGCAAATGGATCAAAGATCTCCACATTAAACTAGGTATACTGAAAATATTATATGAGAATGTAGGAAAAACATTAGAACACATAGGCACAGGAGAAAATTTCCTCAACAGAACACCAATGGCTTGTGCTCTAAGGTTAAACATTGACAAATGGGACTTAATGAGATTGCAAAGTTTCTGTAAGGCTAAGGACACTGTCAAAAAAACAAAATGGCAGCCAACAGAGTGGGAAAAGATCTTTACCAATCCATATATGATAGAGGCCTAATATCCAAGGTCTACAAATAACTCAGGGAGGTAGACACCAGAGAACCAAGCACTCCTATTAAACAATGGGGTACAAAGCTAAAAAAAAGTTCTTAATTGAAAAATATTGAACAACTGAGAAGCATTTAAGGAAGTGCTCCACATCGTTAGCCATCAGGTAAATGCAAATCAAAACAACCCTGAGATCTACCTCATACCAGTCAGATTGACCAAGATCAAAAATTCAGATGACAGCAGATACTGGCAAGGATGTGGAGAAAGAGGAACACTCCTCTACTGTTGGTGGGATTCTAAACTGGTACAAGCCCTTTGGAAATCAGTCTGGCTATTCCTCAAAAAATTGGACATAATACTTCCTGAAGACCCAGTTATTCCACTTCTGGGCATATACCCCAGAGAAGCTCCAACATACAACAAAGACACATGTACCACAATGTTCATAGCAGCTCTATTTATAATAGCCAGAATCTGGAAAGAACCCAGATGTCCTTCATTAGATGAATGGATACAAAATTTGTGGTACATTTACACAATGAAGTCCTACTCAGGTATCAGAAACAATGACTTTATGAATTTTTTAGGAAAATGGATGCATCTAGAGAATATCATCCTGAGTGAGATAACCCAGTCACAAAGAACAGACATAATATGCAGTCACTGATAATTGGACACTAACTGCTGAAAGCTCTGAACACCCCAGAAATAACTCACAGACAGTGTGAAGTTAAAGAAAAGAAACATTATGTTTACTCCTTACACACCAAGAAAACATTGACTAATTCCAAGTTACATCCTGTTTTACATGTACTTTATGCTCATTATAACTAGTAATATCTTAATGCACGCTATCAAACCTTTAAAAAAACAACCAAGCACTGACAAAAATGTATTCATATACTTTTATGTAAAAATACTTATAATTTGTACATCTATCTTTGATTTTTAAAATATAGTTGTTAAAAAAAAGAAGTGGCACAAATAAACAAATATTCCCTTCTTTTCCTTTTCCCTAGTCTAATTAATTTATACATATATGTATGTCGTTTATATATTTATGTATATATATATATTGTAAAACTAGACACTTGATATATTACATATTTTTAAATAGCATGACAAGTATGTTATCAGGTTCATGTCATACTTATTTCATAAAATAAATGGTGCAGAGAACAAAGAATACGTGTTTGAGGGGAATTACTTAATCTCTAAGTGAGACTGTTCTGTCTTGAACACATCCATGTGTCAGCATGATGAGCCTGTGTGAGACCAGAATTAGGTTCAATTCATGAAGAGAGTGGATGAGTGAGAGAGAGTATGTCTGAAGTGCCATCAGGGATGGATATTTAAATCATGATGGTGTCCACCACGGTTCTCTCTAGACCATACCTCAAATGTGGTGTTCATGTGACTAGCATCCTGGTATCATGACTCCACCTCCCAAATAACATGTGTGCCTCAGTTATAAGAACAGATGTGTCCCAGCTGAAGCATGAACACAGTAAAATATATCATTCTCCATTTCAATAATTAGACTGATAGCAAGCTTGGAATAAAAATTCCCCCAAATTTTTTCCTTGAATAGTGTGAAAGCATATGAAGATTACTGGGTAAAAGAGAAACTTTACATTGAAGAGAAGCTGGGTCCTGACTAAAGAACTTGTGTAATGTGTGCCTGACACAAACATGATTGGAAAATGTGTCTTCCCATCTACATGAACACCAAACATGAATAAGGACTGGATTAGATTGTTATTCAAGGTCTGTCTCCGGCTCACATCATCACTACCATGATTCACTGGCCCATGCCTGGAAATGCCAGGTATAGAACTAAATCTCAGAGAAAACCATGAACAGTTCTCTAAGTCTCTTCCAATCAAAACTCAAACTTCCTATTGGTTACCGTAGATGCCAGTAAGGCAAAGCCTTGAGCAGTTCAAGAGATGGTTTCTCACTGGGGAAAATCATACCCCATAATTAGAGTCTAAAGCTGTAAGCCTAGCCAGATATTTTGTAACTGGAAACATGTGAATTTTTTTGGTTCATTTCCTTCTGCTTTAGAAAGTCACTTCATAGTTTGTGTCAGAAGTAACTCTTGAAAGAAGTAAGTGTCTAGAACAAAGTAGATAGCCTTAACATAACTTTCTTAGAACTACACATTATGCCAACACTACCAGTGGGTTTTATTAGGATTCAGTGAGTCTGTGTGAAATGTTACTTTTCTGAAAGAGAAATAAGTTACTTACAGCTGCATTAGCAAGGTACACACACCAGAGTTGGCAGTAATTCTTATGTGCTAGGAGCCTACTGCACAGCTTGCAGACAGCTCAACAGGATAGAGAATATCCTTTCAAATAGTTCAGTTGGTCTAAACCTCTTTCAGTAAGCTCCGATGATTTCTGCTTCTTGCACGAAGCTAGCCTGGTCTCACAGTCCATTGTGCAGCATGGTTTATCTATGGATGACCCTCAGTTACCTTTATTGCTAATCTAGGAAGGAAGATCCTAGTGAATATGCTAGGTTTCAGAAATTTCTGGAAGCTATTTGTTTGCCTTCTGTCTTAAGAAGCTTTTGTTCTGTTACGGCTATCAGAAATAATCCTTCATTAGTCTTGAGGCTGCTCTAGGTAGTTGGTCTGAAATATTTGATTCTCAGAGGAACGTGCTATATAACTTTAATTTTTTTCAGTGCCTTATTTTTAATAATCATTCTTAAATGCTTTAATTTTTCTTGTAGCCCATCACCCATCATAGATAGTAGAAAAGGACACAGGAAGGACTGGGAGTGGACCTGTTTGGTAGGTTCTTCGGAGAAACTCTCATTGGTGTCATCTGGAAATTGGCTGTTCAGTTCACTGGTCAGCAGGCAGTAGGCAGCTCTATTCTCTCATAAACACTCCATGGGTACACCAGCAGTGCAGTTTGGTTGAGTCCCATTAGCAACAATGATGACATGACAGAGCAGAGACAGCCAGGCCTCAGCCTTGCTTCAAGTCTTTAGGAGGAACTCGTAGGGACACCAGGACCTGGCTGTGCCTCTCTCAGCAAAGACTCAAGACCCACAAGCATTGTGCAACGAGCTGTACCAGTAAGCCAAGCTCTGCCTCTATCATTCCATGAAGTCCTATTTATACCCTCCAGAGATCACATGTCCTCCATGTGCCTTGTCTCAGCATGGGTTTGCCTCAGCCTGTGCATCCAGTCAGCCCAAGTCCTCAGAGTCCCAACAAATGAAGATCAACTATGCAGTTTAAGATGGACCAATACTATGTCTTGTTAGCAAAGAACTCTTCATCGACTGTTTGCCTTAGCAGAACATTCTTTTTCCTGTGTCTGCTTCAGTGTAACATTCCTTAGCCTTTCTCTTGTGTCCACCTCAGGAAAACATCCCTTCACATGGTCACCCCAGCAAAATATCATCCAACAACAAAACTAACTCTCCAAAGAACCCTTAAGTTTCTACTTTACAGCTACATAACAGAACTCAGAAAGATCAGGATTAATGTGATGTTAACTGACTCCTTGACTCTGACATGTTTTAAGGAAGAGTCTAGTTATTCCAGGCCACCGTCCTGACCTAACACCATCTGTGATGTAGCAAAATGATGCTTTGTTTTAGGTTTACTTATGTTATCCTTTTACAAGTATGAGCGTTCTGCCTACACATATGTATGTGTACCACATCTGAAATAGGGCATCAGATTCCCTAGAATTACAGTTACAGACATTTTTGACCAGGTATGCTGGTGTTAGAAATCGAACCTGGGGCCTCTATAAAATAAAGTACTCTTACTTGTGGAGCTATTGATCTTGCACATCAAGATGTGCTTTTTAAGCCAGCAAATGTATAGAGATTAACAAAGTTGCACCAGGAACTAATCAGACAATATTTAGCAGTAAGTTTCTTTGCAATAACTGGAGAAAAGTAAACTATTTTCACCATCATCAGGTTAAGAATGCCTAATAAACTAACTGCAAAAAGCTTTCTTATCAACTTGTTTTAAATCACTAGATGAATACATTGAAGAGCTTCATAAATCACATCAATTATTATATAAAACAATCACTTATGATTCATAATAACCTCTCTCCTTAAATCACAAATGTTTATGGAAAACTTGATAATTTCCCATGGTGTTCTTTTTAAATTATTATCCAAGAGATGGTGCCCAGATTAACAGCATAATTCTTAAACAACTATCTTGACACAGTTAAACCTCTCCATCAACCTCATGATGAAGACAGAGGCAGACAAAGGTGGGCAATCTACAGAAGAACATCAACTGAGAACATCTGCATCTCACTTTCCTCCACGTTCTTATCTTGACAATAGGTAATGAGACGTTCACCCTGCCCCTGCTGCTTCCCACATATGCAGCTACCTTTTTTCTTTCACTGTTTTCCTTAATTCTGGGTTCCTCCATCTGTTTTGTATGTGGTCCCAAATTTTTCTGTACACAGAGCTATTTCTTTCTTGCTAATTTTTGTAACCTATTCTGCAAAATACACCAATGCCTATCGGCTTCTCACAAATCTGTTTTTCATTGCTGTAATTGCAGTGAAGCCAATAATGCCAAGACTGTGTGGGCAGATGTTTGTAGTATGCATGCCATGTGATGTGATGGAATGTGTGTGTATGTGTGTGTGAATGTGAGTGTGAATATATGTGTCATATGTGTGTGATATGTGTATATAAGTGTGAGTGTAAGTATGTATATGGTGTTTGTAAATGGGAGTGTATATGGAATATGTGTGTGGTATGTTTGTGTGCACACATATGCAGGTATGTGAGATAGTCTCCTACAGAGGTTGGTAAGATAAGGTTTAAAACACAGTTCACTTACTTGTGTCATATTTGAACATTTCTTAGAAACAGAGAGTTAAAAACCTCAGCCCGACTTCTAAGCCTTCTGTTTTGAAATGGAAAATATTTCTAAAATGGCTATACTAAGCCTTTATCTGTGGGGGACTAGTCTTATGAGAAACATGATAATGTTTTAAATAGGTCACTAATAAATAAAAAACATTTTCCTTAGGATAGATTGGTTGGACTTCTTTTGGTATTTCTTGAATTTTTGCATTTATATTCAAACAAATCAAAAAGATTTTCCCCAAGCAAGCAAACAATCACATTGGCACTTCCCTCTTCCTCCCCTGATGAGTTCTCTGCTTACCTTTTGCTGACTTGCTACTGTTTGCACAACCAAAGTTTGAACCCACATTGAAGTAGCAATGAGTAGTAATGCCAAGTTTTCCCTGTTTTCACACAGAGCAAAAAAGAGCTGTTTACACATTGATCCCCTTGTCAAAGAATCATGTCACCCAATCTCTCTGCTCTGCAACTTGCCACAAGATTGATGGTAAATATATACAAAAATAAAGGAGGAAAATATTTGCAAGTTTCCAAAGACAGTTTCGGGGCAGGAAGATAAGGCTGTGTGGCTCATCATTTGGGTGAAATTTCTCATTTTCCGGACATTGACTCTAAAATCACTGCAGTCTCTGTTTAATGCCCCTGAGCTGGGAATCTAGGCTTAAAAATGATTTGAAGCCAGAAAAAGCAAAGCTGACTTATTTGGACCTATGCTAGAGTGTGACAAAATATAAACTTTCAAGAAATAAGAAATTCTGAGAGAATGTGAAGAAGAGTGGGCATGGGGTGCTGACTTACATACAGTGAGATTTGCACTCTGTTCAATAGAAGAGCAAGTAGTTCTAAGAAAGGAGAGGATATGGTTTGATGATCAACTAAGGAGTCCAAAGTGTGGAAGCCCTGGAAAGGCCCTAGAAAAAAATACTAGTATCTTGATCACACAGGACCTTTATAAAATTGTAAAAGAAAGCTTTACTTAGACAGAATGCAAAATAATACGGTCTTTCAGTACTCCAATCTCTTCATGTTGTGTGGCACTAAACAGGCCATCAGTATTTGGGGTACCTAGTTAGGAGGAAGTTGAGTTAAGGGTTAAGGATAGGTAAGAATGTTTGTAAGAAAGTAGCAAATGTGCCCTCTGACATTCTGTGTCTTTCTCAGTGTTGCTATTAGCAGAGGAGCAATGGCTTTTAGGAGCACTCTTATGGCTCTTGAGCAGCAGAAAGAGCTATAGCAGAGCCTCTCATTGTGCATGGCCTTTATCTTGGTGCATAGCACCAGTGGAAGCCAAAGAACAGGCTTAGAAGTAGAAAGTCAGCGATTAATCTACAGACAAGTCTTCTAGTCAAGAGATCTACTAAAACAAGGAATTTCTATAACACTAATGCTTCAACAAAGTGAAAGTTTTCTCCCAAATAGGTTTTCAAACTTTGAAAATTCTTAAATATTATAAAACCAAACAAGCATGTCATTAATTTTTCTAATAAAACTAATAATTATGATAAACTAACATATTTCTATTTTCTGTATAAAGGAGATAGTACATTTTTTACTTTATAGTGTTGTACTTATACATCATTATTTCTAATATGTTTTATGGGATTTCTGTGTGAGTGAATATGTGTGTTCCTGCTTTTGTATGTTTCTTGTGATGTTTCTTTGGCTTTTGGTAGGTTGGTTGATTGGTTGGTTGGTCTTATTGTTGCTGTTGTTGTCTTTTCATTTTCATTTTCTAATGGGGGGTTGTTGTTGTTGCTGTTGCTATTATCTGCTTGTTTTCTAATAAAAGAGAAAGAGAGGTGGGGAGAAGTAGATTTGGGTGGGTGAGGAGGTGCAGAGAATCTGGAAGCAATCAGCAAAAGGAAAATCATTATCCAAAAATACTGTATGGAAAAGATCTATTTTCAGTTTTTAAGAATAGTGATTATAACATTATTCTTATATGAGAAGTCAAGACTGGCAAAACAGTTAAGTGGATACAGGTGTTTGCTGAGCAAGTTTGGTGATCTGAGTTAACCAGGAGAAAGAAGAGAACTATGTGCATACCTTTATATGAATACACACTTGTAAGCATGCATGCTCGAGTGTGCACACACACACACACACACACACACACACACACACACACTCATAAACACACACAGGCACATTCACACACAGCACAATAATAATACATAATTTCAAAGAGACAATTATAAAGTATGGTTGTACAAGTCTGAAGACCCAGTTATTTGGAAAGCTGGATCTTCTGCCTAAGGTGCATTTACCATCCACACTGATCCACATAGGAATCACCCTGTCTTCAAAACCATCAGTTTCAAAAACTGCCTCAAATCAAGCATTCCTTTCTTTTTTTCCTCTTCTTTTACTGTTCTCCTGCTGATATTACTGCTGCTATTGTTTTTGCTGTTGTGACTAAGACAAAGTGTAATATTTCATTGTATAATCCAAAGATGATTTAAAACTTAAATTTCATTCCTTCTGTCTTAACTTCTATAGTTTGGCATGATAGGCATGCACCACCCCAGCCTATTGTCTTTTACACACATGCCTGCCTCTTACCATCCCCACTACGATCACTATTCCTGCTGTTCACTTCAAAGCCTCCTTATTCTGTCTATGAATCTGGATTGTCTTCTGTCAAACTTCATGCCAGTCCCTCCTCTAAGACAGTTTACTACCCTCTAATTATTTTAACTGTTTCACGCTATTGGTAGAAGAATTTTGATATAAAACCAGTCACTTGCTTTTTGGTTTCCATCCAACTGTTTTCTGTTTTATTTCTTCCTTGTTACAATATAAATAACATTGCAACAAGCCTTTCATCATCTATTTCCTTCTGCTTTGTAGTTTCTAGGTTTCTAGTACTTGGACTAGTAGTTTAAAGAGTGGCTGTTCAACTTTAAGTGAGACTTTTAATTTGACTTTTTTTTTAGTTTAAACATAAGTACTATATTTACATCATTCATGTGCTTTCCTCTCCTTCCCTCAGACAATGACTGTGCCAGCTCTACATCTGATACAGGATTAATATTACACAAAGAACCCAATTAAAAAGTGGGCTATGATCTGAACTGAGAGTTCTCAAGAGAAGAAACAAAAATAGCTAGTAAACATCTCATAAAAGGTCCTATATCCTAAGCAATTGGATAATTATAAATTAAAAGTATTGAGAGATTTCATCTCATCCAAGTCAGAACGACTAAGATGAAGACAACAACAGGCAAGTGGTAGTGAGGATGAGGAGAGAGGGGAATCCACATTCACTGTTGATGGGAGCACAAGCTAGTGCAGACACTACAGAGATCAGTTTAGAGGTCTCTAACAAGGTTAAAAGTACATCTACCATATTACCCAGCAATAGTGTGCCTGGACATATACCTAAAGCCATGAGGTCACTCATTCACGTTCCTTGCTGCTCTATTCTCAATAGTAGGAAATGGAAACAAGGGAGATGTCCTTCAACTGATGTCCTTCGTGAAAATGTCATGCATGCACTATGGGATACAATTCATCTATTTTTAAAAAATGAAAATAAGAACTTTGAGGAAAAATGGATAAAACTGAAAAGCATTCTGAGGGAGGCACCCCAGATCCAGAATGACAAATGCCAAATGTCAAGACTTCATCTTATTTGTGGCTCCCAGATCTGAATATTTAGATTTAAATATATAACCTCAGGTAGTCGCAGAATCCAGGAAAGTAGAAAAGGAACTTGGAATGGAGGGACTATTTTTTTAATTTTTATAATCTTGCCAAGAGACTTTCAAAAAGACTGACACTGGGAGTACAGCTCAGTGGCAAAGCATTTACCTAGCATATGCAATGCCTATGCTTTAAATCACACACACACACACACACACACACACACACACACACACCACACTATATACACATACCACATAATACAACACACACATGCACATCAAACACCACACCACAAACATACATAAATACCACATACTCAACACAATATCACATACAGCATATACATACCACACCAAATACACACAACACACACACACAACACACACACATAAGCAGCACACATATATACACCTCACACACATATGCATACATATACTATATACCCACACATATGTGTATATTGTGGTAACACATACACACAACAGTGTCATATACACCACATACATACTACACACACACATAATCTTCAATTTCGATTTATACCAATAAAACTGGAATAGATGTCATTGCACTGTTTAGTACTTTCAAGTCTAACATATATGACACATTATTTTGCCTTTTGTTACCTTACTTTTCATTTCTCTTACTACTCAATTTTGTTCTTCAATATTTTAATTATTTCTGTTTCTGACCACATGTTAGGGGAGGCCATTTTATTCTCTTTGAGTCTCATTCCTGATTGTGCATTATAAATAGTCACCCCTCACCAAATTGTAAAAATTTCTACACACCCTTACTTTTGTGCTTGTCATAATTATATTAGCTATAATTTACAGTGCTTGGAGGCTTACTTGAACTGGTTATAGTGCTGTTCTCTTCCAATCTTTGGCTACATAGATAGGTTTTCTTCCATAATATTTATTAACTTGGTGCTGATGTTTAAATCTTCAAGCCACTCAACTTTAATATTGACACACTTTGCATGAAATATTTCAACTTTTGAAGAAAGGCTATTTACATGAGCTTATTAAATACTTCACTCATTTTCTGCCACACTAAATACCATTTTTATTATGCAATAATTGTTTACATGTGCTGAAGTAGCACCAAAACTCTATGTTCAACTGATTTTGTTTGTTCTGTGTCAATACCATGTTGTTTTCTTTGTTAAATGATGGCTTTATCCAGTATATTTATATCTAACAACACAAGTAGGATTGGGTCTTTTCTGGCCAAGAGAGAGGGATGAGTGACTGCCAGCAAGACTCAGGACCTGAACACAGACAGCTGAGCATCCAGAACAGCCTGGTAGTCACCCAAAGACCTGAGCAACAGTAAGTCAGCTACACACCTCCACTTTATATCCTGGGAGGGATCTCCAAGATCTCTCAGATTGAAGGTAGCATGGTGCACTCTGGGATCAGGTCTTTTCCAGCCCAGAGAGAGGCCCATTTAAACACCAGAAGGAATCAGGACCTTCAAAAATACAGCTGAGCTCCCAGAATAGCCTCACAAGTGCTCTTACAACTGAGTCCACAGTGACAGGACCAAGTTACAGCCATCAGAACGCACTGACTGCCCGCAAAGAACCAAAACCCAGTACCAATGTCCTTCCTGAGCCCATGTGCACTCAAAACCACAGGAGAGACAGGCTCCAGTCAGAGACAACAAGATCACCTATAATGATAGATAACAAAATGGCAAGAGGAAAGCACAAGAACCTAAGCAATGAAAACCGAGACAACATGGCAACATCAGAGCCTGGTTATCCCACCATACCAAGTAGTGGACTTTCCAACACACCAGAAAAAAAAGGGGCTTAAACTTAAAATCATACTTTATGATGATGATGAAGATCCTTCAAAAGCGCAAGAATAAGTTTTTTAAACAGTTACAGGAGAATCAGGAAAAATCACTCAAAGAACTACAGGAAAACACAACCAAAGAGGTTAAGGAACTGAAAATAAAAAGAGAAACAATAGAGAAATCACAAAAGGAGACAACTCTGGAGATAGAAAACCAAAGAAAGAAATCAGGAGTCATAGATGCAAGCATCAGCAACAGACTATAAGAAATAGAAGAGAAGATGCAGAGGCAGAAGAAAACATAGAAAACATAGACACAACAGTCCGAGAAGATGCAAAAATCAAAAAGCTCTTAACACAAAATGTATAAGATATCCAGGAAACAATTAGAAGCCCAAACCTAAGAATAATAGCTGTAGAAGTATACCAACTATAAGGCACAGTAAATATCTTCAGCAAAATCATAGAAGAAAACTTCACAACCCCTAAGAATAAGATGACCATGAACATACAAGAAGTCTTCAGTACCTCAAATAGACTGGATGAGAAAAGACATTCCTTCAGATACATAATAGTCAAAACACCAAATATTGAAAACAAAGAAAAAATACTAACCTCAGTAAGAAAAAGAGGACAAGTAAAAAAGGCAGACAAATCAGAATTACACGAGACTTCTCAAAATAGACTATGAAAACTAGAAGATTCTGGACAGACATCATACAGACTCTAAGAGAACACAAATGCCAGCCCAGGTTACTATATCCAGCAAAACTCTCAATCACCATAGATAGAGAGACCAAGATATTGCATAACAAAACCAAATAACCACAGTATCTGATGACAAAACCAGTCCTACAGAGAATAATAGAGGGAAAACCCAATGCAAGGGGGAAACTGCACCCTAAGAAAAGCAAAAAATATTCATATAAGACAACCAAAAGAAGAAAAGCACACAAACATAATTCTACCTTTAACAACAACAACAACAACAACAACAACAAAAACCCCAAGAAACAACAATCAGTATTTCTTAATAGCTCTTAACATTAATGGACTTAATTCCCCAATAAAAAGACATAGATGATAAGTATGGATACATAAACAGATTCAGCATTTCGATGTATATAGGAAACTCATCTCAGCGACAAAGACAGACATTACCTCAGAGTAAGAGACTGCATAAAAACATTCCAAACAAATGGTCCCAAGAAAAAAGCTGGAGTATCCGTTCTAATAAGGAATAAAATAAATTTTCAACCAAAAGTTATCAAAAAAGATAAGGAAGAACACTTTATACTAATCATAGGAAAAATCTATCAACATGAATGCTCAATGCTGAGCATCTGTGCTCCAAATACAAGGGCAACTACATTCATGAAAGAAACCTCACTTAAGCTCAAAGCATATAAAATAGCACCACATAATAATAGTGGAAGATTTTGACACACCAATCTCATCAATAGGTAGATCATAGAAGAAGAAACTGAATGCAGACACAGATGAACTAGCAGAGGTTATGAACCAATTGGAATTAAAAGACATTTCATCCTAAAACAAAAGAATATACTGACTTCTTAGCACCTCAGTGTACCATCTTCAAATTTGGCATTCACAAAACAAGCCTCAACAGAGAGAAAATCAAAATACTCCCATGTGTCCTATCAGATCACCATGGCCTAAGACTGGCCTTTAATAAAAGGACAACAAAAAGTCCACATACATATGAAAACTGAACAATGCACTAATCAATGATAACTTAGTCAGGGAAGAAATAAAAATAAGAAATTAAGACTTTTTAAAGAATTTGATGAAAATGAAAGCACAACATACCCAAACCTATGGGATGCAATAAAAGCAGTGCTAAAAAGAAACTAATAGCTCTGACTGGCTCCAAAAGGTAACTGGAGAGAACATACAATAGCAGCTTGACAGCACAGCTGAAAGCTCTAAAACAAAAGCAAGCAGATACACCCAAGGGTAGTACTCTACAAGAAATTATCATACTGAGCAAAAATCAACCAGAGTAGAAACAGAAAGAATTATACAAGAAATCAAAAAAAAAGAAAGAAAGAAAGAAAAAAAGAAAGAAAGAAAGAAAGAAAGAAAGAAAGAAAGAAAGAAAGAAATAGGAGCTGGTTCTTTAAGAAAAACATCAAGATCAATAAACCCTTAGCCAGACTAACTAGTGGGTACAGAGAAGGTATCCAAATTAACAATATCAGAAATGAAAGGGGAGGCCACCTGGAACAGCAGAGATCCAGGGACAGAGGCCTGGTGAGAAAGAGCAGTGAGTAGCCAAAGGCCAGAGAGGTTTAGACTGATCATGCAGAAAACACTGCTCTCCGAGTGGTTCAGGGAAGCAGGAACTCTGCCATAGGGACTCTGTATATGCCCAGAAAGCGATTGCACATGGACCAAACACTTAGGCCATTTCCCACCAGGAATAGCAGAGATCCAGGGACACAGGCCTGGCAAAACTGCCCTGTATACGGGAGAGACAGGTACCAATCACTGACAGCAAGAAAATGTATAATCCCAGACAACAAGATGGCAAGAGGAAAGTGAAAGAACTTAAGCAATGGTAACCAAGACAACCTGGCAACATCAGAACCCAGATCTCCCATAACAGCAAGCAGTGGGATGACAAACACTCCAGAAAAGCAAGACTCAAACCTAAAATCATACCTCAAGATGATGATGGAGATCTTTAAAAGGAGCGTGAATAACACACTTAAACAAGAACAGGAGGACAACCAAAAACAAATAGAAGCTTTTAAAGAGGAAACATGAGAAACACTCAAAAAAATCAAAGAACTAGAGGAAAACAGAACCAAAGAGATGAAGAAATTGAAAATGGAAATATAAGCAATAAAGAAAACACTAAAAAAGACAACCTGGAAGGTAGAAAACCAAAAAAGAAAATAAGGAGTCACAGATGCAGGAATCTCCAAGAGACTACAAGAGATGGATTAGAGAATATCAGGGGACAAAGACAACATTTAAAACAGAAAAACAGTCAGAGAAGATGCAAAAGCCAAAAAACTGTTAACCCAAAATGGCAAGGAGATCCAGGACACAATGAGAAGACCAAACCTAAAAATAATAGGAATAGAAAAGGGAGAAGAATATCAACTACGAGGCACAGAAAATATCGTCAATGAAATTGTAGAAAAAAACTTGCCTACACTTAAGAATGAGATGTCCATGAGCATAAAAGAAGCCTACAAAACTCCAAATAGAGTGGACCAGAAAAGAAATTCTTTCGAACACAAAACAGTCAAAATGCCAAGTGTTCAAAACAAAGAAAGAATACTAAAAGCAGTAAGGGAAAAAAGGGCATGTAACAAATTAAGTCAGACCAATCAGAGTTACACCCGATTTCTCAACAGAGACTATGAAAGCTAGAAGATCCTGGACAAACATCATGCACACCCTAAGAGAGCACAAGTGCCAGCCGAAGCTGCTATAACCAGCAATTCTCTCAATCACCATAGATGGAGAAACCAAGATATTCCAGGAAAAAAAAAAACTACATTTACACAATATCTGATCACAAATTTAGCACTACAAAGAATAATAGGTGGAAAACCAAATACAAGGAAGAAAACTTCATCTGGATAAAAAAGAGAAAATAACTAAGCAAGAAAACCAAAAGACGAAAGACACACAGACACAATTCTACCTCTAAATGCAAAAGTAGCAGGAAACAGTAACCACTATTCCTTAATATCTGTTAATATAAATGGACTTAATTCTCCAATAAAAAGACATAGGCTATCAGACTGGATATAAAAACAAAATCCAACATTATGCTGCATACAGGAATCTCATCTCACAGACAAAGACAGACACTATCACAGAGTAAAAGGTTGGGAAAAAACCTTCCAAACAAACGACCCACCCCCAAAGCAAGCTGAAGTAGCCATTCTGATATCGAATAAAGAAGATTTTCAACCAAAAGTTATAAAAAAAACATAATAAAGAACAGTTTTTACTCTTTATAGTGAAAATTTATCAGAATGAATTCTCAATCTTTAACATATATGCTTCAAATACAAGAGTACCTGTACTCATATAAGGAACCCTACTAAAGGTCAAGAAATATACTGCACCCCACATAATAATAGTGGGAGACCTCAACACCCCACTGTCATCAATGGACAGAACATGGAAGCAGAAGTTGAACACAAACACAGTGAAATTAGCAGAGGTTAAGAACGAATTGGAGTTAACAGACATCTACAGAATATTTGACCCTAAAAAAAGAATACACCTAATTCTCAGCAACACACTACTCCTTCTCAAAAATTGATTGTATAATCCGTCACAAAACAAGCCTCAGTATATATAAAAAGATTGAAATACCCTCATGCATCCTATCAGATCACCATTGAATAAGGCTGGTCTTTAATAATAACAAAGACAACAAAGAGCCCATATACACATAGAAACAGAACAATGCTCTACTCAATAATGGCATGGTCAAAGAAAAAAATAAAGAAAGAAATTAAGGATTTTTTTAGAATTTAATGAAAATGAAAACTCAACGTATCCAAACCTATGGGATGCAATAAAAGCAGTACTGAGAGGAAAACTCATAGCTCTGAGTGCTTCCAAAATGAAACTGGAGAGAGTGTACACTAGCAACCTGACAGCACAGTTGAATGCTCTAGAACAAAAGGAAGCAGATACACCCAAGAGGAGTAGATGGCAAGAAATAATCAAACTTAGGGCAGAAATAGACCAAATAGAAACAAAAAGAACCATTCAAAGAATCAATAAAACCAAGAGCTGGTTCTTTGAGAAAATTAACAAGATTGATAAACACTTAGCCAGACTAACTAGAGGGCAAAGAGAAAGTATCCAAATTAAAAAAATCAGAAATGAATGTGGAGACATAATTACTGAAACTGAGAAAATTCAAGAAATCTTCAGATCCTACAACAAAAGCCTATAGTCAAGAAGACTAGAAAATCTGGAGGAAATGGATGAATTCCTAGACAGATACCAGATACTAAAGTTAAACCAGAACCAGGTAAACTATCTAAATAATCTCATAACACCTAAAGAAATGGAAGCACTTATTAAAAGCTTCCCAACCAAAAAAGCCCAGGTCCAGATGGGTTCAGTTTAGAATTCTATCAGACATTTATTGAGTAACTAATACCAATAGTCTCCAAACTATTCCACAATATAAAGTCAGATAAAACAATACCTAAATTATTTTTTAGGCCACAATAACTCTCGTAACTAAACCACACAAAGACTCTACAAGGAATGAGAACTAAGACCCATCTCACTTATGAACATTGTGCAAAAATACTCTACAAAATCCTTGCAAACCAAATGCAAGAACACTTCAAAACTATCATACACCATAATCAAGTAGGCCTCATCACTGGGATGCAGGGATGGTTTAATATACAGAAATCCATCAATGTAATCCACCATATAAACAAACTCAAAGAAAAAAAAAACCATGGTCATCTCACTAGATGCTTCGAAAGCATTTGTCAAGATTCAACACACCTTCATGTTAAAAGACTTGGAAAGAACAGGAATCCAAGGTCCATACCTAAATATAATAATAACAATATACAGCAAACCAATAGCCAACACCAAACTTAATGGTGAGAAACTTGAAGCAATCCCACTAAAATCAGGGACTAGACAAGGCTGCCCACTCTTCCCCTTTCTATTTAACATTGTACTGGAAGTCCTGGCTGGAGCAATTAGAGAGCAAAAGGAAATCAAAAGGATACAAATTGGAAAGGAAAAAGTAAAAATATCACTATTTTCATATTACATGATATTATAAGTAAGTGACCCCAAGAATTCCACTAGAGAACTTCTACAGCTGATAAACAAGTTCAGCAAAGTGGCTTGATATAAAATCAACTCAAGAAAATCAGTAGCCTTTCTCTACTCAATGGACAAACATGCAGAGAAAGAAATTAAGGAAAAGATACCCTTCACAATAGTTACAAACAATATAAAATACCTTGGTGTGAATCTAACTAAGTAAGTGAATGACCTGTATGACAAGAACTTCAAATCTCTGAAAAAGGAAATTAAGAATGATGTCAGAAGATGGAAAGATCTCCCATGCTCAGGGATTGGAAGGATCAACATTGTAAAAATGGTCATTTTACCAAAAACAATCTACAGATTCAGTGTAATCCCCATCAAAATTCCAACCTGTCACGTGCCCACGCTTCCCGCTGCTAGGAACAGGCGTGCAACAAAACAAACTCTTCTGCGGATAACCTTTATTGAACAGCACTTTGAGCAGGGGCTTCATGAGCAGGAAACTTGTCTCTGAGTCGGGGACTCCCTACCGAGTTCTACTGTCTAGACGGCCTCTCACGCACGGTACGCCAAGAACGATCTCTCTGTCCAGTCTCTGTCCACGCGGGACCTCCTGCAATCACTATTACCGAGTCTCTCTCCATGTGGTGCCTCTCCGCCATCCCTCCACGTGGTCTCTCTCTCTTTCCGTCTTCCTCTTCTTCTCATGTGGGGGAGAAAATGCACTGCTATACATGCCTCGGAGACTTGTCTTGCTACCTGATTGGTGCATCCTCCTGTAGCTCAATCATGTGCCCCGAAGGTGGGCTGTGACTTATGTGGTGCATGCGCATTAAGTCTCTTGGCTGGGCAACAGCTCTGTTTGCTGAGTTCTCGGTGGGAAGCTGGCACCATGTTTGGGTGCAGCACAAACGGCTCCCTACACCAACCCAATTATTCACAGAGTTGGAAAGAGCAATGTGCACTTTCATCTGGAATAACAAAGACCTAGAATAGTGAAATCCATTCCCAACAACAAGAAAATATCCACAGGAATCACCATCCCTTACCTCAAGCTATATTATAAGGAAAGTGTTTTAAAGACTGCATGGTACTGGTACAGAGATAGGCATTTGGATCAATGGAATAAAATAGAAGATCCAGAAATGAATCCTTACACATATGGTAACGTGATTTTTGACAAAGAAGCTCTAAACATTCAATGGAAAAAGGACAGCCTCTTCAAAAATGGTGTTGGTTCAACTGGCACTCAGCATGCAGAAGAATGAAAATAGAACCTTTATTATCCCTTGTAAAAAGCTCAAGTGTAAGTGGGTCAAAGATCTACACATCAAACCAGTACACTGAAACTCCTAGAAGAGAAAGTTGGGAAAACCTTAGAACACATAGGCATAGGGAAAAATTTCCTGAACAGAATATTGATGGCTCTTGCTCTAAGGTCATAGATCAGCAAAAGAGACTTAATGTGATTGCAAAGTTTATAGAAGACTATGGACAATGTCAAGAAAACAAAATGGCAGCCAACAGATTGGAAAATGATCTTTACCAACCCCACATCTGATAGAGGCCTAATGTCCAAGGTATACAATGAACTCAAGAAGTTAGACACCAGAGAATCAAACAATCCTATTAAAAATGGGGTAAAGTGCCAAACAAAAAGTTCTCAATTGAGGAATATTGAATGGCTGAAAGGTATCTAAGGAAGTGCTTGACATCCTTAGCCATCAGGGAAATGCAAATCAAAACAACCCTGAGATTGTACCTCACACCAGTCAATAGGACTTAGATCAAAAACTCAGATGACAGCAGATGCTGGTGAAGATGCAGAGAAAGAGGAACACTTCTCCACTGTTGGTGTGGTTATAAACTGGTACAATCACTCTGGAAATCAGTTTCTCAGTTCCTCAGAAAATTGGACATAGTCCTACCTGAAGACTCAATTATTTTACTTTTGGGAACATACCCCACAGACGCTCCAACATACAATAAAGACACATGGACCACAATGTTCACAGCAGCCCTTTTTATAATAGCCAGAAGTTGGAAAGAACCAAGATGTCCTTCAGTAGATGAATAGATACAAAAATTGTGGTTTATTTACACAATGGAGTACTACTCAGCTATCAGAAACAATGACTTTATGAAATTACTAAGAAAATGGATGCATCTAGAGAATATTTTCCTGAGTGAGGTAACCCAGTCACAAAAGAACAGAAAAAATATGCAGTCACTGATAAATGGATATTAACCCCAGAAAGGTCTGAACACTTCAGAAAGAACTCACAGGCTATCGGATGCTCAAAAAAAAAAAAAAAAAAAAAAAAAAAAGAAAAGAAAGCCTAAGTCCTCCTTAGGAAAAAATAAATGTATAACACCCTCTCAGAGTGTGGTATATCTTGACCTTAAATCATTAATAATCCAAGAGCTAAGATTATAGCCTTTTTGCAATTTTTCATATTCACAGATCATTATGCTTAATCTATCCTCAACAATAAATCTGTTACCATGTCCTACATTCTGTCCTACATGTACTTCTTGCTTGGGGTAACTAGTAGAATGTCAATACAGGCTAGCACACCTCTAAAAGATTTAAGTACTTGCAAAAATATTCATATAATATTATGCCAAAATGCCTTTAAAATTTGTATATGTATCCCTCATTTTTTAAAATAAAGTGGCAAGAAAAATTTACCACGCGGACCGCCAGCCCCTAAGGTGGAAAAACTGGTGAGTGGGGGAACTGGGCAGCCAGGGAGCAGAGAGAGCTCTGCTGAGTGTGCAAGCAGGGCGCACCCTCCGACCTGGCTGAACCATGGACCAGGAACAGAACTTTGGAACCTCTGTTCACACACGGCAACTCTGAGGCATAGAAGAGGGCAGGGCCCATCTGCCACCTACCAGTGGAGATCCAGGAACACAGACCAGATACAAGGGAATGGTGAGAACATATTACTGACAACAAAATGGCAAGAGGAAAGCGAAAGAGTATATCCTAAGGAAACCAAGACAACCTGGCAACACCAGAACCCAGCTCTCCCATAACAGCAAACATCGGAATCCCAAACAATCCAGAAAAAGAAGGGGCAGACATGAAATCATACCTCAAGATGCTGATAGAGATACTTAAAAAAGAACGGGAGGAAAAGCAAAAAATTCAGAAGCTTTTAAAGAGGAAACAAGAAAAACACTCAAAGAACTCAAAGAACTAGAGGAAAACAGAACCAAAGAAATGAAAGAATGGAAGAGGGAAATAAAAACAGAAATTGACACAATAAAGAAAACACTAAAAGAGATAACCCTAGAGGCAGAACGCAATAAAAAAAAAAAAAAAGAAAGAAAGAAATCAGTAGTCACAGAAGCAAGCATTTCCAATAGATTACAAGAGATGAAAAAGAGAATCTCAGGGGCAGAAGACAACATTGCAAACATAGACAAAACAGCAAGAGAAGATGCAAAAAACAAAAAGCTCCTAACCTAAAATGTCCAGGAAATCAAAGACACAATGATAAGACCGAACCTAAGGATAATAGGAATAGAAGAGGGAGAAGAGTATCAACTAAGAGGCACAGTAAATATCTTCAACAAAATAGTAGAAGAAAACTTCCCTACCCTCAAGAATGAGATGACCACGAGCATAAAAGAAGCCTTCAGAACTCCAAATAGGTTGGACCAGAAAAGAAATACCTCCTGACACATAATAGTAAAAACATCAAGTGCCCAAAGAAAAGAAAGAATACTAAAAGCAGTAAGGGAAAAAGGTCAGGTAACATATAAAGAAAAGCCAATCAGACTCACACCCGATTTCTCAACAGAGACTATGAAAGCTAGAAGAGCCTGGACAGACATCATGCACACCCTAAGAGAGCAGAAGTGCCAGCCCAAGCTGCTATACCCAGCAAAACTATCAATCACCATCGATGGAGAGATGAAGATATTTCAAGACAAATCAAAATTTATACAATATCTGACCACAAACCCATCACTACAATGAATTATAGGTGGAAAACCCAATACAATGAGGAAAAATACAGCCTAGTAAAAACAAGAAAACTCCTAAACAAGAAAACTAAAAGAAGAAAAAGACACAGACACAACTCAACCCACAAAAGCAATAATGGCAGGAAACAGAAACAACTATTCCTTGATATCTATTAACATAAATGGACTCAACTCCCAAATAAAGAGACATAGGCTATCAGACTGGATACATAAACAAAATCCAGCCTTTTGCTGCATACAGAAAACTCATCTAAGAGACAAAGACAGACACTATCTAAGAGAAAAAGCGTGGGAAAAAAACTTCCAAGCAAACAGCTCCAAGAAGCAAGCTGGAGTGGCTATTCTAATATCGAATAAAGTAAATTTCCAACTAAAAGTTATCAAAAAAGATAAGGAAGAACACTTTTTACTCATTACTGGGGAAATCTGTCAGGAGGAACTCTCAATCCTTAACATATATGCTCCAAATAAAAAAGCACCCACATTCATAAAAGAAACCCTACTAAAGCTCAAAAAATACATTTTACCCCACACAATAATATTCGGATACTTTAATACCCCACTCTCACCAATGGACAGATCATGGAAACAGTAACTAAACAAGGACACTGCAAAACTAGCAGAGACTTTGAAACAACTAGAATTAATAGATATATACAGAACATAATATCCTAAACTAAAAGAATACACCTTCTTCTCAGCACCCCATGGCACCTTCTCGAAAATTGACCACATAATTGGACACAGAGTGAGACTCAATTGATATAAGAAGATTGAAATACTCCCATGCATCCTCTCAGATCACCAGGGTCTACGGCTGGTCTTTAACAACAACAAGGAAAACAAAAAGCCCACATACACATGGAAACGAAACAATGCTCTGTTAAATGATAGCAGGGCCAAAGAAGAAATAAAAAAGAAATTAAGGATTTTCTAGAATTCAACGAAAACGAAAACACAACATACCCAAACCTATGGGGATGCAATGAAAGCAGTACTGAGAGGAAAACTCATAGCCCTAAGGGCTTCCAAAAAGAAACTGGAGAGAGCTTACATTAGTAACCTGACAGCACAGCTAAAAGCCCTAGAACAAAAGGAAGCAGATATCCCCAAGCAGAGTAGACAGCAAGAAATAATCAAAATTAGGGCAAAATTAGACCAAATAGAAACAAAAAGAACCATTGAAAAAAATTAACAAAACCAAGAGTTGGTTCTTTGAGAAAATCAACAAGATTGATAAACCCTTAGCCAGAATAACTAAAGGGCAAAGAGAGAGTATACAAATTAATAAAATCAGAAAGGAAAGTGTGGACATAACAACTGAAACTGAGGAAATTCAAGAAATCATCAGATCCTAATACAAAAACTTATACTCCAGAAAATTGGAAAATCTGGAGGAAATGGACGAATTCCTAGACAGATACAAGATCCCAAAGTTAAACCAGGACCAAGTAAACAATCTAAATAACCCTATAACTTCTAAAGAAATAGAAGAAACATCAAAAGGCTCCCAACCAAAAAAAGCCCAGGTCCAGAGAAGTTCAGTGCAGAATTTTATCAGACATTTTTTGCGGATATAACACCAATACTCTCCCAACTATTCCAAAAGATAGAATCAGATGAAATACTACCCAACTCTTTTTTTGAGGCTACAATAACCCTCGTACCTAAACCACACAAAGGCTCTACAAGGAGAGAGAATTTCAGACCAATCTCACTTATGAACATTGATGCAAAAATACTCAAAAAACTCCTTGCAAACCAAATCTAACAACACATCAAAAAAATCATTCATCATGACCATGTAGGCTTCATTCATGGGATGCAGGGATGGTTTAATATAAGGAAATCCATCAATGTAATCCACCATATAACAAACTCAAAGATCAAAATCACATGGTCATCTCACTAGATGCTGAGAAAGCATTTGACAAAATCCAACACCCCTTCATGTTAAAAGTCCTGGAAAGAACAGAAAGCCAAGGTCAATACCTAAACATAATAAAAGCATTATACAGTAAACCAACAGCCAACAGAAAATTTAATGGTGGGAAACTTGAAGCAATCCCACTGAAATCAGTGACTCGACAAGTCTGCCCACTCTCCCCCTACCTATTCAACATAGTACTGGAAGTTTTGGCTGGAGCAATTAGACAGCAAAAGGAGATCAAAAGGATACAAATTAAAAAGGAAGAGATAAAAATATCACTCTTTGCTAATGACAAGATAGTGTACTTGAGTGACTCCAAAAATTCCACCAGAGAACTCCTACAGCTGATAAACAAGTTCAGCAAAGTGGCTGGATACAAAATCAACTCAAACAAATCAGTAGCCTTCCTATACTCAAAGGACAAACATGTGGAGAAAGAAATTAGGGAAACGGTACCCTACACAATCGTCACAAAAACTATGAAATACCTTGGTGTGACTTTATCTAAGCAAGTGAAGGACCTGTATGACAAGAACTTCAAATATCTGAAGAAGAAAATTTAGGAGGATCTAGAAAATGGAAAGATCTCCCATGCTTATGAATTGAAAAGATCAACATCTTAAAAATGGCCATCCTACCAAAAGCAATCTACAGATTCAATGCAATCCCCATCATAATTCCAACCCAGTTTTTCAAGGAATTGGAAAGATCAATGTGCAATTTCATATGGAATAACAAAGACCTAAAATAGCGAAATCTGTCCTCAACAACAAAAAAACCTATGTGGGAATCACTATCCCTGACCTCAAGCTATATTACAAGGCAATTGTGTTGAAAACTGCATGGTACTGGTACAGAAATAGGCATGTGGATCAATGGAATAGAATAGAAGATCCAGAAATGAGCCCTCATGTATATGGTCACCTGATTTTTGACAAAGGAGCAGTAAACATTCAATGGAAAAAGGACAGCCTATTCAACAAATGGTGCTGGTCCAACTGGCACTCAACCTGCAAAAGAATGAAAATAGACCCTTTCTTATCTCCTTGTGCAAAGCTCAAGTGTAAGTGGATCAAAGATCTCCACATTAAACCAGATACACTGGAACTATTAGATGAGAAAGTAGGGAAAACCTTAGAACACAAAGCATAAAACCCTATTAAAAAATGGGGTACAGAGCTAAACAAAACATTCTCAGTTGAGGAACACCGAATGGCAGAGAAAAATTTGTGGAAGTGCTCGATATCCTTAGCCATCAGGGAAATGCAAATCAAAACAACCATGAGATTCCACCTCAAACCAGTCAGATTGGCGAAGATCCAAAAATCAGATGAGAACAGATACTGGGGAGGCTGCAGAGAAAGAGGAACACTTTTCCACTGTGGGTGGGGTTCCAAGCTAATACAACCACTCTGGAAATCTGTCTGGCGATACCTCAGAAAATTGGATATAGTACTATCTGAAGACCCAGCTATTCCACTTCTGGGCATATACCCCAGAGACACTTTAATACACAACAAAGATATATGCACCACAATGATCATAGCAGTTCTATTTAAAATAGCCAGAAGCTGGAAAGAACCCAGATGTCCTTCAGAAGATGAATGGATACAAAAGTTGTGGTACATTTACACAATGGAATACTACTCAGCCAACAGAAAAAATGACTTTACCAAATTCTTAAGAAAATGGCTGCATCTAGAGAATATCATCATGAGTGAGATAACCTAGTCACAAAAGAACAGACATAATATGCAGTCACTGATATTGGGATTCTAACCCCAGAGTCTTGCACACCCCCAGAAACAGACAGACTGTATGAAGTCAAACAAATAAAGAAAACAAAAAAAAAATATTTACAAACAAGAAGACTTTGACCATTTTCATGTTGCATTTCGTTTTGCATGTACTTTACGATCATTGTAACTATTAGATTTTCAATGCATACTGTCAAGCCCTTGAAAAAATCAAGTACTGACTAAAAAATATATTCACATAGTTTTATGTAAAAATTATTTTAATATCTGAAAAAACAGTACTGACAAAAATGTATAATTTTAAGCAAAAAATGTTTAAAATCTGTACATTTATCTTTGTTTTGTAAAATAAAGTCATTAAAAAAAAAGTAAATTTCCAACTAAAAGTTATAAAAAAGATAAGGAAGGACACTTTTTACTCATTACTGGGGAAATCTGTCAGGAGGAACTCTCAATTCTTAACATATATGCTCCAAATAAAAAAGCACCCACATTCATAAAAAGAAACCCTACTAAAGCTCAAAAAATACATTTCACACCACACAATAATTGCGGGAGACTTTAATACCCCACTCTCACCAATGGACAGATCATGGAAATAGAAACTGAACAAGGACACAGCAAAACTAGCAGAGACTTTGAACTAACTAGAATTAATAGATACATACAGAACATATCACTAAAGTAAAAGAATACACCTTCTTCTCAGCACCCCATGGCACCTTCTCGAAAATTGACCACATAATTGGACACAGAAAGAGCCTCAATCGATATAAGAAGTATGAAATACTCCCATGCATCCTCTCAGATCACCATGGTCTAAGGCTGGTCTTTAACAACAACAAAGACAACAAAAAGCCTAAATACATATGGAAACTAAACAATGCTCTGTTAAATGATAGCAGGGCCAAAGAAGAAATAAAGAAAGAATTTAAGGACTTTCTAGAATTCAACGAAAAAGAAAACACAACATACCCAATCCTATGGGATGCAATGAAAGCAGTACTGAGAGGAAAACTCATAGCCCTAAGGGCTTCCAAAAAGAAACTGGAGAGAGCTTACATCAGCAACCTTACAGCACAGCTAAAAGCCCTAGAACAAATAGAAGCAGATATACCCAAGCACAGTAGACAGCAAGAAATAATCAAAATTAGGGCAAAATTACACCAAATAGAAACAAAAAGAACCACTGAAAAAATCAACAAAACCAAGAGTTGGTTCTTTGAGAAAATCAACAAGATTGATAAACCCCTAGCCAGGCTAACTAGGGGGGAAAAAGAGATTAACAAATTAACAAAATCAGAAAGGAAAGTGGAGACATAACAACTGAAACTGAGGAAATTCAAGAAATCATCAGATCCTACTACAAAAACATATACTCCAGAAAATTGGAAAATCTGGAGGAAATGGACGAATTCCTAGACAGATTCAAGATCCCAAAGTTAAGCCAGAACCAAGTAAACCATCTAAATAACCCTATAACACCTAAAGAATTGGAAGAAGTCATCAGAAGGCTCCCAACCAAAAAAAGCCCATGTCCAGACGAGTTCAGTGCAGAATTTTATCAGACATTTATTGGGGATATAACACCAATACGCTCCATACTATTCCAAAAGATAGAATCAGTTGGAGTACTACCTAACTCATTTTTTGAGGCTACAATAACCCTCTTATTTAAACCACAAAGAGACCCTACAAGGAAAGAGAACTTCAGACCAATCTCACTTATGAACATTGATGCAAAAATACTCAACAAACTCCTTGCAAACCGAATCTAAGAACACATCAAAACAATCATTCATCATGACCAAGTAGGCTTCATTCCTGCAATGCAGGGATGGTTTAATATAAGGAAATGCATCAATGTAATCCACCATATAAACAAACTCAAAGAACAAAATCACATGGTCATCTCACTAGATGCTGAGAAAGCATTTGACAAAATTCAACACCCTTTCATGTTAAAAGTCCTAGAAAGATCAGGAATCCAAGTCCATACTTAAACATAATAAAAGCAATATACAGCAAACCAACAGCCAACACCACACTTAAACTTGGGAAACTTTAAGCATGTTCAATAAAATCAGGGACTCGACAAGGCTGCTCAGTCTCCCCCTACTTATTCAACATAGTACTGGAAGTCCTGGCAGGAGCAATTAGACAGTAAAAGGAGATCAAGGGGATTCAAATTGGAAAGGAAGACATAAAAACATCACTCTTTGCCGATAACATGATAGTGTACTTAAGTGACCCCAAAAACTGCACCAGAGAACTCCTACAGTTGATAAACAAGTTCAACAAAGTGGCTGGATACAAAATAAACTCAAACAAATCAGTAGCCTTCCTATACTCAAAGGACAAACATGTGGAGAAAGAAATTAGGGAAAAGGTACCCTTCACAATTGTCACAAAAACTATTAAATACCTTGGCATGACTCTAACTAAGCAAGTAAAGACCTGTACTACATGAACTTCAAACCTCTAAAGAAGGAAATTGAGGAGGATCTCAGAAAATGGAAAGATTTCCCATGTTCATGGATTGGAAAGATCAACATTTTAAAAATGGCCAGCCTACCAAAAGCAATCTAGAGATTCAATGCAATCCCTATCAAAATTCCAACCCAGTTCTTCATGGAATTGAAAAGATCAATGTGCAATTTCATATCGAAAAACAATAGACCTAGAATAGCAAAATACATCCTCAACAACAAGAAAACATCTGGGGGAATCACTATCCCTGACCTCAAGCTATATTACAAGGCAATTGTGCTGAAAACTGCATGGTACTGGTACAGAAATAGGCATGTGGATCAATGGAATAGAATAGAAGATCCAGAAATGAGCCCTCATGTATATGGTCACCTGATTTTTGACAAAGGAGCCTTAAACATTCGATGGAAAAAGGACAGCCTATTCAACAAATCGTGCTGGTCCAACTGGCACTCAACCTGCAAAAGAATGAAAATATACCCTTTCTTATCTCTTTGTACAAAGCTCAAGTGTAAGTGGATCAAAGATCTCCACATTTAACCAGATACATTGAAACTATTAGATGAGAAAGTAGGGAAAACTTTAGAACATATAGGCACAGGAGAAAATTATCTGAACAAAACACCAATGGCTCAAGCTCTAAGGTCAAAGATTAACAAATGGGACTTAATGAGATTGCAAAGTTTCTGTAAGGCTAAGGACATTGTCAAGAAAACAAAATGGCAGCCAACAGAATGGGAAAACATTTTTCCAACTCCACATCAGATAGAGGCCTAATATCCAAAGTATACAAAGAACTCAAAAAGCTAGACATCAGAGAATCAAATAACCCTATTAAAAAATGGGTTACAGAGCTGAACAAAACGTTCTCATTTGAGGAATATCGACATCCTTAGCCATACCGGAAATGCAAATCAAAACAACCGTGAGATTCCACCTCACACTAGTAAGATTGGCTAAGATCCAAAACTCATATGACAACAGATGTTGGCGAGGTTGCGGAGAAAGAGCAATCCTTCTCCACTGTTGGTGAGGTTGCAAACTAATACAACCACTCTGGAAATCAGTCTGACGATACCTTAGAAAATTGGACATAATACTACCTGAAGACCCAGCTATTCCACTTCTGGGCATATACCCTAGAGACAACTTAGTACACAACAAAGATATATGCACCACAATGTTCATAGCAGCCCTATTTATAATAGCCAGAAGCTGGAAAGAACCCAGATGTCCTTCAGAAGATGAATGGATACAAAAATTGTGGTACATTTACACAATGGAATATTACTCAGCCACCAGAAACAATGAATTGACCAAATTCTTAAGAAAATGGCTGCATCTAGAGAATATCATTCTGAGTGAGATAACCTAGTCACAAAAGAACAGACATAATATGCAGTCACTGATAGTGGGAAGCTAACCCTAGAGGCTTGCACTGCCCCAGAAACAACTCACAGAGTGTATGAAGTCCAAGAAATAAAGAAAACAAAACAAAACAAACAATAAAATCTCTATACAACAAGAAAACTTTGACTATTTCCATGTTACATTTTGTTTTACATGTACTTTATGCTCATTGTAACTATTAAGTTTTCAATGCATACTATCAAACCTTTAAAAAATTCAAGTACTGACTAAAACTATATTTATACAGTTTTTTGTAAAAATTATTTTAAAATCTGAAAAAAAGTACTGACAAAAATGTATTGTATAATTTTATGCAAACAATGCTTAAAATCTGTATACTTATCTTTGTTTTGTAAAATAAAGTTGTTAAAAAAAGTAATGTTTAACCATTTTATGAGAAAATGTTGGAAGATAATTCATGACATGTTATAAAAATATTGTTTTTAAAAAAAAGTGGCAAGAAAAAAAAGAAAACAGTTTTAATGTTGTTAGTCCAAATTCCCATATCTTTATGATCTGTATCAACATCCTTTCAACTTGCTGGATGCTTAGTAACCTGAAAACACTATCACAGAATAAAACACTCCAAAGAGCACCCACCCCACTTAGTTCTAAACAGACTAGTTTTGGGGGTAACTATATCTTCAACCATATTGAGAAATGAGATATTGCTTTAAAATGATATTTTGAAATGTTGTATATCAGTATAATTATTTTTGTTTTTCGTCTCTTAGGATATGCCAGACTACAGAAAATAAAGTAGTATCTTAATATTTATAAAAGAGAAATTAAAGGAGAGACATAATAACAGAAACTGAGAAAATTCAAAAAATCATTAGATTACAAAAACTTATACTAAAAAAAAACTAGAAAATCTAGAAGAAATGGACAAATTTGTAGACATATATCAGATACCAATGTTAAATCAAGATCAGATAAATAATCTAAACAGTCCCATAGCACCTAAAGAAATAGAAGTAGTCATCAAAAACCTCTCAGACAAAAAAGCCCAGGACTAGATGGGTTCAGTGCAGGATTTTATCAAAAATTTATAGAGGACTTAATACTAATATTTCCAAATTATTCCACAAAATAAAAACATTAAACACTACCCAATTGATTCTTTGAAGCCACAATTACACTCATAACGAAACCACAAAAAGACCCTACAAAGAAAAAGAAATTCAGACCAATTTCTCTCATGAACATCGATTCAAACATACTCAATAAAATTCTTGCAAATTGAATCCAAGAAGACATCAAAATGATCATTCACCATGATTAAGTAGGCTTCCTCCCAGGGATTCAGGGCTGATTCAATATATGGAAATCTATTAATGTAATTTGCCATATACACAAACTCAGTGAAAATACCACATGATTATCTCACTAGATGCTGAGAAAACAATTGACAAAATTCAACACTCTTTCATGTTAAAAGTCTTGTAAAGATCAGGAATCTGAAGCCCATACCTAGACATAATAAAAGCAATATAAAGAAAACTGGTAGCCAACATCAAACTAAGTGGTGAGAAACTTGAAGCAATCCCACTAAAATCAGAGACTAGACAAGGATGCCAACTCTCACCCTACCTATTCAATATAGTAATGAATGTACTAGCCAGAGCAATCAGACAGGAAAAATAGGTAAAAGGATAAAAACTGGAAAGGAAGAAGTCAACATATCATTCTTTGCAGATGATATAATAGTATACTTAAGTGACCCCAAAAATTCCACCAGAGAACTCCTACAGCTGATAAACAACTTAGGCAAAGTGGCTGGTTATAAAATTAACTCAAACAAATCAGTAACCTTCCTCTACTCAAAGCATCTAAATGCTGAGAAAGAAATTAGGAAAAAGATACACTTCGGAATATTCAGAAAAAAAAATATGTAATACCTTGACGTAACCCTAAGCAACTAAAATATCTGTATGACAAGACTTAAAATCACTGAAGAATGAAACTGAAGAAGACTTCAGAAGATGTAGAAAGCTCCCATGCTCATGGTTTGGAAGGATCAATATTGTAAAAGCAATCTACAAATTCAATGCAACCTCCATCAAAATTCCAACTCAATTCTTCATAGAGTTGGAAAATGCAATTTGAAAATTCATCTGGAATAAAACAAAACAAAACCTAGAATATCAAAATCTTTTCTCAACAATGAAAAAAACTTCTGCAGAAATCACCATCCTAACCTCAAGCTATATTACAAAGCAAAAGTGTTAAAAAAAAAAACACATGGTATTGGTACAGAGATAGGTGGGTAGATCAATGGAACAGAATTGAAGACCCAGAAATGAACCCTCACACCTATGGTCACTTGAGCTTTGAAAAAGGAGCTGAAAACATTCAATGAAAAAAGGACAGCCTCTTCAACAAATGGTTTTGGTTCAACTGGCAGTTGGCATGCAGAAGAATGCAAATTGACCCTTTTTTAATCTCCATGTACTAAGCTCAAGTTCAAGTGAATAAAAGACCTCCACATAAAACCAGACACACTGAAACTATTAGAAAAGAAAGTGGGGAAGAGCTTAGAACACATAGGGACAGGGGGTGCTGAGCAGAACACCAATGGCTTGTAATCTAAGATCAAGAATAGACAAATGATATCTCATGAAATTGCAGTTTCTGTAAGCCTAAAGATACTGTTAAGAAGACAAAATGGCAGCCAACAGATTGGGAAAGGATCTTTACCAATCCCACATCTGATAGAAGGCTAATATCCAATATATACAAAGAACTCTAGAAATTAGATTCCAGAGAATCAAACAATCCTATTAAAAATGGGGTACAGAGCTATACAAATATTGCAACTGAATATTGAATGGCTGAGAAGCACCTAAAGAAATGCTCAATATCCCTAGTAATCACAGAAATGCAAATAAAAACGATCCTGAGGTTTTACCTCACACAAGTCAGTGTGCCTAAGATAAAAATCTCAGGTGACAGATGATCCTGGCAAGGTTGGGGAGATAGAGGAACACTCCTTCACTGTTGTTGCGGTTGTAAGCTGGTAAAACCACTCTTAAAATGAGTCTGGCAGTTCCACATAAAATTGGACATAGTACTACCTGAAGACCCAGCTATTCCACTCCTGGGCATAAACCCTAAATATGCTCCAACATATAATAAGGACACATGCTCCACCATGTTAATAGCAGCCTTATTTATTATAGCCAGAAGCTGTAAAGAACCTACATGTCCTTCAACAGATGAATGGATATAGAATGTGTGGTACATTTATACAATGGTGTACTGCTCAGCTATTAGAAACAATGACTTTACAAAATTTTTATGCAAATGGATTGAACTAGAGAATATTTCCTGAGTAAGATAGCCCAGTCACAAAAAAAAAAAAAAAAAAAAAAAAAAAAAAAAAAAAAAAAAAAAACACATGATATGCAGTCACTGACAATTAGATACTAGCCACAGAAAGCTCTGAATATACAAGAGACACAGACCTTAGGAAGCTCAAAAGAAAGGAAGGCCAAAATGTTGAAGCCTCATTCTTAAAAGTGAGAACAATCCTCTCATGGGAGGAGGTACAGGATCAACTGGGTGAGCAAGAATTAAAGAGGGGAATCTTTTAGGGGCTGCCTCACCTGGGGATCCAACCCATTTGTAGCCACTGGGTCCAAGTACTGTTGCTGATACTGGGAGGTGCAGGTTGACAGAAACCAGATAGGGGTGCCTCCTGAGTGGTTCTGCCTTAATCTTGCAGATTAGCATGCTTGCAGCTAACCATCAGACTGAGTTCAGGGATGCTGGTAATGGTTCTGGGATTGGGGGGCTGGGATGAAGGAGCTGAAGGAGGTTGTGGCCTCATGGGAAGGACAACATAGTCGACCAACTAAATCCTCCACAGGACTAGATCACCGACCATCGAGTACACATTGAGAGGCCCATGGCTCCAGATGCATATGCAGTGGAGAATAGCAGTGTCTGGCATCAGTGTGAGAACAGACCTTTGATACAGTGAGGGCATGTTTTCCCAATGTAGGGGAATGCCAAGGCACTGAGGTAGACAAGGTGATTAGGAGCTAGTGATCCTTTGTCAAGATAGAGGGGGATGGTAGATGGGAGCTGGGTGAGATAACATTTCAAACATAAATACAGAGAGCATCTACTAAAGATAAACAACCATAATACTGAAGATATTGTCAAAGGGAAAAAAAGTACTGCTATACTTTTTTATGCCTCTTTATTTTTCACACCATTTCAAAAGACATTTATTTTCATATAAATTTTACATGATTTTATTCCAAGTAAGAATAGTTGGAATCTACTGGCATTATAATAAACTTATAAAACCAGTTGTTTATATGACTCTCTAGCTAGTACTGTGGCACATGCATCTATCTGTTTGGATTTACGTCATAAGAAACTTAATATCCCTTACTTCTTTACACTACTTTACAGTGTTTTAAATGATGTATAATTGTATGTCATGCTGTTACATGAAACAAAGCATTTTTCTCCATTTCCATTTCTAGTTTAATTTTCTGTATAGGGAAAAAAGAACTTCTCACTTTAAATTATTATTGACCTAGTCCTCTAATAAAAAAAAATCCTAAGTAAATCTAATAAATTTATATTTGCATCTTCATGGATTTCTGGGTTTGCTATTATATCATCGGCCAAAACAGGTGGTCAGTCTTCACAGTTTTCTAGCACCAAGCACTATGTTGCAGATATTTCATAAATGCTGTAAGAATGTGTGAACAGCAGGACTGATGAGTCAATAAATGAGGTAGATCAGAGATCATTTACAGAAAATATTGGGGCTTTGTTTCAAACAGAAAGAGAATGTCCCCCACCAGCTCACATGTGTGAACCTTTGGTCTGCAGTTGGTAGTCCTGTTTCAGGAAGTTATAGAACCTTTAAAGGTGTAGCCTTGCTGAAAAAGCCCTTACTTGGGAGCAAGATTGGGGGTTTATGTGCTTACATCACTTCCTGCTTGCTTTCTCTGCTTCCTGTATACTGCTAATATGTGATCTGTTAGCTTTGCATGCCACCAACCTGCTTGTAGTTCCTGTCTTTACAGACTAGAGTCCTCTGAAGCTGTGAGCTAAAATAAACCCTTCCTTCCTTAAGATGCTTTTGGCTGGAGTGTTTAATTGCTATAGCAAAATCATCTAATACAGTCCTTCATACCATGGCATCCATCACTCCAAGTAGCTACTTGTTTTGTTAGCAGGAACATTTCAATGAAGGGTTCAGAAGTTTAGACCAAAAGAAAAAAAAGCAAACAATACTACCAAAGCAATGAAAGGGGGAAAGGAAAGTGGGTGGCTGTTGGGCAGTACAGGTGGGACAGTACAGGTGGCAGTGGGGACAGTACAGGTGGGGGTGGAGTTTTTTTTAGTCTTGGGTCATACTTTACCTCTTACTTGATAAGACCTAACAAATCTGGCAACACTGAATTGAGATCATGTGAACTTTGATCTAACCCCTCTGAGACAATCATTTTTAAGAAGGGCATATTACTGGGGCTGAGATCTCAACCATAGCCTTTTACCTGTGGCAGCCATCAGACTTGCAAGCATAATTCATCTGAGATGGGATTGGAATTGGCCATTATGCCTGCTGCATACACAAGTTTGGCTCCGCAAGGTGTCAATCTGGGTCACTGAGTAATAAATAAGCCCCAGATGCTAGGATTTAAAACTGTAACCATAAGGACACTGCTTAATCCTAGAAGAAGTTTCTCAAGAAAAAAAAAAAGTATTTCTACAAAGTAAAACTACACATATACACACATTTGTGAATGAGTAAAGAGGTCACCACTTTGAGAAACACCTTTGTTCTTGGTAACAGTATGATTACCAGGTTAGAGGGCGTGAAAGTACTCCCCATACGTCAGCAGTAGGAACACCCTGTACTAGAACAGCAGTTTATCCAGGCAGGGTTTATCCAGGCAGTAGAAATCAATCCAAACTCTGGCGTACAAAAGGTGGCTGACCAAACTGTTCTTCCAGGGAAAACAAAATGTTTCAGTGAGCATCTGAAGGGAAATCCCTGGAGTGTCACCTCGGTAATTGGCTAGCTAATTCGAAGCTCTGCATCCAAGCAAAAAGCTTCGGGCCAAATGAGAAGCAGCTTCCAGACAGCTGCAGCTGCCAGGGTGGCCTGAAGCTTTGAAGCATCCACATTTTTAGCCCATGAAAGGTTTATAAAGAAAATGTATCGCATTGAGTAAACCCAGTTCTTCAAACACATGGGTGTACTGGGTGATACAGCTCAAGCCTTTAATTTGCTTTGTTGTAGCAGCTGGTGCCTTGATGGGCCCATGACCTTTGGTCGGGAGGCCGTCTGGAGATTTCTCGCCTTTTCTAAGCATCTGTATCCCTCTCATCCACTCGGAGTTTATTAGAAATTTACAGTCTCTTCGTGGAGCCTAGACATGGTTTAACTTTTTTATGGCAATGAGATGATCTGAAGACACTAAGAAACTATCTTTGCAAGGGCTTTTCTATAATTCTAATTCCTAATCAAAGGCAATTCTGGGAATAACCCCAGTGCTACCCAAATTGCCACCCAGACTGGCAATAATAGAGACATCAATAAGTGTTTTCCCTAGCTTATGGCAAAGCCCTCAAAAAGGACCAAAATGTTGGTCTAGCAAACTGAAGGAAGCTCATTATCCTTCGTGGCAGAATTACAACTTCAAATTGATGGGGAAAACTTATAGTTGGCTCTCTTAATCTACAGGCTTTCTATCCATAGGTTTAATCAATCTTGTGTCAAATTGTTCAGAAAATAAAATATACATGGGCTCCTGTGCCTCTCCCCAGCCCTCAGGAGCCTGAGGCAGGAGGACCATGAGTTCAAAACCAGGCTGAGCTGCATAGTATGGCCCTGTTTTAGGACAAGCAAAGCTGTTTAAAGAATGCTTCTGTACTGAGCTTGTATTTATAAATCCCCAAATAATACAGCACAACAGCTTACAATGTATAATATGTGTTGTAAATAATTGGTAAGTTGTTTGAAATTTATTGGGGGAGTTGCATACATTATATGCACATATGAAACCATTTGATATAAGTCATGTGGACATCTGCAGACTCCGGTATTCTTGCCAGGTGAGGAGGAATTCCTGGAGCTATGCACTACAGGGAGGGATGACTGAGTAGCATCCTTTCACTTCATCTGTGTAGCATCTCTGTAATGGCACTCACTCATGTTTGCCTCCTGCAGTCTTGGCTTATATAAATTGTCCATGAACCAGTTAGTCACAGTGTACTATTGCATTCTCAGAACTGTTCCAATTTGGAAAGCATACTATAATGTCAACTAACTTATTTAGGACATCAAGGACAAGTATGCACCAACAATTATGGATAAGTAAGAGTCCAAGTGTCTTAGGGTTCCATTGCTGTGAAGAAACACCGTGGCCAAGATAACAATTTGTTAAATTTATATACATTTTATTTTTACTTATTCTCTTTACATCACACTCACAGTCCCTTCCCCTCCCACAATCCGTCCCCATCCCGACTCTTTTTCTTCTCTCAGCGAGTATCCCCCTATCCCGGCACATCAAGTCTCTGTGAGGTTGCATACCCACTACAACTGAGGCCAGACAAGGCAGCCCAGCAAGAAGAACATATCCCCCAGACAAGCAACATCTTTAGGACACCCTTCACTCCAGTTGTTCAGGACCCACATGAAGACCAGGCTGTAAATCTACTATATTTGCAGGGAGGCCTAAGTCTAGTTTGTGAATGTTCTTTGGTTGGTGATTCAGTCTCTGAGAACCCCAAGGGTCCAGGTTAGTTGATTCTGTTGGTCTTTCTGTAGACTTCCTATACCCTTAGGGACCACAATTCTTTCTGCTTTTATTCTATAAGAGTCCCCAAGCTCCATCTACTGTTTGGCTGTGGGTGTCTGCATTTGTCGAAATTACCTGCTGGGAGGAGCCTCTCAAAGGACAACTATGTTAGGCTCCTCTCTGCAAGCATAACAGAGTATCATTAAGAGTGTCAGGGATTGATGCTTGCCCATGGAATGCGCCTCAAGTTAGGATGGTTATTGGTTGACCTCTCCTTCAGTCTGTGCTCCATCCCCTGTCTCTGCATTTCTTGTAGACAGGATAAAATTTAGGTTAAAAGTTTTGTGGTTGGGTTGGTGTTCCCATTGCTCCACTGGGGTTCCTGCCTGACTACAGGAGGTGGACTTTTCAGGTGCCATATCCTTAAACCTGTAAGTCATAGCTAAGGACACCCCCATTGATTCTTGGTTTTCTTTCTTACCCAGGTCTCTGTTTCTTCCCAGAAATACCCGCCTACTTCCCCACCCCTGTTAGTTGCAGATTTCTGTTCATTCTCATGGCCATCTGGCCATCCATGCTGTCCCTCAGTACACTTGATTCCAAATCCCTCCACTTTCCTCCCCATCCCCACACCCACCCAGTTTCCTCCCTCTACCTTCCTCTTAAGAGTTCTTTATTTCCCCTTCTAGGAGAGATTCAAGCATCATTGCTTGGACCTTTCTTCTTGTTTATCTTCTTGGGCTTGGCCGAGTGCAGCATGGGTATTCTGTATTTTATGGCTAATATCTACTCATTAGTGAGTACTTAGATAATGCTTGAATTTTTGGCACTAAGCAGGATGATATTTTCAAGATACATATATTTGCCTGCAAAATTCATAGCATCTTTGTTTTTAATAACATCCAGGGACGTCCAGGTTGTTTCTAGTTTCTGGATATAACAAATAAAGCTGCTATGAACATAGGTGAATAAGTAAGTGTCTTTGTGGGCTGGTAGAGCATCTTTTGGGTAAATGCCCTAGAATGGTATAGTTGAGATTTGAGATCAAACTCTTCCCAGCATTTTCCACATTTTTAAGGGGATTTTCTGTGATTTTCTCCATCCAACCATGTTCACTATTTTGACTTCCAGGTCTAGAAGTCAGTTTTGTCTACAACTAATACACTTCACACAAATTCAAATAAGTTGAATACTCACATAAATGGACCATATAGTATGTTATCTTTTTTATTTGGGGCCAATAAGATAACCAAGGGAAACCTGAGAATATGCTGTAATTTGCAGGTGATTTTTTTGTTAACATTCGGTTTCAAGAGTTATCCATGCTGTTCTCCCAGGTGCTGCTTGAGTTCATTCTCAAGAAAAGCTGATCTGAACACTCTTGTCCATGTCATTTGATGGACTTTTCTACTTATTTTTGGTTTTTCTGCAAAACCAAAGTTTCTGGGTTTTTTAAAATGCATTTGATTACTCAATTTTTTTCTTTTTTATGCTTTTATTTATTCTTTGAGAATTTCACATAATATATCCTAATTACATTCTCAGTTTCTTCTCTCACATCCTTGCTACCTCCCTATTTATCTAACTTCATGTTATTTCTCTTTAAAAAATAGAAACCATAGCATGCTCTTGTGTGCACAAGTGCACACACACACACACACACACACACACACACACACACACACACACACATACACACACACACAATTTGTGATGGCCTGAGCATGCAATCTGCTGTGGAATGTGGTTGATGTCCCAAATGTCACTCTCCTGAAGAAAATCAATTTTCCTCTTCCAGTTGCTAGCAATTCCAAGAGATTAGAGGAGGGTACTTTGTGCCTTCTCTTCCTCCTCCAATTGGGATTTTATCTGACTTGAGCCTGCACAAGCCTCATGTGTGCCATCAGAGTCTCTGTGAGACCATTTGTGCATCTGCCTTTTCTCTGTCTGGAGAACACCATCTCTTTGACGTTGTCTATTGCCAGTATTTCTGGTAGCCTTTTGTCCTTATATTTCACAAAGATCCTTAAGCAGACTTGAGACTGGTTTTACTCAGTATCATAAGTACGTGTGACCTAGCAAAGTATGCTACTGTGCTTGGCTGAATGTTCAAATCTTTGCTTTTGCAGAGTACCTTTCTAATAGGAACAGGTAGAATGCTTGTGAACTGAGTAGTAAAAAAGGACCAGTTGAACTCACCTACACACTATTCTGTCTGTTGTTGCTGAAACTGCCTGAAATTTTGTCTTAGGATCCTGCTCAGCAAAAGTTCTATAAGATTTCTGCCAGAGATTATTTTGAACAGATTTAAAGCTTCAGTTAACTCCACTGACATTTTCAGCTTAGAAATTACTGCTAACCCATGCACTTGGTAATTAGTAACCTGAGGTTGTACACAGAGGTAAGGCCTCATGGAAAGTGCCATTTCTGTATGTTTGGAAGAAAGACCTTCATTTCAGAATCTGCTCATAACCAGAAGAGCTCTCCAGATATCTGAGGTGAAATTAAAATCACTGAACAGAGGCAAAATAAGATACACAGAATAGCTGAGCAACATTTAGAAGTTGTTGGTGCTAGGGTAATTCCAAGGTTCAATGATGTCTAATATGTAGCTTCCTTGTTCCCCTTTGGGATTCTGAACCAACTGAGAGACAATGAAAGAGTCAGATAAAGATTGAATGGATTATAGTCATTTCTGAATAAGTTGAATAGGAGGACTGTGGGAAGGCACAGGTGGCAGTGGGCAAGCAGATTTTCCCCAGGGCTGGCAGTGTGGCTCAGCTGGCATGAGTGAACAGGAACTCATGTGTTCTCTGTAGGCAATTTAATGCAATGGGTGGAAATGAGCTAGCCTGCTCCAAGCCTCTTGGGATGAATAAAGGCCAGAATTAGAATCATATTTGGAGAAGGCATGGGACTTTTTGGAGAAGCTTTGCTCCACCTCTAAACAGCTTACCAATATCTACAGAAAGGGAATGCAAAGAAACAGTGCCTATGTTTAGAGATAGGAGAGAGCACTGACTTCATGAGGTGGTCTGTGCACACACTTAGTCCATTGATAATTGAGCTACTATCCTACAATAAATGATTTTAAGAGGTCTTTATGTACGCTACACACAAGCCCTTTAACAGACATTAAAATGAGTTTTCCAGTCTATGTTTTTGTTTTTAACTAGCAGAACCTTTCAGACTTGACGTTCCAAACTTTGTTTAATTTTTTATTAATGTTTTTATGGATTATACTTTTGGGATCATAACTTGATATATTCCAGAATCATGGAGATTTCATGTTTTTTTCCTTGAAAAGTTAAGAGTTTTAGTTGAGTTTCATGTAGTTTTAAGCTTGAAAACACCTCAACTTTTGAACCAAGTAAGACACATGAATTAGGGGTCTTTCTTTTTTCCTTCCTCCTCTTCCTCTTGGTTTTCTGTTATTGATTAGTTCGAACATTATTTATTGTACAGGCTATGTACAGGCTATCTTTTCCTCCACAAGCTCGCTTTCACACATTGAATAAACAATCCTTATGTTTATGAGTTCATTCCAGGTTTCTTTATTATGCCTCACCAATCTACTTGTCTGTCTTGATACACGCACCACAGGATCTTGATTGTTTTGGCACTATCATTCTTTCTATTAGGGGCTGTTAGCATTCTACTGTTTTTTGCCTTGTTTTGGTTTTCTTGTCAAATTGTCTTGGATATTCTGTTCCTAGTGCTTTTACAAATTTTAGAAGCAGCTTACTAATTACTAGGATTTAGCTTGCATTGCATTGACTCTGTAGATCAATGGAGGGCATTAGCATCCTAGTGTTACTGGTCTTCGAACTCATGAATATGGTTTTCAGAAACTAGTCTTGGCAATATTTTATCACCTTTCACATAGGCCATACACAGTTTTTGGTCAGAATTATCTCTAAATACTTCACTTTTTTTGGATGCCGTCACAAATAATACTTTTTCTTTAAATGTAGTTTTTGTTGTTGTTGTTCCCACTGTATACAAATGTAATTAATTTCCAGATATTGATCTTAACTCCTGTGACCTCAGTCACTCACTAGTTTTGATAGACTAGTACATTTGTTTAATAATATCCATTTCATCCATTTTTCTACTACTGCCATAATTTCCTTGTTACCACAGAATAAAATTCCAATGTGTATCTGGAATTTTCCATAAGTTGATGGACATTATAGACTGGTTTCATGTGTTTTTTTTTTTCTATTTTATTGAAACAGGGTTTTGCTATATAGCTTTGGCTGAACTGGTACTCACAGTATATTGAAGGCTGGACTTGAATACACAAAATTCCTATGTCTTACATTCCTGTGTCTGGGATTATAGGTACATGCCTAGAGGCCTGATTTGGATATTTAAGAATGCATGTATCTCTATGTAGGCTGACTTAGATTTCCTTTGAGTACCCACCCAGGAGTGGAATAACTGGCTTGTAGTAGGTAGTTTATTTTTTTAGGTACTTTCATAATAGTTTCTTTACCGACTGTGCTGTTTCCTATCCTCATAGCACTGTTTAAGGGCATTTCTTTTATCATATTCTCATATGAATGTATTGTTCACCTTCTTAATGATAGCTATGTTAACAGGAAGGAGACAGAATCTCAAAGATGATTAAATTTTCATTTTCCTACTAGATAATGTTAACATTAAAAAAATCATTGAGTACTGGTATTTATTCCTTTGAGACATTCTCTCTAATTCATAATTTGACTTACTATTTGGATTCCTTGGTATATGAAGTTTAGATTTCTTCATTGATTATTAATTTTTATTAATTCATTTATTTTATAAAATATTATTATAGCTCACAAAATTTGTTATATAAGGGTATATGATGAATACACAATTTTCTCCTTTTCTTTCTCTTTTGCTTTTTCTTTTTTCTCTAAGAAGGACTGAGGCTTCCACATTTTTGTCTTCCTTTTTTTTTTGAGCTTCATATGGTCCGAGAGTTGTTTCTTGGGTTTCTGTGACTAGTATCTAATTATTAGTGATTGCATATCATATGTGTTCTTTTGTGACTGAGTTATATCACTCAGTATGATATCTTCAAGTTCCATCTATTTGCCTAGGAATAGTATTCCATTGTGTAAATGTAACACAATTTCTGTCCATTCTCTACTGAAAACATGTGGGTTCTTTCCAGCTTCTGGTTATTATAAATAAGGTTGCTATTAACATGGTGGAGCATGTTTCCTTATTATATGTTGGAGCAGCATTGGGGTATATGTTCAGAGTTGAATAACTGGGTCTTCAGGTAGTACTAAGTCCAATTTTTTAAGAAATTGCCAGACTGATTTCAAGAGTGGTTGTACCAGCTTACCACTTCCCCAACAGTGGAGGAGTGTTGCTCTTTCTATGGATCCTCTCCAGCATCTGCTGTCATCTGAGTTTTTGATCTTAGTCATTCTGACTGGTGTGAGGTTGAATCTCAGGGTTGTTTTGATTTGCATTTCCCTGATGACTGGGGATGTTGAGCATTTCTTTAGTTGTTTCTTTCACATTCAGTACTCCTCAGTTGAGAATTCTTTGTTTGGCTCTGTACCTCATTTTAATAGGATTCTTTGATTCTCTGGTGTCTAACTTCTTGGCTTCTTTGTATATATTGGATGTTCGACCTCTATCAGATGTGGGATTGGTAAAAATCCTTTCCCAGTCTGTTAGCTGCCATTTTGATTTCTTGACAGTGTCCTCAGCCTTACAGAAACTTTGCAATCTCATAGAGTTCCATTTATCAATTTTTGATCTTAGAGCAAAGGCCATTGGTGTTCTGTTCAAGAAATTTTCCCCTGAGCCTATGTGTTCTAAGCTCTTCTTTACTTTCTCTTCTAATAATTTCAGTGTATTTGGTTTTATGTGGAGATCTTTGACCTATTTGAGTTTTGTACAAGGAGAAAAGAAAGGATAGATTTGCATTCTTCTCCATGCTCACTGCCAGTTGAAACAACACCATTTGTTGAAGAGGCTGTCCTTTTTTCCATTAAATCTTTTCAGCTCCTTTGTGACCATATGTGTACATGATCATTTCTGGGTCTTCAATTCTATTTTATTGATATACCTGCATGTCTCTGAACCAATTCCATGTGGTTTTTATAATAACTGATGAATAATACAGCTTGAGGTCAGAGATTGTGATTGCCCCAGAAGTTCCTTTACTGTTGAAAATACTTTTAGCTATCCTGGGTTTTTTGTTATTCCAAATAAATTTGCAAATTGTACATTCTAACTCTATGAAGAATTGAGTTGGAATTTTGGTAGAGATTGCATTAAATCTGTAGATTGACTTAGGCAAGATGGCCATTTATACTACATTAATCTTGCCAATCGATGAGATTGAGAGATATCTCTATCTTTTTAGTTCTTCTTCAATTTCTTTCTTCAGAGACTTGAAATTCTTGTCATTCAGATCTTTCACTTGCTTGATTAGGGTCACACCAGATTATTTTACATTATTTTTGACTATTGTGAAAGCCGTGATTTTCTTAATTAGAAGAAGGCTACTGATTTGTTTGAGTTAATTTTTTACCAAGCTACTATGCTGAAGTTGTTTATCAGGTTTCAGGGGTCTTAGGTGGAATTTCTGGGATCACATAATTATACTATCATATCATCTGCAAATAGTGTTATTTTGATTTCTTCTTTTCTAACTTGTATTCTTTTGACTTTCTTTTGCTGAGTAATTGCTCTGGCTGGGACTTCCAGTACTATATTGAATAGGTAGCTGGAGAGTAGATATCCTTGTCTCTCATTTTAGTGGGCTTCAAGCTTCTCACCATTTATTTTTATGTTGGCTACTGGTTTGCTGTATATTACTTGTACTATGTTTAGGTATGAGTCTTGAATTCCTGATTTTTCCAAGATATTTAAGATGAAGCAGTGTTGATATTTGTCAATTGCTTTATAAGCATTCAATGAAATGATGTAATTTTTTCCCTTTGAGTTTGTTTATATAGTGGATTACGTTAATAGATTTTTGTATATTGAAACAGTCCTGCATCCCTGCAATAAAGCATGTTTTTTTATTGTGAATGATTGTTTTGATATGTTCTTGGGTTCAGTTTGCAAGAATTTTATAGAATATTCTTGTATTGAAGTTCATGAGGGAAATTAGTTTAAAGTTCTCGTTCTTTGTAGGGTCTTTGTTTGATTTATGTATGAACATAATTGTGGCTTCATAGAAGGAATTGGGTAATGTTTCTTCTGTTTCAATTTTGTGGAAGAGTTTGGAGAATATTGGCATTATGTTTTCTATGAAGGTCTGATTGAATTCTGCACTAAACCTATCAGGTTCTGGGCTATTTTTGCTTGGGAGACTTTTGATGACTGGGTATATTTCTTTAGGGGTTATGTTTAGATATTCTATCTGATCCTGATTTAAATTTGGTACCTGCTATCTTTACAGAAATTTGCCCATTTCATGTAGAATTTCTAGTTTTGTTGAGTATAGAATTTTTCAGTAGGATCTAATAATTTTTTGAATTTCCTCAGTTTTTGTGGTTAAGTCTCCCATTTAATTTCTTATTTTAATTTTAATACTGTTTCTGTACCCTCTTGTTAGTCTGGCTAATGTTTTATCTATCTTGCTGATTTTCTCAAAGAAACAGCTCTTGGCTATATTGATTTTTTTGGGGTAGTTCTTTTTGTTTCTACTTGGTGGTTTTTGGGTCTGAGTTTGATTATTCCTGGAGTCTATTCCTCTTGGATATATTTGCTTCTTTTTGTTCTACAGCTTTCAGTTTTACAGTCAAGCTGTTAGTTTATGGCACTCAGAGCTATGAGTTTTCCTCTTAGCACTACCTTCATTGTATCCTATAAGTTTGGGTATGTTGTGCCTTCATATTCATTAAATTCTGAAAAGTCTTTGATTTCTTGCTTTACTTCTTCCTTGATCAATTTATCATTGAGTGTAGAGCACTTGTTCAGCTTCCATGTGTATGTGGGCTTTTTGTTGTTTGTGTTGTTATTGAAGACCAGTCTTAATCCATGGTTATCTGATTGGATGCATGGGATTATTTAAATCTTTTTGTATCTGTTGAGGCCTGTTTTGTGACTGAATATAGGGTCAACTTTTGAGAAGGTATCCTGAGGTACTGAGAAGAAGGTATTTTTTTTTTTTGTTTGTTTTAGAATGGAATTTTCTATAGATTTCTCTTGAATCCATTCAGTTCATGATGTCTTTTAGTTTCACTGTGTCTCTTTTCTGTTTCTGCCTCCATGATCCATTAATGAGAGTGGAGTGTGGAAGTCTTCCACTATTATTGCATGTAGCTTTGAGCTTCAGTAAAGTTTCTTTAATGAATGTGGGAACCCTTGTATTTGAAGCATAGATGTTCAGAATTGAGAGTTTGTCTTGATAGATTTTTCCTGTAATGAGTAAAAAGTGTCCTTCATATCATTTATGGTAACTTTTGGTCAAAAAATTATTTTATTTGATACTAGAATGGCTACTCCATATTGTTTCTTGGGACCATTTACTTGGAAAGTTTATTCCAGCCATTTCCTCTGAAGTAGTATCTGTTTTTGTCACTGAGATAAGTTTCCTGTATGCAGCAAATTTTCCTGTTTATGTATCCACTGTGTTAATCTTTTTCTTTTGATTGGGGAATTGAATTCATTGTTGTTAAGAGATATTAAGGAATAGTGATTGTTGTTTCCTGTTATTTTGGTTGCTATAATTAAAATTAAGTTTTTGTGCTTATCTTCTCTTGTATTTGTTCCAAGATTAGTTTCTTGCTTTTACTATTGCGTATCTTCCCCCCTTGTGTTGGAGTTTTCTATCTATTATTCTTTGTAGAGCTGTATTTATGGACAGATATTGTGTAAATTTGGTTTTGTCCTGGAATAACTTGGTTTCTCCATCTGTGATAATTGGGAGTTTTGCTAGATATAGTAAGATTGACTGGCTTTTGTGTCCCCTTAGGGTCTATATGATGTCTGCCCAAGACTAGCTTTATAGTCTCTGTTGTGATGTCTGTTGTAATTCTGAGAGGTCTGCCTTAGTATGTTACTTGGGCTTTTTTGCTCATTTCTTTTAATACTCTTTATTTGTTTTGGACATTTGGGATTTTGACAATTATATGTAAGGAAGAATGTCTTTTCTGGCCCATTATTTGGTGTTCTATGGGCTTCTATTATGTGAATGGTCATCTATTTGTTTAGGATAGTGAAGTTTTGTTCCATAATATTGTTGGAGATATTTACTGGGCCTTTTAGTTGGAAATCTTCACTCTTGTCTATACCCATCATCTTTAGGTTTAGTCTTCTCTTTGTAGCCTGCATGTCCAGTATGTTTGGGGACAGGACCTTTTTGCATTTTCTCTGATAATTGTTTCAATGTTTTTTATGGAATCTTCTGTACCTGAGATTCTCTCTTACATATCATGTATTCGGTTGGTGATAGGTGCATCTAGGGCTCCTGATCTCTATCCTACATATTCTATCTCCAGTGTTGTGTTTTTAGTGATTCCTTTATTGATTCTAATTATATTTTTAGATCCTGAATAGTTTTGTTCAATTTCTTCACTTGTGTGCTTGTGTTTTCCTGCAGCTCTTTAAGTGAATTTTTGATTCCTCATTAAGGGCCTCTACTTGTTTTTCAGTGTTCTCCTGTATTTCTTTTTCTTTAGTGAGGCTTTATTTATTTCTTTTGAACAACTATACTTTAAAAAAACAAAAATAAATGTACAAATTTTAAGCATTTATGCATAAAAAAATACAAATACATTTTTGTCAGTGCTTGGCTATTTTTTTCTGTTTTTTTTCCCAAAGGTTAGATAGTGTGCATTAATGTCTTACTAGTTACAATGAGCATAAAATGCATGTAAAACAAGATGTATCCCTTAATTAGTCAAGGTTTTCTTGGTGTGTAAGGATTGAGCATAATGGTTTTTTTCTTTTTCTTTTTTTTTTCTTGAACTTTACAGTCTGTGAGTTGTTTCTGCGGTGTTCAGAAAATTCTGGGGTCAGTATCCCATTATCAGTGATTGAATATTATGTCTGCTCTTTTGTGATTGGGTTATCTCACTCAGGATAATATTCTCTAGATGCATTCATTTAATTAAGAATTTCGTTAAGTCATTGTTTCTGATAGCCTAGTAGTACTCCATTGTGTAAATGTACCACAATTTTTATATCCATTCATCTACTGAAGAACATCTGGGTTCTTTCCAGCTTCTGGCTATTATAAATAGAGGTGCTATGAACATTGTGGTGCATGTGTCTTTGTTGTATATTGGAGTGTCTCTGGGGTATATACCCAGAACTGGAATAACTGGAACTTCAGGTAGTACTATCTCCAATTTTCTGAGAAATCACCAGACTGATTTCCAGAGTGGCAGAACCACTTTAAAACCACAACAACAGTGGAGAAGTGTTCCTCATTCTCCACATCCTCGCCAACATTTGTTGTCATCTGAGCTTTGGATCTTGGCCAATCTGAATGGTGTGAGGTAGAATCTCAGGGTTGTTTTGATTTGCATTTTCCTGATGGCTAAGGATGTTGACCACTTCCTTAGATGCTTCTCAGCCATTCGATATTCCTCAATTGAGAATGTTTTGTTTAGCGCTGTACTCCATTTTTTTATAAAACAACTTTATTTTACAAAACAAAGATAAATGTACAGATTTTAAACATTTTTTGATTAAAATTATACATTTTTGTCAGTACTTTTTTTTCACATTTAAACATAATTTTTACATAAAACAATATGAATATATTTTTTTAGTCAGTACTTGATTTTTTTCAAGGTTTGATTGTATGCCTTGAAAACTTAATAGTTACAATGAGCTAAAGTACATGTAAAACAAAATGTAACATGGAAATAGTTAAAGTTTTCTTGTTTTGTAAATATTTTTGTTGTTTTGTTTTCTTTATTTCATGGACTTCATACAGTCTGTGAGTTGTTTCTGGGGGAGTGCAAGCCTCTGGGGTTAGCATCCCACTATCAGTGACTGCATATTATGTCTGTTCTTTTGTGACTGGGTTATCTCACTCAGGATGATATTCTCTAGATGCAGCCATTTTCTTAAGATTTTGGTTACGTCATTGTTTCTGGTGGCTGAGTTATATTCCATTGTGTACATGTACCACAATTTTTGTATCCATTCATCTTCTGAAGAACATCTGGGTTCCTTCAAGCTTCTGGCTATTATAAATAGAGTTGCTATGAACATTGTGGTGCATATATCTTTGTTGTGTATTAAAGTGTCTCTGGGGTATATGCCCAGAAGTGGAATAGCTGGGTCTTCAGGTAGTACTATATCCAATTTTCTGAGGTATCGCCAGAGACATTTCCAGAGTGGTTGTATTAGCTTGCAACCCCACCGACAGTGGAGAAGTGTTCCTCTTTCTGCGCAGCCTCGCCAGCATCTGCTGTCATCTGAGTTTTGGATCTTGCCCAATCTGACTGGTGTGAGGTGGAATCTCAGGGTAGTTTTGATTTGCATTTTTCTGATGGCTAAGGATTTCGAGCACTTCCACAGATTTTTTTCGGCCATTCAGTGTTCCTCAACTGAAAACGTTTTGTTTAGCTCTTTACCCCATTTTTTAATAGGGTTATTTGATTCTTTGGAGTCTAGCTTTTTGAGTTCCTTGTACAGCTTGGATATTAGGCCTCTATCTGATGTGGTGTTGGTAAAGATCTTTTCCCATTCTGTTGGTTGCCGTTTTGTTTTCTAGACAATGTCCTTAGCCTTACAGAAACTTTGCAATCTCATTAAGTCCCATTTGTTAATCTTTGACCTTAGAGCTTGAGCCATTGGTGTTTTGTTCAGGAAATTTTATCCTGTGCCTATGTGTTCTAAGGTTTTCCCTACTTTCTCATCTAATAGTTTCAGTGTATCTGGTTTAATGAGGAGATCTTTGATCCACTTACACTTGAGCTTTGTACAAGGAGATAAGAAAGGGTCTATTTTCATTCTTTTGCATGCTGAGTGCCAGTTGGACCAGCACCATTTGTTGAATAGGCTGTCCTTTTTCCATTGAATGTTTACTGCTCCTTTGTCAAAAATCAGGTGACCATATACATGAGGGCTCATTTCTGGATTTTCTATTCTATTCCATTGATTCACATGCCTATTTCTGTACCAGTACCATGCAGTTTTCAGCACAATTGCTTTGTAATATAGCTGGAGGTCAGGGATAGTGACTCCCGCAGATGTTTTTTTGTTGTTGAGAATGGATTTCGCTATTCTAGGTCTTTTGTTAGTCCATATGAAATGGCACATTGATCTTTCCAATTCCATGATGAACTGGGTTTGAATTTTTATGGGGACTGCACTGAATCTGTAGATTGCTTTTGGTAGGATAGCCATTTTTAAGATGTTGATTTTTCCAATCCATTAGCATGGGAGGTCTTTCCATTTTCTGAGATTCTCCTCAATTTCTTTCTTTAGAGGTTTGAAGTTCTTGTCATACAGGTCCTTCTCTTGCTTAGTTAGATTCACACCAAGGTATTTCATAGTTTTTGTGACGATTGTGAAGGGTACCGTTTCCCTAATTTCTTTCTCCACATGTTTGTTTTTTGAGTATAGGAAGGCTACTGATTTGTTTGAGTTAATTTTGTTTCCAGCCACTTTGCTGAACTTGTTTATCAGCTGTAGGAGTTCTTTGGTGGAATTTTTGGGGTCACTCAAGTACACTATCATGTCATCAGCAAAGAGTGATGTTTTTATCTCTTCCTTTTTGATTTGTATCCTCTTGATCTGCTTTTGCTGTCTAATTGCTCTAGTCAGGACTTCCAGTACTATGTTGAATAGGTAGGGGGAGCGTGGGCAGCCATTTCAGATCCCTCATTTTAGTGGGATTGCTTGAAGTTTCTTGCCATTAAGTTCGATGTTGGCTGTTGGTTTGCTCTATATTGCTTTTATTATGTTTAGGTATGGGCCTTGGATGCCTGCCCTTCCCAGGTCTTTTAACATGAAGGGGTGTTGGATCTTGTCTAATGCTTTCTCTGCATCTAGTGAGATGACCATGTGATTTTGGTCTTTGAGTTTGTTTATATGGTAGATTATGTTGATGGATTTCTTTATGTTAAACCATCCCAGCATCCCAGGGATGAAGCCTACTTGGTCATGATGAATGATCGTTTTGATGTGTTATTGGATTCGGTTTGCAAGGATTTTGTTGAGTATTTTTGCATCAATGTTCATAAGTGAGATTGGTCTGAAGTTCTCTTTCCTTGTAGGGTCTTTGTGTGGTTTAGGTACGAGGGTTATTGTAGCCTCAAAAAATGAGGTGGGTAATATTCCATCTTATTCTATCTTTTGGAATAATTTGGAGAGTATTGGTGTTATATCTCCAATAAATGTCTGATAATATTCTGCACTGAACCCGTCTAGACCTGGGATTTTTTTGGTTGGGAGGCTTTTGATGACTTTTTATATTTCTTTAGGTGTTATAGGGTTATTTAGATGGTTTACTTGGTCCTGGTTTAACTTTGAGACCTAGTATCTGTCTAGGAATTTGTCCATTTCCTCCAGATTTTCCAATTTTTTGGAGTATAAGTTTTTGTAATAGGATCTGATGTTTTCTTGAATTTCCTCAGTTTCAGTTGTTATGTCACCACTTTCCTTTCTGATTTTGTTAATTTCGATACTCTCTCTTTGCCCTCTAGTTAGTCTGGCTAGGGGTTTATCAATCTTGTTGATTTTCTCTAAGAACCAACTCTTGGTTTTGTTGATTTTTTCAATGGTTCATTTTGTTTCTATTTGGTCTATTTCTGCCCTAATTTTGAGTATTTCTTGCCGTCTACTCTTTTTAGTTATACCTGCTTCCTTTTGTTCTAGGGCTTTTAGCTGTGCTGTCAGGTTGCTGATGTGAGCTCTCTCCAGTTTCTTTTTGGAAGCACTTAGGGCTATGAGTTTTCTTCTCAATACTGCTTTTATTGCATCCCATAGGTTTGGGTATGCTGTGTTTTCGTTTTCGTTGAATTCTAGAAAATCCTTAATTTCTTTCTTTATTTCTTCTTTGACCCTGATATCATTTAGAAGAGCGTTGTTTAGTTTCCATGTGTATATGGTCTTTTTGTTGTCTTTGTTGTTGTTAAATACCAGCCGTAAACCATGCTGATCTGAGAAGATGCATGGGAGTATTTCAATCTTCTTATCTTGATGGAGGCTCGTTCTGTGTCCAATTATGTGGTCAATTTTCGAGAAGGTGCCATGGGGTGGTGAGAAGAAGGTGTATTTTTTTACTTTGGGATAGTATGTTCTGTATATATCTATTAATTCTAGTTGGTTCAAAGTCTCTGCTAGTTTTGCAGTGTCCTTGTTCAGTTTCTGTTTCCCTGATCTGTCCATTGGTGAGAGTGGGGTATTAAAGTCTTCCATTATTATTGTGTGGGGTGAAATGTATTTTTCGAGCTTTAGTAGGGTTTCTTTTATGAATGTGTGTGCTTTTTTATTTATTAAGGATTGAGAGTTCCTCCTGACAGATTTCCCCAGTAATGAGTAAAAACGGTTCTGGTGTTGCTAGATTGATTTGGTTCCCTTGAGATATACTCTTTCTCTTTCCTCTTTCCATTTTGTTGTCAGTGATATGTTCTTGTCTTTCCCTTGTCTCTGGTCTGTGACCCTGGTCTCCATTGGTCCAGGTGTCAGATGGGCCAAGCCCTGTTTTATGCCTCAGATTCGTCAGGTGTGAGCAGAAGTTCCGACATTCTGTTTCTGGTTGCTGGATCGGGCAATGCAGGGCTGGGCAAGTTAGGGTGTGCATTTTCCTTGTGCACTCCGCAGAGATCTCTCTGCTCCCCTGCAGCCCAGGTCTCCCACCCACCAGTTGCCTCTATGAGTCGCCATTCCGGGTGGCAGATCTGTACTCCATTTTATAATAGGGTCGTTTGATTCTCTGCTTTCTATCATTTTTAAGTTTTTTGTATACCATGGATATTAGGCCTCTATCTGATGTGGGGTTGGTAAAGACCTTTTCCCACTTTGTTGGCTGACATTTTAGTTTTTTGACAATGGCCTTAGCCTTACAGAAGCTTTGCAATTTCATTAAGTTCCATTTGTACATCTTTGACCTTAGAGCTCGAGCCATTGGTGTTCTGTTTAGGATATTTTCTCCTGTGCCTATGTGTTCTAAGGTTTTTCCTACATTCTCATCTATTAGTTTCAGTGTACCTGGTTTAATGTAGAGATCTTTGATCCACTTGCACTTGAGCTTTGTACAAGGAAATAAGAAAGGGTTTATTTTCATTCTTCTGCAGACTGAGTGCCAGATGGACCAACACAATTTGTTGAATAGGCTGTCTTTTTTGACTAAATGTTTACAGCTCCTTTGTCAAAAATCAGTGCAACATATATGTGAGGGCTCACTCCTGGATTTTCTGTTCTATTCCATTGATCCACTTGCCTATTTCTGTACCAGTACGATGCAGTTTTTAGCACAATTGCCTTATAATATAGCTTGAGGTCAGGGATAGTGATTCCCACAGATATTTTCTTCCAGTTGAGGATGGATTTTGGTATTCTAGGTCTTTTGTTATCCAAATGAAATTGCACATTGCTCTTTCCAACTCAATGAATTTAATGTATTTAACAGGGATTGTATTGAATCTGTAGATTGCTTTAGGTTAGATGGCCCTTTTTAAAATGTTGATCCTTCCAATCCATGAGCATGGGAGATTTTTCCATTTTCTGAGATCTTCCTTTATTTCCTGGTTTAGAGGTTTGAAGTTCTTGTCATACAGGTCCTGCACTTGCTTAGTTAGAATCACACCAATGTATTTCATATGGTTTGTGAATATTGAGAAGGGTATCTTTTCACTACTTTCTTTTTGCACAAGTTTTTCCTTTGAGTAGAGGAAGGTTACTGATTTGTTTGAGTTAATTATAAATCCAGCCACTTTGCTTAACCTGTTTATCAGTTGTAGGAGTTCTCTGGTGGAATTTGTGGGGTCACTCAAGTACACTATCATGTCATCTGCAAATAGTGATGTTTTTACTTTTACCTTTCCAATTTGTATTCCTTTAATTTCCATTTGCTGTCTAATTGCTCCAGCCAGGACTTCCAGTAATATTTTGAATATTACTGTGGGAAGCCTTGTCAAGTCCCTGATTTTAGTGGGATTGCTTCATGTTTCTCACTGCTAAGTTTGATGTTGGCTGTTGGTTTGCTTTATATTGCTTTTATTATGTTTAGGTATGAGCCTTGGATTTCTGTTCTTTCCAAGACTTGTTACATGAAGAGATGTTGAATTTTTTCCAAACTTTCTCAGCGTCTAGTGAGATGACCATGTGGCTTTCTTTTTTTGAGATTGTTTATATGGTAGATTGCATTGTTGAATTTCTGTATATTATATCATTCCTGTATCCCTGGGATGAAACCTACTTGATCATGGAGAATGAACATTTTAATTCGTTCCTGAATTTGGTTTAAGAGGATTTTGTTGAGTATTTTTGCATCAATGTTCATAAGTGAGATTGGTCTGAAATTCTCTTTTCTTGTAGGGTCTTTGTAGATTTTAAAAACAAGGGTTATTGTTGCCTAAAAAATGAGTTAGGTAGATTTCTAATCTGATTCTATTTTGTTGAATAGTTTGGAAAGTATTGGTGTTGGTCTGAAGTTCTCTTTCCTTGTAGGGTCTTTGTGTGCTTTAGGAATGAGGGTTATTGTAGCCTCAAAAAATGAGTTAGGAAGAGTTCCATCTGATTCTATTTTTGTGGAATAGTTTGTAGAGTATTGGTGGTAGGTTGTCAATAAATGCTTGATAAAATTCTACACTGAACCCATCTGGACCTTGGCTTTTTTTGGTTGGGAGGCTTTTTATGACTGCTTCTATTTCTTTAGGTATTTGGAGATTATTTAGATGGTTTACCTGGTTCTGGTTGAACTTTAGTATCTGGTATCTGTCTAGGAATTCATCCATTTTCTCCAGAATTTCCACCCTTGTTGATTATAGGCTTTTATAGTAGGATCTTATGATTTCTTGAATTTCCTCTGTTTCAGTAATTATGTCTCCACATTCATTTCTGATTTTGTTATTTTGGATAGTCTCTCTTTGCCCTCTAGTTTGTCTGCCCAAGAGTTTATCAATCTTGTTAATTTTCTCAAAGAACCAGCTCTTGGTTTTGTTGATTCTTTGAATGGTTATTTTTGTTTCTATTTGGTCTATTTCTGCTCTGAGATTGATTATTTCTTGCTGTCAAGTCCTCTTGGGTGTATCTGCTTTCTTTTGTTCCAGAGCTTTCAACTGTGCTGTCAGGTTGCTATTTATTGTATGCTCCTTCCCTTTTCTTTTTTGGAGCACTCAGAGCTCTGAGTTTTTCTCTCAGTACTGCTTTCATTGCATCTCATACATTTGAGTATGTCACATTTTCATTTTTATTGAATTCTAGAAAATCTTTAATTTCTTTCTTTGTATCTTCTTTGACCCTGCTGTCATTTACAGAGCATTGTTTAGTTTCTATGTGTACATTGGCTTTTTGTTTTCTTTGTTGTTATTAAAGACCAGAGTTGGACCATGGTGATCTGAAAGGATGCATGGGAGTATTGCAATATTCTTATATTGATTGATGCTCATTTTGTCACCAATTATGAGGTCAATTTTTGAGAAGTTGCCGTGAGGTACTGAGAAGAAGGTGTATTCTTTTGTTTTAGGATGATATGTTTAATAGATATATATTAATTCCAGTTGGTTCATAACCTCTGCTAGTTTTTCAGTATCTTTGTACAGTTTCTGTTTCCATGATCTGTCCATTGGGGTGAGTGGGGTATTAAGGTTTCCCACTATTATTGTGTGAGGTGAAATGTATTTTTTGAGCTCTAGTAGGGTTTCTTTTATGAGTCTGGGTGCTTTTGTATTTGGAGCATATATGTTAAGGATTGAGAGTTCCTCCTGACAGATTTCCCCTGTAATGAGTAAAAAGTGTCATTACTTATCTTTTTTGATAACTTCTAATTGAAAATCTACTTTATTCAGTATTAGAATGGCCACTCCAGCCTGCTTCTTGGGGATGTTTGCTTGGAAGTACTATTTCCCAACCTTTTGCTCTGAGATAGTGTCTCTGTTTGTCTCTGATATGAGTTTCCTGTATGTAGCAAAATGCTGAATTTTGCTTATATATCCAGTCTGATAGTCTATATCTTTCTATTGGTTAATTGAGTTCATTTTTGTAAACAGATATCAAGGAATAGTGGTTGCTGTTTCCTAATATTACTGCTTTTGTAGGTTGAATGGTGCAAGTGTGTCTCTTCTTTGGATTTCTTGTTTAGGAGTGTTCTTCTTTTTACTAGGATGTATTTCTCATCATTGTAATGGGTTTTCTACCTATAATTCATTGAAGTGCTGGGTTTTGGGTCAGATATTGTTCAAATTTAGTTTTGTATTGGAATATCTTAGTCTCTCCCTCCATGGTGATTGATAGTTTTGCTGGATATAGTAACATAGGCTGGCACTTGTGCTTTCTTAGGGTCTGCATGATATCTGTCCAGGCTCTTCTTGCTTTCATAGTCTCTGTTGAGAATTCGGGTGTGATTCTCATTGGTCTGCCTTTATATGTTACATGACCTTTTTCTTTGACTGCTTTTAGTATTCTTTCTTTGATTTGGGCACTGGTGTTTTGACTATTATGTTTCAGGAGGAAGTTCCATTCAGGTCAACCCTATTTGAAGTTCTATAGGGTTATTTATGCTCATGGTCATCTCATCCCTAAGAGTAGGGAAGTTTTCTTCTATAATTTTTTTGAAGATATTTACTGTGCCCCTTAGTTGATATTATTCACCCTCTTATATTCCTATCATCCTTAGGTTGTGTCTTCTCATTGTGTCCTAGATCTCCTAGACATTTTGGGTTAGGAACTTTTTGGTTTTTCCATCTTCTCTGACTCTTTTGTCTATGTTTTCAAAGTTGTCTTCAGCCCCTGCGATTCATTCTTCCATCTCCTGTAGTCTGTTGGAAATGCTTACATCTGTGACTCCTGATTTCTCTCTTTTTTAGTATTGAAAAATGTTATTTTAATAAACAAAGGTTAATATACAAATTTTCACCATTTTGCATAAAATATAAGAATATATTTTTAAGGTTGTAATTAAGTATTTGTGGGTACATATACATACACATATGTATATATGCAACAATAATATAGGAAAAGGGGCAATTAATTTGAGGGGATAGGAGATAAACTGGGGCGGGGCTGTAGGGAGGAAAGGGAGATGTGATACAGATCTATTTTAATTAAAATATATTCTTTTTTTATTCTTGATCTTCATACAGTCTGTGAGTTGTTTCTGGGGTGTTCAGAGCTTTCTGGGGTTAGTATCCCATTATAAGTTGCTGCATAATATGTCTGTTCTTTTGTGACTGGTTTTTCTCACTCAGGATGATATTCTCTTGATGCATCCATTTTTTAAAAGAATTTTGTTAAGTCATTGTTTCAGATAGCTGAGTAGTACTCCATTGTGTAAAAGTACCATAATTTCTGTATCCATTCACCTACTGAAGGACATCTGGGTTCTTTGCAGCTACTGGCTATTATAAATAGAGCTGCAACGTACATTGTGTTGGATGTATCTTTATTGTATGTTGGAGCCTCTCTGAGATAAATACCGAGAAGTGGAATAACTGATTCTTCAGGTAGTTTTATGTCCATTTTTCTGAGGAACTGCCAGACTGATTTCCTGAGGGGTTGTATCAGTTTACAACACCACCAACAATGGAGAAGTGTTCCCATTTCTCCTCATCCTTACCAGCATCTGTTGTCATCTGTGTTTTGGATCTTGGCCAATCTGATTGGTGTGAGGTGGAATCTCAGGGTTGTTTTTATTTGCAGTTTTTAAATGGCTAAGGATGTTGACCATTTCCTTAGATGTTTCTCAGCCATTCGATATTCCTCGATTAAAAACTTTTTGTTTAACTCTGTTCCCCATTTTTAATAGGGTTGTTTGATTCATTGGTGTATAGCATTTTGAGTTCTTTGTATATCTTGGATATTAGGCCTCTATCTGATGTGGGGTTGCTAAAGGTCTTTTTTCACTCTGTTGGCTGCCATTTGGTTTGCATGATAGTGTCTTTAGCCTTACAGAAACTTTGCAATTTCATGAAGTCCCATTTCTCAATCTGTGATCTTAGAGCTCGAGTCATTGGTGTTCTGTTCAGGATATTTTCTCTTGTGCCCATGAGATCTAAGGTTTTCCCCTACTTTCTCATATAATACTTTAAGTGTACCAGGTTTAATGTGGAAATATTTGACAAACTTACACTTGAGCCTTATACAAGGACTTAAGAAAGGGTCTATTTTCTTTATTCTGCAGGTTGAGTTCCAGTTGGACCAACACCATTTGTTGAATTGGCTGTCCTTTTTCCATTGAATGTTTACAGGTCCTTTGTCAAAAATCAGGTGAACATGTACATGAGGACTCATTTCTGGATCTTCTATTCTATTCCATTGATCCACGTGCCCATTTTTGTACTAGTACCATGCAGTTTTCAGCACAATTGCCTTGTAATATAGCTTGAAGTCATGGATAGTGATTACCACAGATATTTTCTTGTTGATGAGGATGGATTTCGCTATTCTACGTCCTTAGTTATGCAGATGAAATTGCACTTTTCTCATTCTAACTCAGTGAAGAACTGGGTTGGAATTTTGATTTAGATTGCATTGAATCTATAGAATGCTTGTGATAAGATGGCCATTTTTAAAATGTTGATCCTTCTAATCCATGAGCATGGAAGATCTTCCCATTTTCTGAGATCTTCCTTGATTTCCTTCTTTAAAGGTTTGAAGTTCTTGCCATATAGGTCCTTCATTTACTTAGTTAGAGTCACACCAAGGTATTTCATAGTATTGTGATTATTGTGAAGGGTATCTTTTCCTAATTTTTTCCTCCACATGTTTGTGCTTTGAATATAGGAAGGCTACTGATTTGTTTGAGTTAATTTTATATCCAGCCACATTCCTGAACTTGTTTACCAGCTGTAAGTGTTCTCTGGTGGAATTTGTGGAGTCACTTAAGTACACTATCATGTCATCGGCAAAGAGTGATGTTTTTATCTCTTCCTTTCTGATTTGTATCCCCTTGATCTCCTTTTGCTGTCTAATTGCTCCAGCCAGGACTTCCAGTACTATATTGAATAGGTAGGGGGAGAGTGGGCAGCCTTGTCGAGTCCCTAATTTTAGTGGGATTGTTCAAGTTTCCCACTGTTAAGTTTGATGTTGGCTTTTGGTTTGCTGTATGTTGCTTTTATTATGTTTAGGTACTGGCCTTGGATTCCTGTTCTTTCCAGAACTTTTAACATGAAGGTGTGTTGAATTTTGTCAAATGCTTTCTCAGCATCTAGTGAGACGACCATGTGATTATTTTCTTTGAGTTTGTTTATATGATGGATTACACTGATCGATTTCCATATGTTAAACCAACTCTGCATGCCAGAGATGAAGCCTACTTGATCATTTTGATGTATTCTTGGATTCGGTTTGCAATGATTTTGTTGAGTATTTTTGCATCAATGTTTATAAGTGAGATTGGTCTGAAGTTCTCTTTCCTTGTAGGGTCTTTTTGTGATTTAGTAATGAAGATTATTGTAGCTTCAATAAAGGGGTTAGGTAGTGGTCAATCTGATTCTATTTTGTGCAATAATTTGGAGAGTATTGTATTATGTCATCAATAAATGTCTGGTAAAACTCTGCAGTAAACCCATCTGGACCTGGGCTTTTTTTTGTTTGGAGGCTTTTGATTAATGCTTCTATTTCCTTAGGTGTTATGGGATTATTTAGATGGTTTACCTGGTTCTGGCTTAACTTTGCTATCTTGTATCTCTCTAGTAATTCATCCATTTTCTCTAGATTTTCCAGCTTTGTTGAGTATTGGTTTTTGTAATAGGATCTGATAATTTCTTGAATTTCCTCAGTTTCAGTCATTAGTTCTCCCCTTTCCTTTCTGATTTTGTTAATTTGGATACTTTCTCTTTGCCCTCTAGTTAGTCTGGCTAAGGGTTTATCAATCATGTTTATTTTTTCAAAGAACCAGCTCTTGGTTTTGTTGATTCTTTGCATGGTTCTTTTTGTCTCTATTTGGTCTATTTCTGCTCTACATTTAATTATTTCTTGCAATCTATTCCTCTTAGATGTATCTGCCTTAAACCATGGTGATCTGATAGGATGCATGGGAGTATTTCGATCTTCTTATACTGATTGAAGCTCGTTCTGTTTCCAGTTATGTGGTCAATTTTCAGGAAAGTGCCTTGAGTTGTTGAGAAGGAGATGTATTCTTTTGTTTGGATGATATATTCTGTATATATCCATTAATTCCAGTTGGTTCATAGTCTCTCCTAGTTTTACAATGTCCTTGTTAAGTATCTGTTTCCATGATCTGTCCATTGGTGAGAGTGGGGTATTAATATTTCCTACTATTTTTGTGTGGGGTAAAATGTATTTTTCAGTTTTAGTTTGGTTGCTTTCATGAATATCAGTGCTTTTGTATTTGGGGTATATATGTTAAGGATTTAGAGTTCCTCTTGACAGATTTTCTCTGTAATGAGTAAAAAGTGTCATTCCTTATCTTTTTTTGATAACTTATGGTTGAAAGTCTACTTTATTCGATATTAGAATGGCCACTCCTGCCTGCTTCTTGGGGCTCTTTACTTGGAAGTTTTTTTCCCAACTTTTACCTCTGAGATAGTGTCTGTGTTTGTCTCTGAGAGGAGTTTCCTTTATACAGCAAAATGCTGAATTCTGTTTATGTATCCAGGTTGATAGCCTATATCTTTCTATTGCAGAGTTGAGTTCATTTTTGTTCATAGTTATGAAGGAATAGTGGTTGCTGTTTCCTGCTATTATAGCTTTTGTAGGTTGAATTGAGCCTGTTTGTCTTTCTCTTTTGGTTTTTTGCTTAGAAGTTTTCTTGTTTTTACTATATGGTGGTACCCCTCATTGTATTAGGGTTTCCACCTACAATTTGTTGTAGTGCTGAGTTTGTGGTCATATATTGTGTGGATTTAGTTTTGTCTTGGAATATCTTTGTCTCACCTTCTATTGTGATTGATAGTTTTGCTGGGTATAGCAGCTTGGGCTGGCACTTTTGCTCTCTTAGGGTCTGCATGATGCCTGTTCAGGCTCTTCTAGGTTTCATAGTCTCTGTTGAGAAATCGGGTGTGATTCTGGTTGGTCTGCCTTTAAATGTTACATGACCTTTTTCCCTTTTGCTTTTAGTATTTCTTTGTTTTGAGCACTTGGCGTTTTGACTATTATGTGTCAGGATGAATTTCTTTTCTGGTCTAACCTATTTGGAGTTCTGTAGGCTTCTTTTATGCTTGTGGTCATCTCATTCTTATGGGTAGGGAAGTTTTTTTTTCCAGGATTTTGTTGAACATATTTCCTGTACCTCTTATTTGATATTCCTTGCCCTCTTCTATTTCTATTATCCTTAGGTTTGGTCTTCTCATTGTGTCCTGGATCTCCTGTACCATTTGGGTTAGGAACTTTTTGGTTTTTGCATATTCTCTGACTGTTTTGTCTATGTTTTCATTGTTGTCTTCGGCCCTCGAGATTCTCTGCTCCATATCTTGTAGTCTGTTGGAAATGCTTGCATCTGTGACTTCTGATTTCTTTCTTAGGATTTCTACCTCTAGGGTTGTCTCTTTTAGTGTTTTCTTTATTGTGTCCATTTTCATTTTAAATTCCTTCTTTCATTCCTTCATCTCTTTGGTTCTATTTTTTTCTAGTTCTTTGAGTTTTTGAGGGTTTTTCTTGTTTCTTCTTTAAAAGATTCTAATTCTTTATGTTTTTCCTCCTGTTCTTGTTTAAGGATCGCTATCATAATCTCGAGGTAGGATTTCGGGTCTAAGTCTTCTTTTTCTGGAATGTTTGGCATTCTGCTGTTTTGATGGGAGAGCTGGGTTCTAGTGTTGCCAGGTTGTATTGGTTTCCCTGGGGTATGTTCTTTTGCTTTCCTCTTGCCATCTTGTTGTCAGTGGTTGGTTCTCACCTTTCCCTTGTACCTGGCCTATGTCCCTGGATCTCCGCTCTTCCTGGTGGCAGATGGTCTGTCCGAGCGCCTGTTGTGTACTTCCAAAGCTGCCGGCTGGGAACATTGGGCCCAATGCCAGGTTCCTGTGTCCCTAGATCAAACTGGGCAGGCACTCACTTTTTGCGTGCTCCACTGAGATCTCTTTGCCCCCTCGTTAGTCAGAACCTGTTCTTACCCTGTTCTCACCAGTTCTGTGTCACTGGTTCTCTGCTCTTTCTGGTGGTGGATGGTCTGAGCGCCTCTTGTGCACCCCAGAAGCTGCAGGCTGGGAACAGTGGGCCAAATGCTGGATTCCTGGGTCGATGGATCAAGCCAGGCAGGAGCACATTCTCCACATACTCCGCTGGGATCTCTCTGCCCCCTGGCTAGTCTGAACCCGTTCTCACACCGTTCTCCCTAGTTCTGTGTGTCTGTTTCTCTGCTCTTCCTGGTGGAGGATTGTCTGAGTTTCTGCTGTGCACCCTAAAAGCCATCATCTGGGAAAAGAGGGCCTAATGCCGGGTTCCTGGGTCACTGGATCAAGCCGGGCAGTTGTGTACTTTCTGTGTGCTCTGCTGAGATCTCTCTGCCCCCTGGCTAGTCAGAAATCGTTCTCACCCAGTTCTTGCCAGTCCTATGTGTCTTGGTCTCCGCTCTTCCTGGTGGGAGATGGCCCAAACGCCTCTCCTTATTTCTTTTAGGTTTTCTACCTATATGGTTATCTCTTTTAGTGTTTTCTTTATTGTGTCCATTTCCATTTTAAATTCCTTCTTCCGTTACTTCATCTCTTTGGTTCTGTTTTCTCCTAGTTCTTTGAGTTCTTTGAGTGTTTTCCTTGTTTCTTTTTTAAAAGCTTCAAATTCTTTATGCTTTTCCTCCCGTTCTTGTTTAATGATCTCTATTGAGGTAAGATTTCGGGTTTGAGTCTTCTTTTTCTGGAGTGTTTGTCATTCCACTGTTTGCTGTGATGGGAGAGCAGGATTCTATTCTAGTGTTGTCAGGTTGTCTTGGTTTTCCTGGGGTATGTTCTTTCACTTTCCTCTTGCCTTCTTGTTGTCAGTGATTGGTTCTTGTTTTTCCCTTGTTCCTGCCCTGTGTCCCTGGATCTCTGCTGTTCCTGGTGGTGGATGGTCCGAGCACCTGTTCTGCACCCAAAAGCCACCAGCTGGGAACAGAGAGCCCAATGCTGGATTCCCAGTTCCCTGGATCCAGCCGGGTAGGGGCGCACTTTTCATGCACTTGGCAGAGATCTCTCTGCCCCCTGGCTACTCAGAATGCCTTCTCACCAAGCCTGTGTCCCTGAATCTCCTCTGTTCCTGGTGGTTGATCCCTGTATTTTTTTTAAGGGAGTTATTTATGTGCTTTTCAAAGCCCTCTGTTATCATCGTGAGGTATGATTTAAGTCCAAATCTTGTTTTTCTGGTGTGTTGGGATATCCACTACTTGCTGTGGTGGGAGAACTGGGTCCTGATATTGCAAGGTTGTCTTGGTTTCTGTTGCTTAGGTTCTCCTGGCCTCTTGCCATCTTGTTATCTGTGTTGCTAATTGATAATGTTGTTTCTGACTTAATCATGTCTCTCCTGTATTCCTGTGGGCCTGTGTGGTTAGGAGTGAGAGTGATCCTGGGTGCTCAGCTCTCTGTGGGCAGGCTGTAGGTCCCAATCACAGTACTACACCCTAGCTCTGGGCACAGATGGAGATCTGAAGTGTTTGGTCCCAGGTAGCACTGCGATTCTTGAGCTCTGTGAATTTCCAGTGGTCTTTTCCTGGATAGTTAGTGGAGAGAAAATGGGGTCTCAATTATGGACTCAGGAGCAAGAATGCTGCTAAGTGCTCATGTCTCTGCCTGCAGGATGAGTCGGGGTTTCTTACAGTAAGTTCTGGATCTACTTTTCATTTCTGTTTGTACAGAGGGAGAGATATTTGTTGCGCTTCTTTCCTCTGCACTTGCTTATTCTGGTTCACTTGACCACTTGTCAGGAAAACGGGCTTTGCTTCAACACATTTATTTGCAACCTTTGTTGAAAACCAAGTAGCTGTAGCTGCAGGGTTTGCTGTTGGTCCTTTATTCCATTCCAGTGGCCTGTGGCCTGCTTTTGTGCCAGTACCATACTACTTTGTTACTATGACTTTGTGGTTACAATTTGAGACTAATTTTTAAAAATATCCCTCCTAGCATTAATATTTCCTGTTCACATTATTGTAACTATTTGGGGTTTTTTGAAGGCAACCTTTTAACCAACCAACCTACCTCTCTTGCCCTAGAAAAAAAAAAAAACTTATAGAGAGCAAACTGGACAGGCTCATTCTTACAGGTGAATCCTAACCTGTCTCGACATGGGTCTTAGAGTTACTTTTTCTTTCTTCCTTTCTTTCTTTCTTTCTTTCTTTCTTTTTTTCATTCTTTCATTCTTCCTTCCTTCCTTCCTTTCTTTCTTCCTTCCTTCCTTTTTATTTTTAATTTTGTAGAGGTTTTTTTCTGTAATTTGGGTATGAATCTGTTGTAGCTTTTATGAAATCAAAAGTCTTTAGTGGAGAGAGAGTTTGAATAAAATGAATACAAATGATTATGCAAGCCCTGGAAGATCATGTTAAGAAATATTTTGTGATGAAGGGCAATGGCAAGAATTTGATGGAACCTGTAAAGTATGTTTAAGAACATTCCACACATACCACATGCAAAGATAGCTGTTGCAGGAGATGTTCACTACGACTTATGGGTTATCTAGCAAGTTGCTCTTGTTTTTTGTAGTAAGAGCATCTCTGAACCCTACACTGGACTGGAAAGGATGCTGGCTGACTATGTCTGTGTAATACTAAATATCTGGGTAGTAATTCAAGAATTTAACCAAAGCCCTAGCTTATTTCTATTCCTGGGTTAGTGTTCTGTCTTAGAGGACCTGTTGGGAGTGTCTTATTCTCTGCCTTTAGCTGCTTATTGGATGTCACAATGACACAGGTAAACTAAAAAATAGCATGCTTTAGTGACAGATTGGTTATGGTAAAATGGTATATTTTTAAAAACAGTGTTTAATATGGACTTGAAACATGTTTATGTCCTGTGAAATAATAAACTCTCTTTAGCACATATGTATTATACAAAATAATAGACTTAATTAGGACATTTTCACGTGTGTGTGTGTGTGTGTGTGTGTGTGTTCTTTCTTTCCTCCAGGTAATTAATTCTCCCACTTTTTCATGTAATTTTATTAGTGTGTATTAATTATGGGAAATGTGTGTCATTACATTTTCAGATACATAATGTACTTCGATCATGTTTACTTCCATATACTCCCTCTCCTCTCCCTCCTGCTATTGTCTTCCTCTTCCTACTTGTCTTTGTCATTATTTCATTCTTTTGTGTTTGTGTTTATTTAAATATTTTCACACAGTATATTTTGATTATTTTTTCCTTTCAACACTTCCCGATTCCTAAACATCTCCGTATGGATTCAACCTCATATTCTTTTCTCATTTTCCTCTCTAGAAAATTCAAACCACAAAAAAGTAAAAATCCAAATGATTGGGTTTTTTTTTGTTTGTTTTTTGTTTTTGTTTTTTTTAACATGACCCATGACCTAGTTAGCTTAGGGTTACTTATAGGAACATGCATGATTGTTCATAGCAGCATGGGAACCTCACCAGTGGCTACACTATTGAAAAAGCTGTTTCCCTTTCTCAGCTTCCATTAGCTACATATAAATCCTACTTCATGACAGGATGTTGGAGATGACCAATATTGTGAAGATGGCCCCAGTTCAAGAGTAAAACTGCTATGTCATATTCAGCTGTCACAGTTCTACATCATGTTCTGCTTTGTGCTCCTTCCTCTGGCTCTCACATTCTTTTTTCTTTGTCTTTGATGATCCTGGCGTACTAGAGCAGAAATAGAGGCATCCAGTTTATAGCTGAGTATTTGGCTGTCACATTTCTATCACATTGATCAGTTATAAGACTCTGCAATTACCACTGAAAAGCAGAAGGAAGATTTTCTAATCAAAGCGTAAAGCAACAATAATCTGTGGGTAGGCACATGGTTATTTAGATAGAATTTGATGGATACATCCTATATATTTAACAAAATAATATCTATATCTCCTCCCTCTAGAATCCATTATATCCCCACCAAAGGGGGCTGACAACTTACAGTATCAGATGAAAAGTTCCTCCTATAGAATGGACCTCATGTTCAATCAGAGTTCAGGTAGTTACCATTGTAACATACTTATCACTTATCACATACAAATCACTTGTACTGATAGGAATATCTTGACTAGCTTGTCAGTAGTGCTGTCCACAGCTGGATAAAAATGTTGAGGATTATTCTCTGTCAACATCCTAATACCACCTTCGGACCCTTTAGCACCGTGTGGTTATCCTGAAGGTAGGAGGCCACTAACTTTGTTCCAGCTTGATTTCTGTATAACCTGAAGCTAGTGTGTTTGATTCCTTTATCTTATCATTTTGTTCTGGTAGGCAATTGGTGCTACTAGATTTGGGAGTGTCAGGGGCCTCCCTGACCAACAAAAGCAGGAAGAGAGCCCATGCTTGTTACTGAGGTTTTATTCAATAACATTGTTTCTGAGAGAAAGTGTCCATCCACACAGTATACCTACTTTCAAAATTGTGTGTGTGTGTGTGTGTGTGTGTGTGTGTGTGTGTGTGTGTGTGTGTCTGAGCACATGTGCATGTGTGTACATGTATGCACTTATACATGGCATATATATGCATGGGTACATTAGCCTATAAGTACTCATGTGTAGAGTGAAAATCAATTTCAGGTATATTCCTTTGTTGCCCTTATTGCTTTGAGAAAAGGCCTATCACTGAACCCAGAACTTGCCATTAGCTATACTGGTTGACCAGTAAGCTCCCAGGATCCATTTGTCTCTACACCTGACACAAATGCTATAATTTACAGGCATACAATATCATGCCTGGCTTTTACATGGGTGTTAGGAATCCAAACCTAGGTACTTCTCCATGGCAAACACTTTACCTACAGAAGCACCTCCCCATGTCTCATTCATTCAATTCTGCATCTCAAAGCTCCCTTTCCTTCTCTGATGGACACACCTATAGTTTCCTAGACTCTGCAGACACACATTCATGCATAAATCCATATAAAATTTGAAGCTGGAATTGACCTATGAGACAAAACATATGGTGTTTTCTCTAAGTTACCTAACTTAATACAATATCTTCCAGTTCCATAATTCTTCCTGCAAGTTTCATTTTTATTGTATATATTTTATTTACATTTCAAATGTTATCCTCCTTCCTGGATTCCCCTTCATACCCCTTCTTCTATCCCCTCCCCCAGATGCTATGAGGATGTTCACCAATCCATCTACACCTCTGGCCTCTCTGCATTGACATTCCTCTAGATTGAGACATCAAGTCTTGGAAGGACCAAGGGTTTTTCATCGCATTGATGCCCAACAAAGCCATCCACTACTACATGTACAGCTGGAACCATAGGTCCATCCATGTTTACTCTTTGGATACTGGTTTAGACCCTGTTGGCATTGCTATTCTTATTGGGTTGCAAACCCCTTCAACTCCTTGAATTCTTTCTCTATCTCTTCCATTAAGGACCCTGTTCTCATATTCTGTATTTGTCATGCTCTGACATAGCCTCTCAGAAGACAGCTATATCAGGCTCCTGTCAGCATGCACTTCTTGGCATCAGCAATATTGTTTGAGTTTGGTGGCTGAATATCGGCAGGATCCCCAAGTGGGGCAGTCTCTATTTGGCCTTGCCTTCAGTCTTTGCTCCAAACTTTGTCTCCATATTTCTTCCTGAGAATACTTTTGTTCCTCCTTCTAAGAAGAACTAAAGCATCTGCACTTTGGGCTTACTTCTTTTTGAGCTTCATGTGGTCTCTGAATTGTATCTTAGATATTCCAAGCTTTTGGGCTAATATCTACTTATTAGTGAGTGCATACCATGGATGATTTTTGTGACTGGGTTGTCACACCCAAGATGATATTTTCTAATTCTATCTACTTGCCTAAAATTTTTCATGAAGTCATTGTTTTTCATCGCTGAGTAGTATTCCATTGTATAAACCTATTTTCTATAACTCTATGCCCATTACTCTGTTGAAGGACATCTGGTTTCTTTCCAGCTTCTGCTTATTATAAATAAGGTTTCTATGACCACAGTGGAGCATGTGTCCTGTTGTATGTTAAAGCAGCTTTTGGGTATATGCCAAGGAGTGGTATAGCTGGAGTCTCAGAAAAGTAGATCAATGGTACAGAATTGAAGATCCAAAAATAAACCTACACACCTATGGTCACTTGATCTTTGACAAAGGAGCTAACACTATCCAGTGGAAAAAAGACAGCATTTTCAACAAACTGTGCTGGTTCAACTGGCAGTTGGCATGTAGAAGAATGCAAAGTGATCCATTCTTATTGCCCTGTATAAAGTTCAAGTCCAGTAGATCAAGGACCTCCACATAAAAGCAGATACAATCAAACCAATAGAAGAGAAAGCGGGGAAAAGCCTTGAACCCATTGGCACTGGGGAAATTTCCTGAACAGAACACCAATGACTCATGCTCTAAGATCAAGAATTGACAAATTAGACCTTATGAAATTGCAAAGCTTCTGTAAAACAAAGGACACTGTCATTAGGAAAACACAGCAACCAAAAGAATGGGATAAGATCGATGCTAATCATTTGGTAGAGGGCTAATGTCCAATATATATAAAAAAATTCAAGAAGTTAGACTCCAGAGAATCAAATAACCCTATTAAAATGGGTTCAGAGATAAACAAAGAATTTTCAACTGAGGAATATCGAATGTCCAAGAAGCACCTAAGGAAATGTTCAACATTCAAAGTCATCAGGAAGTGCAAATCAAGCCAACCCTGATATTATACCTCACATCAGTTAAAATGGCTAAGATCAAAACCTCAGGTGACAGCAGATACTGGTGAGAATATGAAGAAAGAGAAACAGGTCTCCATTGTTGGTGGTATTGTAAGTTGGTATAATCATTGTAGAGATCAGTCTGGTGGTTCCTCAAAAAATTGAACATATTACTACTTGAGGACCCAGCTATACCATTCATTTTGAGCATATACCAAAAAGATGCTCTAACATACAACAAGAAAACATGATTCTTATTTTTAAGTGTGCAATAAAAGTTCATTATATATATTAACCACATTTTATTGCCCTTTTATCAGTTGATTGACATCTGTGCTGATTCTGTTTTTTGCTATTGTGAAGAGTCACAGTGTAGATGGCTGAGCAGATATCCCTCTAATAAGATACACAGCCCTTTTGGTATACAGCCATGGGCAGTCTAGCTCATTTTATGATTAGTCAAGTATTAGTTTTAAAGAAAGCAATGTCTACAGTGGCTGTACCAGCCTACATGCCACATCTGTTCTCTCCACACCCTGAAAGCCTTTGTGATTAGAGTGAGCTAGAATCTCAAGGTAGTCTTAAATAAACATTTCTCTGATGTATAATGATTTTTGAACACTTTAAATTTGGCTAATTTTTTGTTTGTTTTGAGAATTCTGTTTGATTCCTTAGCTCATTTTTTTTTTTGGACTGTGTTGTTTTCTTGTTTAGTTTTTTAATGTTTTTATGTGTATTATGATTTTTAAGCCTCTGTCAGATGGCAAAGGTTTTCTACCATTCTATAGGCTGTTTTTATTACCCTCTTAACAGTTTACTTTAGGGTACAGCAGCTTTTAAATTTCACATGGTTCTATTTGTCAATTATTGGCCTCATTTCCACACTGACCAGGTCATATTCAGAAAGTCCTTTTGTATGCCTGCACATCGTAGTGTTTCCTCTGTTTGCTTCTTTTATAGCAATTTCAGAATTTCAGATCTTACATTAAGGTCTTTGATTCATGTGGATTTGAGTTTTGTACAGGTAAGAGTTGGAGCTCTAGTTCCTCTTCTACATGAATGTAATCTTTTCTCCGGCTTTGCTTACTGAGGATACTATGCTTTTCCAATGTGTACTTTTGGCATTGTTGTAAAAAATAAAAAGCAGGAAGCAATAGTTATATGGGCTATATCTGAGTTCTCTACTCTAGTCCATATGTTTCTTTCTTTTTTTCCCACATGGAGGGGTTTAATAGAATGGCGAAACAGGTTGGGCTTGAGGGAAAACAAGAGAGGGGGGAGTGGATTTCAGTCTTTTTGAGGGATAGTGATGTCATTTGCTTACAGGTAAAGGTGGCCCTTTCAACTGGTGTATCCTGGGAATGCTTGGCTGTTTCCATGGTGATGGATGCACTAGATCCCTGTCACTTGTAGGTGGACCTATCACTGGGGGTAGGAGCTGTCCTAATGCCAATATTTCTCTTTTTTTTCTTATCATAAAAAAAAGAGAGAAAGGGAGAGAGAGGCCGATGGTGAAAAGAGAATAGGGATGCTGAGTCTCTTAAACTACTTCCAGTGGTCTTGGGCTATCATAGGAGTGCAGCTGGTTTTTACCATCGGGTCAATGTTTGCATCAGGATCCTCTGTAGACAGTGGATGGTAATCCTGTAACAGAAACTGACAAATAGTTTGGTTAGAAATTTTTTTGTATCTGTCATTGAAGAAGGGTAGAAACAAGATTGATAAGGCAGGGGGCAAATAGTAACACCAGAAAGGTTACTAGAGAGGGCATTATGAAGAGGAGTATCCACTTCCATATACGGTTTTTGAAAGTCTAGGAACTGGAGGTCTTACATTCCCTGGATTTCTGTATGTCTGATTGTATATCCTGCATTTTATCTCTTACTATCCCGGATTTGTTGACATAGAAAGAGCATTCTTCTTAGGGGGAGAGGCAAAGGTCACCTTCTTTAGCTGTCAGGATGTCTAGCCCCTGTTGGTTTTGAAGAACCACAGCTGCCAAGGAATTGATCTGTTTCTGGATAATGAGAATAGTTTCAGACACTTTTTGAAGCCTGCTGTTGAGTGTGGAAGTGATCTCGTTATATTTGGTCATGGAAGTAGTTATTCCCGCTATCCCAGTGCCAGCACCTATGGCTATTCCTACAGCAACCAAAACCGGCATGAACAAACTGCTCTCTTATGTTGGGCAGATTTCATATTTACAATTGAGATTGGCAGGGGTTTGCTTCCCTTGATTATCCCTACTTCAGGGAAAAGGAGCACCAACATCCAAATTTCTGACCAGCTAGAAGGCAAATGATGGTATACCTGGGTGCCACAGAGGATTGATTTATTTTGGATTGCTGGGCACTGTGCCAGAGATGGGGTGTCAAAGGTTGTGGTTTTATTGCAGTTTAGGGAGCCTAGCCTTTCTACAGAACATCCAGAATATCTTAAAACAGTTTGCTATGCCAAAAAAAGGGGATAGAGAAAAGGTATAGAGTCATGGAGACATCAGAATCAGGGCAGCTAACAAAGGGTGAGATAAAGTTATTAGGCAGCATCACTGGAGAGGCTGTAAGTGGCAATTGTGAGCTTGTTCCAGGCAATATGCTGTCTTTAAAGCAACTGGGTCAGGTGACATTAAGGAGTTACTATGCTGAGGTCAAAGCCTGAAGCAAAAAGTTGATCAACAAGTTGGTGCCATTTATGGGGGATGGATCTTAAGGATGTTAGTACCTCAGAGGACTGTTTGATAATTTCTCCTACACTTTTTGTATCTAGGTGCTGGGTAATTGAGACATATTTTCTATAAATTTTGATAGCTTTTACAGTAGAGTTTACCAACAACTTCTTTCTCCCACCTGGGATCCCATGGGTCTTGTATGTAGAAAAAGCGTGTCTTCCATTGTTGGTAGAAGAAGTGGTGTGTTTGTGATCCTAGCATATGTATCTCACAGGACCCCATATTCATCTGGCCATTTTTGACAATCATACTTTGTCTGGTTAAAAAGAAAGCAGATAAAGAGATCATAATATTTAGATGGGACAACCAATACAGGAATGAGAGCAATTTGTATCAGTTCCTGACATGCAGTCATGGAGCAGTTTTCTGACCTATTTGGAAAGACTGTTTGTTATCTATGGGAGTCTCTTGAACCTCAAATCTCCAGATATATGATCTAACCTGAACAGAAACAAACAGTAAGGGGAGGATGAGAAGCCCATGTCTAATCCAGTGGTGTTGAATTCCACTGACAGGGTGGACTCTCATTTTCTGGAACTGAGGACAAGGTGGGTGGTCTTTACATTTTCTGGAGCTTAACAGAGCATGGTCAACATGTATGAAAAATGTTTATGTGGAGGGATAAAAGTTTTGACATAGGACAAGTGAAACCAGTGAGGGAGTCCCTCAAGTTTAGCAGCTGTCATTTTTCTGGAGAATTAACTTAAAAGGGCCCTGCCATTTAGGAGAGAGGTGTGAAGGCTGATGGTATGGAGAGGATAGAAGAATTCTGGTCTCCAATGTTGACAGACAATGGAAATGGTTCAGTGTGTGGCCAAAGAAGAAGGTGGTCAGCAAAATTCCATAGGAGAGAGTAGAGGTGGCGAAGTAATGGGTTAAGTAGATAGTCAGGGAGAGGAGAGCATTTAGGTGAAAGACCAGAAGTTAGGACCCACACATGAGTTCAAATGATGAGACCTGGAGAGGTTACTCTGGAAGAGCTCACAGTCTGAAAAGAGCCAGAGGTAGGAGTTTCACCAAATCAAGGTGAAGTTTTTGTGATAGCTTGACAAGGATGCTTTTTAAAGAGCAGTTAGTTCTTTCTACCTTACTTATAGATTGAGGGTTTTGGGGAATATGAAAATGCCAGGGAATGTCTAGAGCCTTAGGCATATTTTGAGAAATTTAGTGGGTAAACTCAGGACCATTGTCTGACTGAAGAGAAGCTGTGACACCAAATCAGGAGGATAATCTCTCCTAGGAAGAGATCAGAGAGAGTCTGAGACATTTTCATAGTTATAAGAAATGCTTCTACCCATCCCAAGAAGGTGTCTACCAAGACCAGGAGTTGCCTGGCACATTTGACAGTGGGCATGTGGATAAAGTGGGCAGTCAGTTCCAGGAAGAGAACCTCAGGTCTGATGGGTAGGAAAAAAAGTTCTTAATATATTTTAAGTTGGAGTCTGGCATCTGGCAGAGTTTGTAAGAAGTAGTGATAGATTTTAAAAAGCTTAAATCTTCAGGAGTAGACTGTAGGTGGGTCTTAACAATATAAGACATCAATTGGCTGTTAAGATGGAAAAGTTGGTGAAGATAAGACTGAGTTTGACTAGTGTCAGGAGTGAAGGTGGGTGTGGGTTGTAGTATAAGAATGTCCTGGGAATTGTGAGATGAGCATAGGCCCCTAAGGGCTGCAGATCTAGCTCCCTCATCAGCTCAGTTGTTTCTCCTGGAAACAATGGAATTATCAGTGGTGGGATCTGCAGTGGATGTGGGGAGATGGGGAGCTTTTATCATGGCCATAATTTGGTTTGTGTTAGTTACTAATCCTCCCTGAGTTGTAAGTAACCCACTTTCCTTCCAGATGGAAGCATGGTAGTCCATCATTTTTTTTTTGCTCAGGATTCCTTTGGTTAACTGGAATCTTTTCTATTTCCATATGACTTTGAAGACTAAAGAAATTATATTCTTTTAAAAAATGGTATTGGAATTTTGTTGATGTCTTTCTTTATGCTAAAAGAACTGATTCTTAGGCTTCCAGTCTTTCTTTTTGGAATTTAATACTCTAAATTACAATAGAATGGTATAGTTTTTGTTTGTTTTTTGAAACAGGCTCTCTCTATGTAGCCTTGGCTGGGCTTGAACTTGCTTTAGAGATTAGGGTATCTATCTATCTATCTATCTATCTATCTATCTATATATATATATGTGTATATATATATATATATATATATATATTCCTGTTTCTGCCTCCAAGAGCTTAGATTAAAGGTGTGCACCACCATGCTCAGTTCCAGCATTTCTTCACTAGGATTTGAATGAAAGTGTTTGCAGTGAGAAGAAGGCCTGTCATGATGAGAGAATTATCTAGACAATTTGGATTTAGGCAAGGCTTTGATATGTTACATAAATATATTAATATTTCAGTTTGTCATGTAGAAATCTTTTGTTCTGAGAAAAGGACAGTAAGAATTCACTGGCCAGAAACACAGACTCCCCTTCTTCTCCCACTTGCTGTGACCTTCATTAAACCAGATTTTGCTATTTTCTGAGAAAAAAATATCAATACAATATTAAGATTCAACATCAAATTTTGTTCTTTAAGAGCCTCTCTCTCTCTCTCTCTCTCTCTCTATCTCTATCTCTCTCTCTCTTTCTCTCTCTCTCTCTCTCTCTCTCTCTCTCTCTCTCTCTCTCTCTCTCTGTGTGTGTGTTTGTGTGTGTGTGTGTGTGTGTGTGTGTGTGTGTGTAAAAGTGTGAGAGAGAGAGATCTGGACTAGATCAATAAAGGTGATCAATAATGAAAGCCTTCTTCAGAAACAAGAAGTAAAACTGTAGAATGTAAATGTGCTCTTTGCCAAATAGATGACAGGGTAGGAGGTAGTTTCTTTCCTAGCATCAGGTCCTGCTTAGGCAACAAATTATAGAGAACACATATTGCTGGGGCATACACAAGAATTTTATTTGATGCTAATCTGAAATTCAAATTTAACTCGATATCCTGTGCTTTTATTTGCTATATCTGAAAACTCCAATCAAACATAAATTATAACAAAATTGTGAAAAGATCCTCCAGTATAATATTCTTTTTCTAAACACTGAGCAAAAACCTCACATCTTGGCCACATACATCAGAGGATGTGAATCTGTTCTTTTTTTTTTTTTTTTTAAATCCCCACACAAATTTTTCCTTAGCCAGCAATTCTTCCCTGCTGCCATCCAGAAGAGGAACTATGCAGAAGGACGTTTCTCCTTCAAGACATGGAGATAACTTCTGTCACTAAACTACCTTTTCCAATTCTTTTGACATAAGGTCTCATGACTCTTCTCTTCTGCTTTTTATTATTATACTGCCAATACTTCCCAGAGCTTCATAGTGAGATATTGGGGACAGAGCTACAAGGCCTCTCAGGGCATTGATTTAATGTCATCACTGAGGGAATCTAAGAGAAACCTGGAGAGGCTATGTGCTCCATTGGGTTGCTCTACTCATACATGATATGATGCATGCCCTCATCTCACTCTGTCCTTAAAAAAATTATTTTCCACACAAAGAATAATAAAAAGATAATAGCAAGATAAAATGATACTATTACAATCTTGCTCAATTATAAAATCTTTTTCAATCCCTTTCAAAAACATTAATAATTTGATTCATTTTTCTATTTTTATCCCTTTTTTAGTATATAATATATGAGGTTGTGTGTGTGCTTGTGTGTGTGCACAGCCCTGTAGAGATTAGAGGTCAAAGGTCAGAGGTTGAGCATTGGTATCCTCAATTATACACCTTACTCTTTTTGAACCAGGGTCTCTTATTTAATTTGGAGCTTGGTCATATGCCTGGACTAGCTGGTCTACAAGCCTCAGGTATCCTCCTGTCTCTGCCTCCTAGTTCTGGGATCATAAACATGAAGTGCTATACCTGACTTTGTATAAGGGTGGTACAAAGTATGTTACCAAATGAGCAGTCTTCCCATCTGTCCATTACCTGTTCAACCAGACAGTAAGCTTTATGAAGGCAAACACCTTGTCTGCCAATTTCCTCCCAGAATCTCTTCCACTTGGAATAATGTTGAAGAAAGTGTCTCAATAAATTCTGTATGAATAAATTGCATCTAACAAGCAGTGCAAGACTGGTGAGTAGAAGACACTGTATAACCACATGTACTTCTATACAACTTTACATTTTTCTATTATATCTCTATGTTTCAGTGAAGTCTTTCAGTTATGTTTTGGCTCATGTTACCATTAAAAATTGTTCTAAAAAATATCTTGGGGTATGCAATAGTATCCGATAATATCCAATAGGAGAATGCCTATTATCTGAGATGTTTGAGGCTAGAAGCTAAACCTCATGACCAAAATCAACTTAGGAGAGAAAAGAATCATTGTAGTTTGTGTTGCTAAGCCATAGTCTAGCACTATGCAGAACCAAAGTAGGAACGTAAGCAGAAACTGTGAAGAAACACATTTTTGCTTCCCTTACTTGGTTATTCTCAGATAGCTTTCTTTCTTTCTTTCTTTCTTTTTTTTGAATATTTTTTGCTCTTCTGGGATTTTTGTTATTCCAAATTAATTTGAGAATCTTTCTATCTAACTCTATAAAGAATGTAAGTAGGATTTTGATTGAGATTGAATTGAATCTATAGAATACTTTTTGGCAAGATGGCTAATTTTGCTCTTGCTCCATTAATCCTTCCAATCCATGAGCATTGGAGATCTTACTATCTTCTAAGGTCTTCCTTTAATTCTTTCTTCAAAAACTTGAAGTTCTTATAATACAGATCTTTCACCTACTTGGTTAGTCACACTAAGAGATTTTACATTGTGTAACGATTTTGAAGGTTAATTTTTCCCCTAGGTCCTTCAGCCTACTTATTCCTTGAGTAGAGTTAGGCTACTGCTTTGAGTTAACTTTATATCCTGCCACTTTGCTGAATTTATTTATCAGCTGTCAGAGCTCTTTCATGGATTTGTTTGGGTCACTTATGTATACTAACATACTAACATATTTTCTGAAAATAGTGATATCATGACTTGTTCTTTCCCAGTTTGCATCCCTGTTATCTCCATTTGTTTTGTAATTTCCCTGGCTAAGAGATCTTGTCTAGGGAGAAAGCAGGCAGCTTTCTCTTTTCCCTGATTTCAATAGGATTTCTTTGAGTCTCTTTCCATTAAGTTTGATGTTAGCTTTTATTTTATTATTATTATTTTTTAACATCTTTATTTTACAAAACAATGATAAATGTACAGATTTCAAGCATTTTTGCGTAAAATTATACAATACATTTTTGTCAGTACTTTTTTCAGATTTTAAAATAATTTTTACATACATCTATATGAATAGTCAGTACTTGATCTTTTTAAAGGTTTGACAATATGCATCGAAAACCCAATAGTTACAATGAGCACAAAGTACATGCAAAACAAAATGTAACATGAAAATAGTCAAAGTTTTCTTGTTGTGTAAAGATTTTTTTGTTTTGTTTTGTTTTCTTTATTTCTTGGACTTCCTACACTCTGAGTTGTTTCTGGGGCAGTGCGAGCCTCTGGGGGTTAGCATCCCACTATCAGTGACTGCATATTATGTCTGTTCTTTTGTGACTGGGTTATCTCACTCAGAATGATATTCTCTAGATGCATCCATTTTCTTAAGAATTTGGTCAAGTCATTGTTTCTGGTGGCTGAGTAGTATTCCATTGTGTAAATGTACCACAATTTTTGTATCCATTCATCTTCTGATGGACATCTGGGTTTGTTCCAGCTTCTGGCTATTATAAATAGAGCTGCTATGAACATTGTGGTGCATATATCTTTGTTGTGTACTAAGGTGTCTTTGGGGTATATGCTCAGAAGTGGAATAGCTGGGTCTTCAGGTAGTATTATGTCCAATTTTCTGAGGTATTTCCAGACTGATTTCCAGAGCGGTTTTATTAGTTTGCAACCCCACCAACAGTGGAGAAGTGTTCCTCTTTCTCTGCAGCCTCGCCAGCATCTGCTGTCATCTGATTTTTGGATCTTGGCCAATCTGACTGGTGTGAGGTGGAATCTCAGGGTTATTTTGATTTGCATTTCCCTGATGGCTAAGGATGTCGAGCACTTCCTCAGATATTTCTCAGCCATTCGATATTCCTCAACTGAGGACGTTATGTTTAGTTCTATAACCCATTTTTTAATAGGGTTATTTGATTCTCTGGTGTCTAGATTTTTGAGTTCTTTGTATACCTTGGATATTAGGCCTCTATCTGATGTGGAGTTGGTAAATATCTTTTCCCATTCTGTTGGCTGCCGTTTTGTTTTCTTGACAATGTCCTTCGCCTTACAGCAACTTTGCAATCTCATTAAGTCCCATTTGTTAATCTTTGACCTTAGAGCTTGAGCCATTGGTGTTTTGTTCAGAAAATTTTCTCCTGTGCCTATATGTTCTAAAGTTTTCCCTACTTTCTCATCTAATAGTTTCAGTGTATCTGGTTTAATGTGGAGATCTTTGATCCACTTACACTTGAGCTTTGTACAAGGAGATAAGAAAGGGTCTATTTTCATTCTTCTGCATGCTGAGTGCCAGTTGGACCAGCACCAGTTGTTGAATAGGCTGCCCTTTATCTATTGAATGTTTACTGCTCCTTTGTCGAAAATCAGGTGACCATATACATGAGGGCTCATTTCTGGATCTTCTATTCTATTCCATTGATCCACATGCCTATTTATGTACCAGTACCATGCAGTTTTCAGCACAATTGCCTTGTAATATAGCTTGAGGTCAGGGATAGTGATTCCCGCAGATGTTTTCTTGTTCTTGAGGATAGATTTTGCTATTCTGGGTCTTTTGTTGTTCTATATGAAATTGAACATTGATCTTTCCAATTCCATGAAGAACTGTGATGGAATTTTGATGGGGATTGCGTTGAATCTGTACTCAGCTTTCTTTTACAGAAAAATCTCCCTGCCCCAGGATGGTCCTCCTAACAGTGGGCTGGGCACAGATGACCATAATTCCATCAATCAACAACCAAATAATTCCTCACAGTCAGAGCTGCAAGCCAATCTGATCTGATCAGTACCCCAGGTGAGACTACCTTGAATGACTCGGCGTTGTTTCTAGTGGACAGATGAAGCTAGTTACGATACTTGTCCTTACCAATGGAATTCAATAATAATAAACAGCATTATGAGAAAGGTTTCTATACAGTTACGATTAACTCTGCATCTTGGTTAATTAATTTTGTAAAGGGTTAAGGTTAACAATAACAGTCCCCTTGAAGTATATGCTCAGTGCTGTATGTTTACCATCATGCTCAGTGCTCAGAACCCTGAGTTTTATAGAAGCTACAATAAAAAAGTAAATAAAACACTGAACACCAAGACAGTAACAACAAACAGAAAGGCAAAGTAATAGACCCAAAGTGCCAAAGCTAGAAATTTGTAGAGCTGGGATATAGACTTATCTTTCTTATATTTTAAAATTACCACGTATAGTGATCATAGAGACTCTATCATATACAATGTTCTGTGAGAAAGACATTTTTGGTCTTTTCAATTTATTACATACTAAAATCTGGTACAGTTGCTTCTCTTCTACCAGTCACTCTAATAATAATTGATTGTATGTTTCTAGAATAATGGACAAGAACTCTTATTTAATTATTTATTTATTTATTATAGGATGTTCTCTGTATTTACATTTCATGTGTTATCTCCTTTCTGCCAATACCATCCCCCCTTTCCCTCCCATTGCTTTCATGAAGGTGCTTCCTCTCCCAACCTCCCTCTCCCAACTTCCCTTTCTCACATCAGCACCTTGCCATTTCTCTACACTGGAAAAATTAGCCTTTTCTGGATCAAAGTCCTCTCCTCTCATTGATGCCAGAGAATGCTATCCTTTGCTGCATATGCACCTGGTGCCATGGGTCTCTCCATAAAGACCCATTGAGTGGTGATTTAGTCCCTAGGAATTGTGGTGGATTTGTTTAGTTAAAAATTTTGTTCTTCCCATGGGGTTAGTTTCCCTTCAGTGAGTTAAAAACAATTTGTCAAAATTTAAAGTTATAATATATTCACATCATTTCTTCATCTCAACCATTTCCATGCACCTTTCTTCAATTCTGAAATTCTTGGCCACTTTTTAAGAAATTGTTGCTTTACACACACTCACACACACACACACACACACACACAAACATACACTCACACATACACACATGTAACTCCTCCCATGTAGATTTATGTTAAGGTGTTACATGATTGGACAGGGAGAAGTAGGTAGGAAGGAAATCAGAAGAGGAGAAAGAGAAGAAGGAAGATCAAGATGGAGCTCAGGAAAGATGACCAGGATCCAGGTAGATTTAATTAGCATTAGGTAGCTATAAACATTTTAAGGGTTTTATAGGTTTTTTAAATCTTATATGGAAGGGCAGTTTGAATCTTTGTCCATTAGATGTAATCTTATTAAATAGAGGGTTTGTGGATTGATTGAGAATTGAATATATAAACCTGTATGAAAAATTATCGGGCCTTAGAATCATTTGTGTATTGGACTATTAGCAGAAGTTACATGTGAGAAAGCCATTGTGGATATACTGGAGGGCAGCAAGATGGTGGCTGGTGGTGAGGTCAAAGGTCAGAGAGAGAAGCCAGATCAGATAAGATTCTGGATCTGTCACCAAATAAAATGAGAAAATATTGATGGGTTTTTATCAATGGAGGACTATAATTGAGTAACTTCACATTGGCTGGGATGTGGCGAAGAGAGTGGTATAAGGAAGAGTATCAGTATTATAACAACTAAGGAGAAAGACTCGAAGTGAGACGAGCATGATGGGTGTGAATCTCGAAGAGTGGTCAGATTTCTGAACATATTGTGATAGATATGTGAATAGTTTAGATATGAGCTGTGAGGAAAATTGAAGAGTGATAGGTAAAGTCTGAGGATCAAAGTTGAGTTAACTAAAAGTTGAAGCAGATGCTTACCTGGAAAGAAGCTTGGGGAAGAAGGTCAAGTGTGCATTGGACTTGCAGGTCAGTGCTGCCTATGTAAACTTTGCACAAAGAGAATCTAAGAAGAGAAATTGCAAAAAAAAATCTATATAAGAAAGATATTTCAAAAATAGGGAAAGAAATGAGGACCAACAAAAGACAGGTATAGGTCTGAACTTTTGATCAAAGGCCACATGATAATGTCCTTCTGAAGTATTCTATTTATACTTTCAAGTAGACTTTCTCAATAGACAACCCCATGAATTCTCTCTTTTTTTCTTCATCAGCTGGACAGTTTGCTACTACTATGTCAATAAGCTTTGTCTTTCTATCTGTTTTTTTTTTTTGGGGGGGGGGTTGTTTACTGTCCTTAAGCAAGCAGCATGGGAGGAAGGGTCAAAGAAACCAAGCCAGCAAAAAGAGCCATTAAGCAGTCAAATGCAGGATGCTGAGAATACATTAAATGAAATGAGGAGTGTGGCAGCTACTGGATGTTCGTTATAATGAGAGGCCCTCATGGGCCTTTTCCTAGGCATCTCTCTTATAGCCATTCTCAAACAGAATGGACTATGATGGAAGAAGAAGGTAACCCTTTCAAAATTAGGCAAACACTGAGAAAAAGCGCAACTCTTTTTGTTTTGATGATAGAGTTTAATCATGTTTTAGATGTTGTGGAGGATGCAGGGCTGAGAATTCACCGACGTCATAAAGTTGACCATTTTATGACGACACAAATGTGAGGCAGGAGTTGGTGTTCAGACACCCCTCACAGGTCCTTTAACTTCTTGGAGCCCTGGATCTTCTCTCCTGTGAAATGGAAGTGACAGAAATATCTACATTTATAGGGAGATTTTTCAGAAAGAACTTAGAATTCTTTTCTGAGTAAAAATAGCACCACTTTATTGAGTTTTACACCGTTAAAAATGAGGTAAACTCGCATCTTTTGAGATATTCTTTAATTTACTTATTTAGAGACTTGAAGTTCTTGTCATGGAGATCTTTCACTTGGTTGGTTAGGGTCACACCAAGGTGTATTACATTATTTGTGACTATTGTGAAGGGTGTTATTTCCCTAATTTCTTTCTCAACTTGTTTGATCTTCAAGTAGAGGAAGGCAACTCATTTGTTTGAGTTAATTTTATATCCATCCACTTTGCTGAAGTTGTCTATCAGCTGTAAAATTTCTCTGGTGAAATTTTTGGGGTCACATAAGTAAACTATCATGTCATCTGCAAAATGTGATATTTTGACTTCTCCTTTCCAATTTGTATTCCCTTTACCTATTTTTGCTGTCTGATTGCTCTGGTTAGTACTTCCAGTACTACATGGAATAGAAAGAGAGAGAGAGTAGCTTGCCTTGTTTAGTTACTGATTTTAGTGAAATTCCTACAAATTTTTCACTTTGATGTTGGCTACTGTTTTGCTGTATATTGCTTTTAATGTGTTTAAGTATGAGACTTTAATTCCTAACCTGTTCAAGACTTTTACCATGAAGGGGTGTTGAATTATGTCAAATGTTTTCTCAGGATCTGGAGATATGATTATGTGTTTTTTTTTCCTTTGAGTTTGTTTATATAATGGATGACATTGATAGATTTCTGTATACTGAACCATCCTTGCATCCCTGGGATGAAACCTAACTGATCATGGTGAATGATAGTTTTGATGTGTTCTTGGATTTGGTTTGCAAGAATTTTATTGAGTATTTTTGAAGCAATGTTCATGAGGGAAATTGATCTAACGTCCTCTCTCTGTTTTTTAGGGTCTTTGTGTGGTTTAGTAATGAGCATAATTGTGGCTTTGAAGCATGAGTTGGATAGTATTTCCTCTGTTTTTATTTTTTGGAATAGTTTGGAGAATATTTGGTTTTTTGTCTTCTATGAAGGTCTGATAGAATTCTGCACTAAACCCATCAGATCCTGGGCTTCTTTTGGTTGGAAGGCTTTTGATGACTGCTTCTACTTAGATGGTTTATCTAGTCCTGATTTTACTTTGGTATCTGAAATCTGTCTAGAAAATTTTCTAATTCCTCTACATTTTCCAGCTTTGTTAAGTATAAGCTTTTGTAGTAGGATCTGATGATTTCTTGAATTTCCTCAGTTTATATTGTTATGTCTCCCCTTTCATTTCTGATTTTGTATTTGAATACTCTCTTTGTGCCCCCTAGTCAGTTTGGCTATGAGTTTATGTATCTTGTTGATTTTCTCAAAGAACCAACTTTTGGTTTTGTTTATTCTTTCTATAGTTCTTTTTGTTTCTATTTGGTTGATTTCAGCTCTGAGTTTGGTGATTTCCTGCTGTCTATTCCTCTTGGGTGTATCTGCTTCTTTTTGTGCTGTCAAGCTGCCAGTTTCTTTTTGGAAGCACTCAGAACTATGAGATTTCATTTGAATACTTCTTTCATTGTATTCCATTAGTTTGGGTAAGTTATGTCTTGATTTTTGTTAAATTCTAAAAAGTCTTCGATCTCTTTGTTTACTTCTTCCTTGACCAAGTGATCCTTGAGTAGATCATTGTTCAGCTTCCCTGTGTATGTGGGCTTTTTGTTGTTTTTGTTGTTACTGAACACCAGCCTTAGTTCGTGGTGATTGCATAGGATACATGGGATTATTTTGAAGTTCTTGTATTTGTTGAGGCCTGTTTTGTGACTGAGTATATGACCAATTTTGGAGAAGGTACAATGAGGTGTTGAGAAAAAGGTATATTATTTTGTTTTAGGTTGAAATATACTATAGATGTTCCTTAAATTCATTTGCTTCAAAACTTCTGTTAGTTTCACTGTGTCTCTGTTCAATTTCTACTTCCATGATCTGTCCATTGATGAGAGTGGGGTCTCCCTCTATTATTGTGTGTGGTGCAACATATGCTTTGGGCTTTAGTAGAGTTTCTTTTGTGAATGTGGGTCCCTTATATTTGGAGCATAGATGTTCAGAATTGAGAGTTCGTCTTGAAAGACTTTTTCTTTGATGAGTAAAATGTATCCTTCCTTGTCTTTTTGGATGACTTTTGGTTGAGAATCTATTTTGTCAACATTAGGATAGCTACTCTAGTTTGTTTCTGGGACCATTTGCTTAAAAAGTTTTTTCCCAATTATTTACTCAGAGGTAGTCCCTATCTTTGTTGCTGAGATGAGTTTATTATATGCAACAAATTACTGGATCCTGTTTATGTATCCAATCTGATAGTCGATGTCTTTTCATTGGAGAATTGAGTCTAATCATGCTAATAGATATTAAGGAATAGTGATTGTTGTTTTCTGCTATTTTTTTCTGTTAGAGGTAGAATTATGTTTGTGTGTTTTTCTTCTTTGGTGCTTGTTGAAAGAAAATTAGTCTTTGCTCTTCTACACCTATTATCCTTAGGTTGTGTCTTCTCATTGTGTTCTGGATTTTATGGATGTTTGGGATTAGAATCTTTTTGATTATTGCATTTTCCCTCACTGCTGTGTCTATGTTTTCTATGGTGTCTTCTGCACTTGAGATTCTCTCTTTCATCTCATGTATTCTATTGGTGATGATTGTATCCATGACTCTCAGTGTCTTTCTTGTGTTTTCCAACTTTAAGGTTTTCTCCTCTTGTGATTTCTTTATTGTTTCCATTTCTGTTTTCAGTTTCTTCACCTGTTTGTGTTTTCTTTTAGCTCTTTAAGTGATTTTTGTGGGATGTGTGTGTGTGTGTGTGTGTGTGTGTGTGTGTGTGTGTGTTTCCAGTTTTAGGGCTTTAACTTCTTTGCATGTGTTTCCTGGCTTTCTTGTACTTATTTAAGTGTGTCATTTATGCACTTCTCGAGAATCTCCATTATCATCACCATAAAGTATGATTTTAAGTCTAAATCTTGTTTTTCTGGTGACTGGGGATATCCACTATTTGCCATATTGGGAGAACTGGGATTTTATGTTACCAGGTCATTTTGGTTTCTATTGCTTAGGTTCTTGCACTTGCGACTTGCCATCTTTTTTCACTAATGCTAGATGATCTTGTAGTCTCTTACTGATACTTGTATCTCCTGTGGGTCTGTGGGCCTGTGGTCTCCAGAGAGAGATTGTTCCTGGGTGTTCTGCTTTCTGAGTAGGCTGTGAGTTCCAAAGGCAATGCCCAGTCCTGATGCAACCGGGCAGTCTCTGACCTTGGTCCAGAAGTGTCTGTTTCCAGGCAGCACTGCCCCCATGCCCTGAGAGTACCTGGTGGTCTCTTCCTGGATAGACAGTGAAGAGGGAACATGGACTCACCCTTACATTCAGGAGTGAGAGCCCTCCTGCAGCTCTTCAGAGTGCCCATCAACCTGTGGGCAGGCTGCCAGACCTGACTGGTGTTCAGCCTTCTATGGGCAGGCAGTGAGTTCTGATGGCTCTAGCTCTCTCTAGCTCTGGGTGCAGATGGAGTCCTGTGGGCTCTGTAAGGAGAGTGTTCCTGAGTTTTTCTCTGGGTGCTCAGTTCTCTACAGGCATGTCAAAGTTCCTGATGGTTGTGTGCCTGAACTGCGTGTGGCTCTGTGCTGAGATGGAGGCCAGAACAGTCCGATCCCAGGCTGCATGGTGATTCCTGATTCCCTAGTGTTCCCAGAGGTCCTCAAGAGATAATTAGTGGCGAGAGAGCTTGGTCTCACCCATGGGATCAGTGGGGAGAGTGTTTCTGTACCATCCAACTCTTAGGGTTTTAGTGCTGTGAAGAGACACCATGACTGTCTTAGTCAGGGTTTCTATTTTTGCACAAAATATCATGACCAAGAAGCAAGTTAGGGAAGAAAGGGTTTATTCAGCTTACACTTCCATATCACTGTTTATCACTAGAGGAAGTCATGCCTGGAACTCAAGCAGGTCAGGAAGCATTAGCTGATGCAGAGGCCATGGAGGGATGTCACTTACTGACTTGCTTCCCATGGAGTGCTCAGCCTGCCTTCTTATAGAACCCAGGTCCACCAGCCGAGGGATGGCACCACCCACAATGGACGAGCCCTCCTGCCTTGATCACTAGTTAAGAAAATGCCTTACAGCTGGATCTCATGGATGTATTTCCTCAACTGAGGCTCCTTTCTCTGTAATAACTCCTGCTTGTGTCAAGTTGATGCAAAACCAGCCAGTACAATAACCAATCAGCTTTTATAAGGACAATACTGAATTGGGGCTGGCTCACAAGTCCAGAGGTTCATTTCTTTATCATCAAGGTGGGAGCATGGCAGTATGCAGGCAGACATGGTACAGGACAAACAGAGGATTCTATATCTTCATCTGAAGGCTGCTAGGAAAAGACTGACTTCAAGGCAGCTAGGATGAGAATCTTAAAGCCCAGGCCCACAGTGATACACCTACTCAAACAAGACCATTGCCACTCCAAATATTGCCACTTTCTGAGCCAAGCATATTCGAGTCATGAAAGCATTCAGGCAGATTAGTGCTGCCAAATGAGCTGAGAGTTCTACATCTGGATCTATAGGCAGTAGGAAGAAAAGGTGAACCAGTAGTCACAGCTTAAGCTTCAGATACCCGAAAGCCTGACCATAGTGTCATGCTTCCTCCGAAAGAGTCACATCAATTCCAGCAAGGCCATACCTCCTAAGAATATGCCACTCCCAATAAGCCTATGGAGAAATTTTCATTAAAGCCATCAGATTTTATATGGTTGGTACTTGAGATTCAGGATAAAATACATATGTACTGATTATTTGAGAGTTTGGTTTATAAAGAAAGGAGACTTGACTCCTGTCCTGGGGACACATTACTTTCAAGAGGCTGTTTGTACAAAATTTTTTTCTTCTCTTTTTATTGTCCTGTATGTGACACCTTGAATGGTACTACAAATCAGATGTTTGTGCTATCCTATTAAACATTAGCCCTATTGGAATCATCCTGTTTTAAATGGGTCATCTGATTCTGGTTGGAATGTAAACCAATACAGTCACATAATAAATTTTACTTTCAATGAAAACCTCTATAAATTATAATTATTTTTGTCCAACAAGGTATACAAGGATGCTTTACTTTTTACCAAATTATGAACTGGGTATCTGTCCAAAGAAGTCAGAGTTAAATTTCTAAATCCTGAACATTTTGTTTAAAGTCCTTTGACTTGTGTGATGCTTTGTTGACCCCCACTCATAGATTAATGTGTTTGAATGTTTGGCCCATAGGGAGTGGCACTATTAGAAAGTATGTTCTTATTGGAGTAGGTGTGACTTGTTGAAATGAATATGTCACCATGAGGGCAATCTTTGAGGTCTCTTGTGCTTAAGCTCCATCCAATGTGGTACCAGTTTCATCCTGCTGTCTTTCAGATCAAGTTGTAGAACTCTAATCTTTTCCTCCAGCACCATGTCTGCCTGCCCACTGCCATGATGATAATGGATTAAAACTGAAACTGTAAGTCAGCAACCATTATATGTTTTTATTTATATGCATTACCATGGTCAGGATGATAACTACATCCAAGAAAACACAGGAAATAACTAATTTCATAGCTGCAAAAAGAAACTTCCTCCCTCTCTCTCCCTCCCTCTCTCTCTCTCTCTCTCTCTCTCAATCTCTCTCTCTCTCTCAATCTCTCTCTCTCAATATCTCTCTCTCTCTCTCAATCTCTCTCTCTTTCTCTCTCTCTCATTGGCTCATTGGTCATTAATATTTGACAACATCAATGGACTCAAGATTCAATTTACCAATAAAAAGATACAGGCTAACAGAATGGATGCAAAAACAGTATCCATCGGCCTAGTGCATATAAGAAACACACCTCAGCAATAAAGATGGCTATTACCTCAGAGTAAAGGCCGGAAAACAGTTTTTTAAGTAAATGGACTGAAGAAGCAAGCTGTAGTACCTATTTTAATGTCTAATAAAATTAAAATTTCAGCCCAAAATTACTCAAAAGAAACAGGGAATAGTCACCAAAGGAAAAAAATCTACCAAGATGATATCTCAAGTCTGAGCATCTATGCCCCAAACATATAGACAAGTAATTTTGTATAGGAAATTTTGACAAAGCTTAAATTACACATCAAATTTCACCTGTTAGTATTGGGAGACTTTAACATCCCATTATCACTAATAGACAGGTCATCTAGAAAAAAACTAAACAAAACTAATAGATATTATGAATCAAATGGACCTAATAGAAATCTATAGACTATTCTACCCAAACACAAATGAGTATAACTTCTTTTCAATACTTCATGAATTCTTTTCCAAAATTGACCATATAGTAAACAACAAAGCAAACCTCAGCAGATATAAGAAAATTGAAATAATGTCATATCTTATCACACAACCACAGACTAAATCTGAACATAAACAACATCAGAAACACCAGAAAACCTACAAATACATGGAAATTGAATAACTCTCTACTAAATTATCTTTGTGTTGGAGAAAAAATAAATTAATGATTTTTCTAGAATTTAATGAAAATGAAGGCATAACATACCCAAATTTTTGAGACAAAATAAAAGCAATCTTAAGAGGAAAGTTTATAGCACTATGTGATTCCAGAAAGAAATTAGAAAGCTCTCATATCAGAAATATATGAGTATACTTGGAAGCTCTAAAAAAAAAAAAGAAGCAAGGACACCAAAAAAGAGTAGAAGGCAGTAAATAATCAAAATTAGGATTGAAATCAATCAATTAGAAACAAACAATACAAAGAATCAATGAAACTTAGAGCTGGTTCCTTGAAGAAATCAACAAGATAGACAAAACCTTAGCCAAATTAACTAAAAGGCAGAGAGACAGTACCCAAGTCAACAAAATCAGAAATAAAAAGGGGGAATATAACAACAGTCATTGAAAAATAAACAAAAAATTATTAATTTTTATTTAAAAAGCATGTACTTCACAAAATTGAAATCTTACTGGAATGGATGATTTTCTAGACAATTACCACTTACCAAAGTTAAATCAAGGTCAGATGAACTATGTAAACAGCCCTATAACACCTAAAAAATGGAAGAAGTCATCACACAAAGTAGAAACAGAAGTCACACTGCCAAACTTATTCCATAAAGCTAGAGTCACTCTGATACTTAAACTACATAAAGACTCACCAGAGAAAGTGAACTTCAGACCAGTTTCTCTTATAAATACTCACAAACAGAATGTAGCAATACTTCAAAAACATTATCCATAAAGTTCAAGTAAGCTTTATCCCAGGGATTTAGGAATTGTTTGAAATATGAAAATACATCAATTTATTTACCATATAAACAAACTGAGAGAGAGGAAAAAAAACCACATCAGTATCTCATTAAATACTGAAAATCCGTTGACAAAATCCAACACCCCTTTATGTTACATGTATTAGAAAGATCAGAGATACAAGGTACATAATGAAAGCAATATATAGCAAGCCAATAGCCATTATCAAGTTAAATTGGGAGAAATTTAAAGCATTTCCACTAAAATAAGACAAAGCTGTCCACTCTTTTTCTATCTATTCAATATAATATTTGGAATTTTAGATATAAATAACATAAAGTAGACAAAGGTGATATAAATTGGAAATGAAACAGTCAAATTATGGCTCTTTGCAGATTGTATAATAATTTTTGATGACCCCAAAAATTTTACCTGAGAACTCCTTCAGCTGATAAACAGTTTCAGCAAAGTGGTTGAATACAAAATTCACTCAAGGAACTCAGTAGCCCTCCTTATAACAATGATAAACTGGCTGAGAAAGAAATTGTTGAAACAACACTCTTTGCAGTGACCATGAATAATATAAAATATCTTTGTATAACTCTAACCAAGCAAGTAAAATTTCATATAAGAACTTTAAGTCCATGAAGAAAGAAATGTAGAAAATATATGAAATTGGAAAGATATCCCATGCTCATTGACAGGCAGGATTAACACAGTGAAATGAACATCTTACCAAAAGCAATCTACAGACTCAATGTAATTCACATATAAATTCTAAAACAATTTTTATAGACCTTGCAAGAGCAATTCTCAACTTCCTACAGAAAGACAAACAAACAAATGCAGGATAGCCAAAAGAAATCTGAACAATAAAAGAATTTCAGGAGAAATTCCTGATCTTAAGCTGTACTACAGAGTAATAGGAATAAAAACTGAATGGTATTGATACAGAAACAGACATTGAATTGAAGACCTAGAAATAAACTCAAACACCTGTGGGCATGTGATTGTCTCAGAAAATGGGAAATAGTTTCATCTCAAGTCCCAGCAATACCCTTCTTGGGAAAATACCCAAAAGATGTTCCACCAGCCCACAAAGATACTTGTTCAACTATGTTCAGAGCAGATTTATTTGTTATATCCAGAAACTAAAAACAACCTGGATGTCCCTCAACTGAAGAATGGTTGAAAAGATATGTGGTACATCTACATATTCAGAGTTCAATTATTAAAAACAAAGATGCTATGAATTTTGCAGGCAATGATATGTATCTTGAAAATATCATCCTGCTTAGTCCCCAAAGGACAAACATGATATAAGTACTCACTAATAAGTAGATATTAGTCATAAAATTCAGGATACCCATGCTGCACTCGGCCAAGCCCAAGAAGCTAAACAAAAAGGAAGGCCCAAGAAAAGATGTTTGAATCTCTCTTAGAGGGGGAAATAAAGAAGTCTTAAGAGGCAGGTGGAGGGAAGAAACTGGGGTGGGAGAGAGGATGGGGAGGAAAGTGGAGGGATTTGGAATCAAGTGTGGTGAGGGACAGTGTGAATTGCCAGATGGTCAAGAGAATGAACAGAAATCTCCAACTAACAGGGATGGGGATGTAGGAAACATTTTCCTGAAGAAACAGAGACCTGGGTAAGGAAGAAAACCAAGAATCAATGAGGGTAACCTTAGCTATGACTTACAGGATTAGGGATATGGCACCTGAAGAGTCCACCACCTGTAGTCAAGCAGGAACCCCAATGGAGAAATGGGAACACCAACCCAACCACAAAACTTTTAACCCAAATCTTATACTTTCTACAAAAAATGCAGAGACAGGGGATGGAGCACAAACTGAAGAAACGGTCAACCAAAAGCCATCCTAACTTGAAGCCCATCCCATGTGCAAGCATCAATCCCTGACACTCTTAATGATACTCTGTTATGCTTGCAGACAGGAGCCTAACATAGTTGTCCTTTGAGAGGCTCCTCCCAGCAGGTAATTTTGACAAATGCAGACACCCACAGCCAAACAGTAGATGGAGCTTGGGGACTCTTACAGAATAAGAGGAGGACGGATTAAGGTCCCTAAGGGTATAGAAACTCTGCAGGAAGACCAACAGAATCATCAACATGGACCCTTGGGGATCTCAGAGACTGAACCACCAACCAAAGAACATTCATGAACTGGACTTAGACCTCCCTGCACATATATAACAGATGAACAGCTTGGTCTTCATGTGGGCCCTGAAAAACTGGAGTGCAAGGTATTATAAAGCTGTTGCTTGTCTGGGAGATATGTTCTTCTAGATGGGCTGCCTTGTCTGGCCTCAGTTGTAGAGGGCATGGGTAACCTCACAGAAACTTGATGTGCCATGGTAGGGGTATGCCCAGGGGGACTCTACTGGCTCAGAGAAGAAAGATTTTAGGGAGGGGAAAAGATTGTGGGAGGAGAAGGGACAGTGAGTAGGATATAAAGTGAATAAATAAGAAATTAATAATAATAATAACAATAACAATAATAAATGAATAAAAAGTGTTTGAAATAGTCTCCATCTTGATTTGGATGACAGCTTATTATGAGTGTGTATATTCACCGTGCTCTGTGTATGTATACTAATCTAGTGATTTGTACAATTAAGATACATAATCTTAAAACGTGTGTGCCCAGGAGATCACTGATGAGAAAGGGTGAGCATGATCCTTTCTCCAGTACGATGTAGTCTTAAGGCAATCTCAGTTTTGTTGCTCAGTGTTCCTGAATTCGTCTCTCTTTTGCACACTACTTAAATTGCACACTATTACCTGTTGCTATGGGCAACAATGCTAATTTACATTTCATTGGCAAACATGTTTTGTGGCTTTTTTAAAATGCAAGGTCATTGTTGGGAGCCGTTAGTGCCTCACCAATAGATGGCACCAGCTTCCCGCCTATAATTCAGCCAACAAAGCCTTTGCCCAGCCCGAGAGACATAATGCTCAAGAGACATAGTGCTCATATATCACAGACGTTACAGCCCACTCTCGGGGCATGCTAATGAGCTACTGGAGGATGCACCAGTCAGGTAGCAACACAAGTCTCCGGGGCATATATATGCAGTGCATTTTTCTTCCATGTGGGGTCCCCTGCTCAGAGTATTGTACAATAAAGGTTGTTCGCAGAAAAATCCTGTTGTTGCACGCCTTTCCTGCTGGCAGGAAGTGCGGCACGCGACAGGTCATCATGATGCCTCATTATGGAAATATTCCAGAATATTTTCCTCCTTCCAACAGAAGAACTATAGGTTCTTGTATCTTGCAGATTTCAAAATTATTTCTTTTTGCTGCCCTCATTCCCAATATCCCAGAGAGATGTGAACTAAAATTCAGAGCAATGAATATACCAATGAAATATGATGCTTTCAAAACTGCCTCATGGTGCAGTAAATTTGAAAGTACTCTTAATAATAAGAAGAATCAACATTGACTTTAATAGCCTTCAAACCCATAGAATAATTTCATTAGCCACCCAGCACAGATGCAAGCAAGGGTGATGTCATTTATTTTTTCCTTGCTCTGCAATCTGAGTCAGGCACCAGAGATGGAAACCAGCTTTGCAGACTCTAATAGGATTAAAGCTTCTGGACACTGCTGATCAATAGATAGTGGCTGGAGGAATCCAGTCCTGTGCACAGACCTCTCCATCCCTTCCCTAGGCATGATCTCACTCAAGTAGAAGGGGGACACAGATGGTTGTTTCCTGCAGATAAGAAAGATGAAATATCCTAAGACCCTGAGTTGTTTGCCATTTTCTCTAGGACTCTATTCTGGAAAAGGAAGCATACCATTTATGCTGTGGCCTTCCACAGTGGGAACTTTATTTGGCCACCATATACAATTACCAACTTTGACTGTGAACTATAGAATCAGGCAGGGTCTGACTGAAATCTACCACTTCCACTGGCCCCTTAAATAGTCTGAAACAGGTAATCCTACCTGTGTGAGAGTCAGTTCACTCATTTATAAAAGAAGGGAAATGTTTGTCTTACAGAGATGTAGTGAGCACAAAGAAAGTACTTGTGGCACAAACATGTAACAGGTTCTGGTCTACATGGGACTCTTTGCTCAGCAGTGGTAGCTGTCACTTAGAAGAAATGATAAGCTCTGATCAGTAGCTACCAATTTCTAACACCCTAAAAATTCTGAAAATCCCCTTAACTTTAAATATTGTTTGTATTGTTTTGTGGTGGTGGTGATAGTGTTGTTGTTGTATGTGGTTTAGGGGTTTTGTGTTGCTGCTGCTTGCACTTCTTTAGTTTCTTCTTTATTTTGCCTTTGCCATCTCGACAAAGTTCAGTATATCCAGCCTTACGATCTTAGCACAAACAGGGAGTGAGGGCGTCGACAGACTTATGACAACCTCCAAACTTCTCTAATAAGAATTTCAATAGCATGGTAAAACACAGTGACCTCATCATCCCAATGTGGCAGCAATGTTAAAAAAAAATCAATGCTCCTTAAAAAGCTTAACAGTCAATCAAGGTCTAACCAGATTAACCAGATATCTGTGAAAGTCAAACAGGTCCTTATTGAAATAAATAAATAAATAAATAAATAGATAAATAAATAAATAAATATTCATAAGCCTGTCTCACCTAGGGATCTCATTAGAGCTTTGCTGCAGCATCCTCTAAAGGAAACTGGGAGTTTTCATGTGAATTGGCTGAGGTTTGTTGTTCGTTTATTCTTCTTTGTTTTGTTTTTCAAATATGAAATCCCAGTGAGGTCAAGGGCTATATGTATCTCTAGCGGCTGTCTCCAAGGCACTTTTATTGGCTGTGTGTCCTCATCAGAATTACCAGGGAAAACAGTCATCCACACATCAATGTTATTCTACTGTCCCAGGGAGACACAGACCACCTCTTAGGGAAAAAGCATGACGCTTTAGTCCAGAATAAGCTATTGAAAGAGCTATAAATACATTTACATTGTACTGCAGGGGTTGCAGAGAGCCTAATTTTAAGATAATGCACTTCTACTATATGATCCTTTTCTTAAAGCCTCATAACTCAAATGTTAATGCAATACCATTTTCCATCTCTGAGCTCAGATAATTTTAAGAAGTAACACCTGACAGGGATCAGCCATTACTCATGGTACTGGAGATAAAATAATGGGTAAGGCATAGGCCTGCCTTTTGCCAGAAGCCTGTGCCACCTGAAACCACAGATGCCCCAACTCCTAAAGCCAGTTTCTGCAAAAAAAAAGAGCAACAGTGTAAGACATACACTGTGATCTTTAACCTTTAGCACTGAACACATCCTGACAGTGAATTATATACTCAAGAACAACCGATCTACACTAGAAATGTAAGCTAGGTGATCTTGGCTATGGTCCTCAATGGATTGACTTAGAGACACTGCAAACATCAATGCAGGATCCAGATCCTGTCCATGCTCCATTTTCTTGCACACACAATAGGAAAGAGTTAACACATTACAAATTATCTGTAGTTCCTCAGGAGCATCCCTACATGCCCTTAACCTCCCTGTTTCTAAGAAATAATACATACCTTCTGAGACTGTGAGGGTTATAGGCAGCCATACATATTTTAGAAGTGTCTATGAAGGTATATCTAATGTGTTATTGTTTAATTAAAATTTCAAATACCTATAATAACATCCTTGTTGAATGAATTAAGACAATAAAGAAAACAATACTTAAAGAACTAGCCAATTCAGTTGGTAAAGTATGTGCTACGTAAGCTTGAGGACCTTAATTCAGGTCCCTATCACCCATGTATAAGGGTGTGCACCTATAATACCAGCTCTGGAGAAGAAGAGACAGAAGGTCCCTGAACCTCATCAGCCAAGCTACTCTTACCAAATTATTGAGCTCTAGGATCATAAAACTCTGACTCAAAAACAGGAGGTGGAAAGGAGTTTAAAAAGACATCTGATACGAAACTCTGGCCTTTGCACAATCATGTGTGTATGCCCACATGCACACCACATACATCTCACATACCACACACTCACATGTATGAACACCACATATAGCACACTTCACACACACACACACACACACACACACACACACACACACACACATACACACACACTTTTTTTAATAGAAAAGGAAAGTCTAGGATCCCAAAAAGAAAACCTTAGGCTTACCTACCAATATCAGATGATCATTGGAGCAAAAACTCAACCATGGCCAGTGATCTGCAAACCAAAAGAAAATGGGTAAGATACCACTACCCCAAAGAGTCAACAGGTTAAGTTCCCTTTTTAAAAGACAAGAATTTTTAGGCTAATTATTTAAATAAATTAATTATATGTCATTTATACAATAGACACAATATTTATAAAAGACATGTTTTAAAAATTGAAAATACAGTTACCCAAATTTATAGCAGGTCTGAATATTTGTATGGACCCCAAAACTCATAAAATTAAATCTTAACAACCTGGTGATGTTGTTATGTAGAGATGACATTGGGAGATTATTAGATAATGAAGGTGGTGCCCTCATGAATGGATTCATTTTTGTACCAAAGACTCCTGAGGGTTTCCATCTGCCCCTTCTGCCATGTGAGAACACAACAGAAAGTCAGCCTTCTAGGATCCCATACACAGGCCTCACCAAATATCAATTTTTCCTTCTTAATGTTGATATTTGACTGATCAGCATTCAGACTATAAGAAATAAAATTCTGTTGTTCATAAGCCCATTGACATTCCTAAGACAAAAAGCAGTATGTGTGTGAGGTATGGTGTATATTAATTTGTTTTATTTAGACAATGGGTACATATAGTTAAAATATCACATTGTACAAAATACATGCACAAACAGGTTTTTTATTATAACAGTATTAAAATTGAGTAAAGCAACCAGAGCATAGTCAACTGTCCATATGTATGAGTCTCTCATCCATGAGTTCCACCAATGGTGGAAGATATTGAAATATAAAACTGTATGTACTGACTACATACAGGTCCTTTCTTTCTTGCTATTATTTCCCTACACAATGCTAAATGACAACTATATATATAACATTAACTTTGTATTAGATATTATAAGTGATCTAGGGATAATTTAAAGTATGTAGAAGAATGTGTAATTATATGTAGATATTGTGCCACTTTCTATAAGTAGCTTGAGCTTCTGTGTGTCTTTTTTGTCATTGGGACTATTAGAACTGATGTTTAATGAACAAAGACAGCCAACTTAAATGGACAACGCTAAGCAAACACAAACAAGAAGACATCAATACAGCAACTTTAACATCAGTATAGACAAATTCAAGGGAAAAGATGCGATGTGTGACAAAGAAAGCTTTACACTGATAAATACACTGATCAAATGCATAGCAACTGTAGGCCCTGACTCTATCAGAGTGACAGGTGCATGGAGTAGTGGAATATTCGCCGTAGGCCAGGCAAATTCTCCATCAACTCATGTCTTCCTCCAAAGATGATGGTATTTTATAGTTGCTGGAGCTTGTCCAGGGTCCATGAATAGTGAGGGAGGAACTAGTATTCACAATAAGCATCCTGGACCATATCAGTGCTCCTAGGTGTTTTACTATAGGACCTCCAAAAAGTAAAAAACAGTATTATAAAAAGAAAAAAAAATTGATAAAATCTTCTTCATTTCTTTCTTATCTTTCTTTCCATTGTAGAGACAGCAGAAAACTTAGCAACCACCTATAATAACACATTTGTCAAGTGCAAAATATATATATATATATATATATATATGTAATATCTAAATAATGCATATTAATAGTTTCCCTTCATGGCAAATAAGGATCTAGCTAAACAGCAGACTTTTTTCAAAGGTTCATAGAATGTTTATTTTAAATGTATAAAATTTTATTTAATAGGCCATAAAATATCTCAGCAAATTAATACTGGTACAATACTTATAAATCTGTTGTATTAAAATAGAATTAAATATAAAACCTAATATAGTAAATAATTCTATATCCTGGACAGGCAAAGTGACTCAGCAGGTAAAGGGGCTTGCTACCCAGTCCTCGTGATCTGAGTTCAAGTCCAAAAGCCCAGGTAAATGTAGCAAAAGAGAAACTAGAAGCTTTCCTCTGATCTCCACACATACAATGTACACTTATACAAACACAAATAAATAAATAAAGGGTATTAGATACTGGTAAAGGGAATATCAAGATCAGGTCAGGTTTTTGAAAGTAATAAATTAGTTAATATAAAGCAAGTTTTTAACTTACATAAATATGTCTTTTGATAGCTAATAGACATCTAAAAATTGTCTAAAGAGAATAATTGGGCACATAGGCAAAAATCAATGTTCATAATATCAATGATTACAGAATTATTTATAATGTTTTAAAATGAAGTGATCAATTATAAAATCCCTTTCCATATAACTCAATAATCTTGAGCATTTTAAAGTGAGCAAATAACTGTGTGTATGAGCACAAAAAGATGTCTGAGAGATGCATTGACAAAGATTTCTCTGTATGCATGCATATAAACCATGCCTTTATCTAAAGAATATGAATAAGGAAGATCTAATACTTGCATTTTTAGATGCATAATTTTTTTCCAGAAAAGTAAACTATTCTATCAGTAAGATACAATTAAAGGGACTGCCTGTTTTAAGCCTGAAAAGTACTTTATAATTAGTACATATCTTATAAATGTTATATTTTTAATATAATATTATGTTTTTAATCAGAAATATAAGACAATACTCCAAAGGCAATTTGTAGAAAGAGGATTCTGTTCTCTCTAAGGAAGACCAAGTTTATGTCCCACCTCCAGTTGCTCCCCTGGGGACACCCAGCAAAGCATTGAGTGAAAGAGAATTAGTCACATAGGAAATTTCTAAATATTCCTAAAGTCAAAGACAGTCCCCTTGAATACCAGCCTTATGACTATTACAGTAACAGCTTCCCATCTGGGAACAAAAGCATATTCCCTGCACATCCCTCAAAGAGGTCTGGTTTCTAAGTCACCACCTAGATTTCCATAGGCTTGCACATTTAGCTTCTTATGTACCATCTGCTCAGAGGACTTCTGATGGGAACTGTCCTCATTATTTTTAAATTCCCTTTAAGTTTAGATTTAGGTTTAAGGCAGCAAGAATGTCCCCTGAGTCTACAAATCAATGTCTCTGTAATCTACTTCCCATGTCTTGTCTCAGAATACAACCATGATTGGGGGTCTAAGTCACCCAGCACGCTTGCCCCCAAAACAGTGCTTTAAAGCAGGTATTTAGCATAGGCTATTAAAACCAGAGACTGAAGTGGCTTTCCCAACATGATTTCAGGTGCCACAAAACTATGTCTGGGTGCTTGACACACTGAAAGTGACTTGCACAGGTCTAAAATTGTGGCCTAGTGAGAGAAGATGAACTCTGGGTAACACATGCAATAGTTTGACTGCTACGGGGAGGGGTACTTAGAAATCCATAAATGTTCTGAGTAACTGAGCATACTCAGTTTCCCATCATTAAAACCCACAGCAGGCCTAATGCGGTTCTTCTGTAGGGTTCCTCAACTGGACAGAGAGTCAAGTAAAAGTGCATCCATTTTTCATCTCTTCTGTTTCCTCTTTACTTTTGTTCCCCTTCCATTGTTCACAAACTGAAGTGGCAATTATGGCTGGCAGATACACTATTTTCTAATCTTTTTCTTCACATTACAGAAAAAAAGTAGAAATAATTCGCTTCTAATAAGTCTGCCAGGTCTGCAGGAGAAAAGTGTGCCTGCCAGAAGTTACCTAGAGGTTTAGAATGATTCTCAACATTACAAAACCATTATTATTCATCTTGTACTGTTCATAAGTGGCTTCAAAGTTGTCTCAAGCTAGAAACATCATTGCACATGACCACTTGAAGACTAAAAACTTCCCAATATGCCTTAGTGGACTACAGATGACTTTCTGTGTGTTGGCCTTATCTTAGGACACCGTGGCTTAAAAAGATTCACTGTTGTATGGGTGAATATTTACATGGGAAAATTAGTGCACTAACAAATAGATGGAGAGAAGAAGCAGGGAGAATGACAAGCAAATGGGTAGAATGTAGGTAAGCAGTCAAGCAGGCAAGTTGTGACCTTCCTTTTCCTCCTTTCTCCTGTGTGAACTCAGGCAGCAACCAAGGAGAGCCTGCAGAATACAACTGTTGCTTCTTTTTACCCTAAGTTTTTCTCCAATCTTCTTTTTATACAGTTTTTTCTACTAATTTATTTATTATATAAAAGTATATTGTAGCTGTCCTCAGACACACCAGAAGAGGGCATCAGATCTTATTACAGATGGTTGTGAGCCACAATGTGGTTGCTAGGATTTGAACTCAGGACCTCTGGAAGAACAGCCAGTGCTTTTAACTACTGAGCCATTTCACCAGCCCCCTTTTTATACAGTTTTATGATTACATTTATTTATCTATTTCTTTATTTGTGGGGAAGGGTACACATAGAGGTCAGAAGACATTGTGAAGAAGTTGGGTTTCTCCTTCCATCATGCCACCAGTCCCAGCGATCACACTCAGCTCACCGGGCTTAACCACAGGTACCTTTCCTTCCTGAACTACCACTCACAGCACCCCTTGTCTTCTTGGTCAGACCTCACTGTATTCTTCCCTATATCCTGCTCCACCATTTCTTCCATGCAGCCTTAATATATTCCTCCCATACACTAATAAACAGGGTATATGCCCTGATTAGATTTTCCTCAAACTAGACTCCCCTTTACTCTCTCATTCATTTCTGGACAGTGTCCTCCACAGTTCATTTCTTATTCAGCACTCACCCACTATAATTCATGTCTGATTCTCCATTTCATTCCTGCTCAGATATATTCACCTCCCCCATCCCAGATTGAGTGAAAATGGCCCCCATAGGTCCTTAACGAGTGGCACTATTAGGTGGAATTGTCCTGTTGAAATAGGGGTGGCCTAGTTGGAGAAAGTATGTCATTATGGGGGCAGGCTTTGAGGTTTCAGAAGCTCAAGCCAGGCCCAGTGTCACTCTCTCTTGCTATTGTCTTCTGATCCATCTATCTCTTCAGCACCGTGTTACCTATGGGTCACCATTCTTTCTACCAGGATGAAAATGGGCTAAACCTCTGAACTATAAGCTAGGCCAGTTAAATGTTTTCCTATCTAAGAGTTGCTGTGATCACAATGTCTCTTCACAGTAATAGAACCTAAACTAAGCCACATTGCAACATCTTGCCTCTGCTAGCATTCCTGGAAACTTTACCTTCTATGATAGCTTATTCATTTTTACTTCTCCAATGTTCTTTCCTAATTCCTTGATTTTTAATGTATTTCATAAATATTTTATTCAATAAATACTTATTGAGAATTTAAATTATAACCTTGTTGATGGATAAAAACTGCTTATAACAGCCTTTTGGCATTGCCTCTTTTCTGAATGTAGGCTACCCCAGTGCACTGAACTAATAAACCTCTTGCTTTTACATCGATCCCTGACCTCTCATCTCATTCATGATAGGTTCAAATAGATAAGATTCAATTTGGGTCTTACAATACCTATACCTACTCACACACACACACACACACACACACACACACACACACACACACACAAATAAAATCTACAGATGCTAAATGTATGCTAAAGAGCAGGCTTGGGAGATTGTCAGTGAATAAACTGTTTGCTGCAAAATGATGAAGTCCTAAGTTTTGGTTCGAAGCACCTACATAGTATTCATCTGTAACCCCGGGTCAATGGATGATAGAGACTAATAAATCTACAAGTGTAGGGCAGTCAGTTTAGCCAAAGGAACAAATCCTACTTTAGTTAGAGATTTTAGGGATAGAAAAAATCCACAGAGCTTAACCAACTCCTGTTGGGAGTATGGAAGACCAGAATACCAGTAGAAATGCAAGCATTCTATCCTGGCTCATAAAGTGTCAGAAAAGTATGAGAACTCTATTAGGATTTGAACTAAAAAGATATTCATATTATATTCTTGTCCCCCAAAAAATTACCTACATTGAGCCCATGTCCTGAGAATTTGTGTTTCACTGTATGCAGCAGCAATTTGCATGATGAAGTAAATGTCAGAACAGCACTGCATGGGAACTGAGTCATTGTTACAGTGCTGAGTGTTTGTTACATCTCATTGTTCTCACCCAGGTCCACAGGAAAAGAGAAGGAAGATGGTAAAAATATCACTTACAAAGAAAAGTAGTATAAACAAAGCACTAACAAGGAAGGTGCACACCGAGTATTCATAATCATTAAGGGAATGGATGTGGTTAGAGAAGAGCCCTTTACTGGCACAACAGGAAAGGTGGTGCTTGGGCACAAAGTTCACCTATTAAGGACTCTAGCTTTTAAAAACATAAATTCATGTACATCTCTTTTCAAGGAAAAAAGCTGAACTAAGAACACTTCTGAATGAGTTCTCCAATCAAAAACAACCTCTTACAGAAATATTTTTCTAGGTTCCTTCACTAAAGCAAAAAAGGGACACTCTCTCTGTGGTAAAGGGTGCCTCACTAAAAGAGGTTAGAGTTGTGATGATTCATGGTCATTGCCATTTTAACAGATTTTTGAATGGTAGAAAGCATGTTTTTGGGAGCATTGATGAGAATATTTTCAGAGAGAGTTGACTAAAGTTAGAATCACCATCAGTATAGGCTGAATGCCTAGGCTGAGTAAAAGGTGTAAAATGCATCAGGAAATCTGATGAATATTATCATTTCTCTCTTAGCTATTTCATAGTCCTCTCTTCATGTCTTCCCTGCCATGATGCACTATGAGTTTTCAAACATTAACCAAAGTAAAGTTCTTTTTAAAACTGTCTTAAGAGTCTATTCCACCCCCTTGGAATGGCTATTGTCAGGAAAACAAATGAAAAGAGATGCCTGTAAGAATGTGGAAGAAGAATAACACAGATAGTTTAGGTAAATTACGAACTTGGGAAGTATCTACACAACTTACTGAGGGGTTCTATAAAACACTAAAAATATAGAAGTCCAAAGTGATATAGCTATACACTTTTAACCATAACCCAGAAAGTCTATGCAAATAGCTCATGGAGAGACATTCACATCCACACTTATTGAAGCACTATTCACAATAGCTATAAAATGGAACCAACCAAGGTATTCATCAACATATTAATGGCTATAAAAATTTGATTCATGTACATGATAGAATTTTCCACAATAAAGAATAATGAACGCATGACATTTGCAGGAAAATGGGTGCAGCTGGAGATCATTATGCTAAGAAAAAAAAAGCCAACCTCAGAATGACAAATTGTGCCTGCTTCCTTTGATATACAAAATCCAGGTTGAAATGAATGTCTCTGTATAAAATGTGTACACATGCACATGTATAGATCATAAAAGTAGACAGATGAACAAAAGGAAAAAAAATGTTAAGAGAGTCAAGAGACAGAAAAGACGAGATGATGGAATACATACATAAAAGGTGTGTGTGAGGAGATTTAGGTCAGTTGTAGATTTAGGTCACTTACTTAGCAAGCCCATGACCCTGAGGTAGGTCCTCATCCCTGAAAGAAGAAAAAATAAAAAGGGTAATTAATTTAGAGATGAAAAGAAGGAAAATATATTATGATTGAACCCACCATTTTGTATGCCAACTCTAAAAATATTTTTTTCCTCCAGTCTCCATCACAACCAGAGCTTAAGGCTGTCCCACAGCCCTCCATAGCCACATTCTACCCAGAGAGAGCTGCTCTCCTAGGAGTGCTCTCACTCCTAAGTCCACAGTTGAGACCTAAGTTGCACTCCAATGACTGTCCAAAGAGAGACCCTGTCAGGAGCACAGAGGAAGCAGAAATTGCAGAGCAGCCTGGGAAAGGATCCTTCTGGTCTCCATGTGTCCCTAGAGCTGGAGCTGTCCTAAAGCCCTGCATACCAAAGTCCTGCCTGGAGAGAGCTGGTATTATAGGAGTTTTATAACTCCTAAGATCACCAGTTTGCAGGCCCACAAGAGGGACAAGCTCCAGTCAGAGATTCTAAGACCAACTAACACCAGAGATAACCAGGGTCAAGAGGCAAGTACAAGAACCTAAGCAAAGAAACCAAGGCTATTTGGCATCATCACAACTCAGTTCTCCCACAACAGCAAGTCCAGGATACCCCAGCATACCAGAAAAGCAAGATTTGCATTTAAAATCACATCTCCTGATAATAATAGACAACTTTATGGATATACATAATTCCCTTAAAGACATACAGGAGAACACAGGTAAACAAGTAGACACCCTTGCAGAGAAAACATAAAAATCCCTTAAAGAATTACAGCCTCTAGCAGAGTCTCTCAGGAAACAGCTGTATCAGGCTACTGCCAAGCAAGCACTTCCTGGCATCAGCAATAGTGACTGGGTTTAGTGTCTGTATATGGGATGGATCCCCAGGTGGGGCAGTCTCTGAATTGCCTTTTCTTTAGTCTCCATTCTACTCTTTGTCCCTGTATTTCCTTTAGACAGAAGCAATTCTGGGTTAAATTTTTGGAGATGGATGGGTACTCCCGTCCCTCAACCAGGGGGACATATCTAACCTTGGGATTTGATCTTGACAGGTTTTCCCTCCCGTTTGTAGGATATTTCAGCTAATGTCATCCCATGGGATCCCAAGAGGCTTTGGCTTTCCTGGCATTTAGAAATCTCTGGTTGCTACCCCCAGTTTTCATTCCTCATTGCTACACACTTCTTTTCAATTTCCTCACCTTCTGTACATCTTCTCCATCTCCTCCCATATCTGATTGTGCCCCTCTTTTTCCCCTCCCCCTGCTCTCTTCTACCCAAGTACCTTCTACCCTCTCCCTTAAATATTTTGTTTCTACTTCTAAGTAGGACTGAAGAAGACATTTGGCCTTTCTTTCTTTTGAACTCACAGACCACATGAAGCTCAAAAGTTAATTGTTTTCATGGACTTAGTGGCACATGCCTTTAATCTCAGTAACTAGGAGGCAGAAGCAAGCATATCTCTGTGAGTACAAGCCCAGTCTGGTCTACATAGTAAGTTCTGTGCTAGCTGGGGCTACATATTAAGACTCTGTCTCAAGCACAATTGTAAAAATTTAAACAGAAGCAAAACAAGTATCAACATTTTAAGGTTACAAATACATTGGTCCGTGGTAGAACATTCACCTAACATACATATAATTCTGGGCTCTATTTCTAGTACCATAAACAAAACAATCAGATTTTTTTAAATCTCACAGGCAAAAAAATATCTTATGATTTAAAATTTATTTATTTAACTACTAGACAGGCTTACATCTCCTATCACATTTACTTGTGGGTTTGTTTGTGCCATGTTACTAGTGTTTTGTCTTGATTTTAATTTATATCCTATAATTTTTCCTTGTTTAAAAATGTTTTAAATATTATTGTTGTCATATGTATGTGTGTGTGTGTGTGTGTGTGTGTGTGTGTGTGTGTGCATGTAGAGATAGAAGGACAGAGACAGAGTCAAAGAGAAAAAAGATAGCAATGTTGTTTATATTTTTATCTTTTTTAAAAACAAGTTTTATAGAGAAAGTTGAACATAGAATGAGGGGGACGAGGGAGTTCTGGAAGGACTCTGTATTGTTTCAAATGAAATGGTGCAGGGAACTTACTAAGAAAAAAGCATATGCCCAAAGACTTTAAGGAGGTGAGAAGATACGTCATGTGGGGACCTGTGAACCAGCATTTCAGATGAAAAGTGAGAAGGCTTGAGGAAAATGATTGCTTATAACATTTTGGATACTGACAAATGCAACAGAGAAGAGAGAAGACTAGTCTCTACAGCCTACAGGCCATCCACAGACTTTGAGTTTTATTTTCAATGAGATGAGAATATAAGCTCTGTACTAGAAGGATCTCTTTGGTGTATGTCAAATGGGCAGAGAAGGCAATCAGTAGGAGAAAAATTGGCACAAGTATGTAGGAGGGCAGCTGGTGGTTGCCTGGGGCATAGAGAATGTTGAAAGATAGATGGTGCTCAGACTCAAGATACTTCTTCAAGAAAACAAATGGTAGATTTTGGAAAAGATTATAAATAGGTCTCCAGAAGTCACAGTACCAAGAAATTCCGGAAACATATTCCACAGGAGAACAGGCTTCTAAGACAAAGAAAGTCCAGTTTCATTGCTGCCTGCTAACAGCATGACTCATGTAGCCCTGAGGTACCTGGAGTCCCTGTTCCCTGTCCTCACACCTTCTGGCTTGTTGATAAAAGAGAATACCCTCCATTTGAGAAGTGGAGAGATGGGAACACAATAAGGAAACCAGTTGGAAGCTACATTTCAGTTTGACCATTGCCAATGGCCAGTGTACACCATGCCCAATTCAAGGAAGGGAGAACAATTGCTTTTAATTAAATATAATACAGATTTTATTAATCTATCAGCCTGGATATGCTAACAGATGACCCTTAACTAAAAGTCAGAAATAAATGTTACCATTTACCTTATATTTTATTCTTTCATTCAGGTGTAGAAAAATAATATATCCATTAAATACACATAGCTAAACTGAACACATACCTGCGATTCCAACTAGTCCGAAGGTTGAGACAGAAGGATTGGAAGCTCAAGGTCAAGTGTTGTAGAGTTCCAGACCAACCTGAGGAGCTGGTAAGACTCTCTCCCTCTCTCAAAATAAAAGATTTCAAAAAATATCTGAGGTTTACTTAGCATGTGTAAGGCCATGGTTTCTATTCCCAGCAAGTACATAAAAATGGGAGAAATAGAAGGATCATAAAAAGATATTAAGCGAAAAAAGTAAAATTAAGCTATTTTGTTGTAGTTAAATCATGCATATTCAATGAAACACTTGCCTTGGGATGTCAAGGCAATAGTCAACAAATGTTCTTTATGGGAAAGCAGATAAACGAAATTAGTTCATGTCTGATTGGCAATATATACAGTCATCCCTAGGTAGAACTTGCAGGGACCATTGTTTTAGGGTCAAAAAAATAATTAAAGAAAAAGTATGAAGTTCACTAAAAAAAAAAAAGCCTGTCCACTAAGGTATGAAAGTCCAGAACCACAGTACTCTGGAGGCTGGCAGAGTATATTTGTGTACTTAAGGCCAGACTGTGCTATATAACCAGACCACAAAAAAAAAAAAAAAAAAAAAAAAAAAAAAAAAAAAAAAAAAGAAAAGAAAAGAAAAGAAAAGAAAAATGAAAAAGAAAAAAAAGAAAGCCTGCTTATTGCATTCAAAACTACTAGAAATTGGTATAAAAATAAGGTTTTTTTTTTTTTTTTGGTTGCTTTTGTTGTTAGTAGAAAACCTTCAGTCATGGAAAGAAGAAACACTGGACTAACCTTATGGCTTGGCTAGAAAACTCCAGGAATAAAGATAATTCTTCACTTGACAGTCTTCACTTGGCTGTTTTTCTGGCTGCTTACACTGAGCCTTGCTGTGTGACTTATTTGTGCCATAATGTACTTGTATAATTGCTGTTTTGATTATTATCTCCAACTTAAAGCTGAGTTGGCACTTTCGTCCCAGGGCCTCGTTTCTAGCAGCTTATAAATTTTATGAACGAATTACTTTTTATGTATCAACCTCTTCTTCTGCCCAGAAGTGAATTTTTTCAAGGGTTGACAAAGAATACACAGATGCTAATTTTCAAATCAGAAATCCTAATGACAAAAGTTATGATCCTTCCAGGCAAAATGAAACCAGGATGGTTCTTTCTTTTAAATTATTACATTATCTTGAATATATATATATAGTGCTAAGCAAAATAAACATACTAGTCTTTCAAAATCAAAGTAATTCCTTGGAGGGGTTAATTTTTCAGACTCTTGTTCTTTCTCATACAGAACGTCTATAATGGAATGTCTCTGGAATGCATATAATTCCCTAACTCCCATCAAATTATGAAAAAAGAAGTTGATAATTTCATCATGATTCCAAGAGTGACATGTGACTTACTCAGGAAAAAGGGCCTGTCAAACTCTGGATCAACAACATTCTTTCTTGGCGTCACTGTACAAAGATGCTGAACTCACCTTGAGGAGGCAGGGATGACAAACATGGAAAAAATAAAAGGCTATGGAAGAGCAGGTCCAGCATTCATAGACCACTTTATACATAACTAGAAATTTACATCTTTATCTCCTTTAATCTTTAAAGACTAAACTAAGATTATTGTATCACCTTGCATGGTAAAACACTAGAGCTCAGGGAAGCTATCCACTTTGCCCAAGTTGACATACAGCATTTTAACTTTGAATGATGATTATAAGCCCCCTTATTTTTCTCATCAAAAACTATTGCAATGCTTTTAAGAATCATAAAATAGAAAATCTCAAGGAGGTATAATAAATACCAAAAAGACTGGAAATTAAGAAAAGTCAGGAATTTAGTGTTCATAGCTATTCAATGGTGTGGGAAGTAAAAAGGCCAGAGCCTCAGGGCCAGGAAAACTTCTCCCTCCATTTGGCTACTTGCTAATGCCCAGTTCAACTCAAGCAGGAGACTGCCATTTTGAAAAATAATCTGAGAAAATTAGTTTCCCAGACATGTATAGTCAGTGTCATCTGAATCTCCTAGTAACCAGATAGCAAGCCATAATTAATTCAGAACTCTAAATTAGCCAGAACTCTAAATCTCACAATTATCTAACAGTTGAGAAAAATTAAAAAATGGATATCAGTGTCTTGTTTAAAAATATACCATGTCTTTAGCAGACTACAATAAAATATAATATTCTATAGGACCACAAAAAATAACAATAATCAATAAATTCCATAGACCTAAAACAAGTAGCTCTGGGTTCTAAAATGAGGAAACAATCTTAGTGTGATAAAAATTTCAATGATAATATTAAAAAAATTTTACTCTAAACAAACACCTGACATGTCAATACTGGCTTCGAATCACATCTTCATCTAGTAGTTACACAAGACGGCTCCATTGTTTGTGTGTGTGTGTGTGTGTGTGTGTGTGTGTGTGTGTGTGTGTGTGTGTGTGTGTTACATGGAAGGCACATGAGGTGTTTTTGGAATAGCATGTATGCCATGTTATGTAAAGTGATCAAAGGACCACTTTGAAAATAATGATGATGATGATAGGGAGGGTGATAATGATGATAGTCATGATGAGGATCTAAACCTTTGCTAACATCAGACTCCATCTTCTTCAGCTTTTCAATGTAAAATAAAGACCAGGTGCTCCCCAGGAATTTTTCAGGAATTCAGCCCCAGACTGGCAGTTGTGAGACATCTATCCTCATGGTCCAAGCAGCTATCAGACTCTCAGTATCTCCAGTGTGAAGTCTGCCATTGTTGAGCCACCCAAAGTGCATTGTGTTAGCCACTCAAACAGTCTTTTCACCATATATTTATCTATTCATCTGTTCTTCCAGTGGGACCTGACTAATACAATATCGGACGTAAAGTGGATACATGATATTCACCATGATCTCTGCAATGTGTACACTTTGAATTTTTTAAGTTTCAAAAGAGAGAAAAGGCAAACTGTTTCTCACAACGGGAAGTAAAAATGTTAGTCCTTCATCACAAAGGCATATCTGTGAAGCATAAGTTTCACCAGGCAGAAAACGATGTTAGACTCAGTTCAGAAAGCTCTCTCTTACTGAAAGCTCTGTCTTGCTTCATCTTGTTTTCTCTGTATTTACATCTTTCTTCTCTACTCTGCCTCCCCTATGAAGGCAGCAGCAGTGGCTACAAGACCAAGCTTGTGGTACTGAAGCTAGAAAATGCATCTCAGTGTAAATATTCATAAACCAGACACCTTTTAAGAAATTACTATCTAAATAATATTAGGAAATTAGAGACAAAATAAACAACCTTATCACGAATGGACAAGGTATATTCCAAATATATCTCTGGAAAGGATATTTTAACAGTCAAAGGGGATAGAAAACGTTCATCCAGTCAGTGAGATGAAAATCACCATAGTGATAAATCATGTGGCATTGGTTAGAAAATTAATAACAATGAGTGTTAGCAAGTATACAGCCTTGTACAGTTAGTAGAAATATGAATTAATACAGTCATCATGGAACATAGTATAAAGGGTGTTCATAAACTAAACGTACAGTGACCATATGACCCACCCATTGAAATTTTGAGTATATCCAAAGAAATTACATAAGCATTTTGAAGAAATACCTGCATCTTATGTTCTCAGCACTTCTTTCACTATAGGCAATAATTAAGATACAGAAGCAACCCATCAGTTGGATGGATGAAATATTATAAAGACATACAGATCCAGGTATAAACAAAGATGCATCTATCCATACATATACACAGACTTGAAATTCTATTCAACCTTTGAAAAAGAAGACATCTTGCTCTATACAATAGCTCTAATGATCATGGAAGATGTGCTGCTGAGTGGAACATACCAGGCTATGATGGTAAATAATGCACAAGCTGACAGCAAGCATAATGGTGATTGGCATTGACTAGGGGGTAAATTCAAAGACTGAATAACTAAGGATCGAGAAGATGTTGGTAAAAGTGAATAGTCACACTAAGTGGGAAAGTTCTAGGTCTCTTATTCAGCACAGTAAACTTGGATGATAATCATGAGAACAGTTATTTTGAGGTGATTTGTATGTAATCCATTGAGTTAAATTATTTAAAATATGTACATATATGTGGAATAAGTACATATAACTATAATTTTTATTAGCTGATATGGTGGTTTGAATAGGAATAGCCCTCATAGACTCCAGTGTTTGAATGCTTGGCCCATAGGGAGTGGCACTATTAGGTGTGGCCTTCTGAAGTTTATCACTGCGGAAGTGGGCTTTGTGGTCTCATATGTGCTAAATCTATGCCAAAAGTTACTCTGTCTCTTTCTGCTGCCTGTAGAATCAAGGTGTAGAACTCTCATCTCCTTCTCTAGCATTCTTTCTCGTGAGTGGTGCCATGATGATGATGAACGAGACCTCTGAAACAGCAAGCCCCATTTAGATGTTTGCTTTTATAAGTTATCATAGCCACAGTGTTTCTTCACAGCAATAGACACTCTAAGACAGATGATTATATTTTAATGCAGCTAGGCAACATTAATTTTTAAATAAAACTATAATACCTTGGGCTGGAGAGATAGATAGCTCACCTAGCTTATGAGATTCCTAGTTCAACCTGCAGAACCACAAAAACAAAATGAAACAACTACCTACTTTAATTGGTCCTCAGTGATGGCAGCAATGATATTTCATTCCAAGTTCAGACTTGTGACCAGTATTTGAGCTTCTTTATTACAACATTACCCTAGAGACTAGGTTCTCCAGCCTTATATACATGTATATAAGCTTGTCCATTCTTAATTAATAAAAATCCCACTCCTGTGACTCACAACCAAGAAGTCTGACAAAATTAAACTCAGCTCCAAAAGCACCTGCTTACACAACCCACCAGTGTTCTTCAAAGGATGGCCTATGCCATTAACAGAAAGTCAATATTTTATGTGCTCTAACTACTAAGCTATACCATGTATATTTTAGAAAATTCTCATTTAGCAAAGAATTGAGGGGGAAATATGATTCTTTTACATTGAATTACTCAAAACAATAATGCTGTGGTTTGAATATCTATATGCTCTACTCCTGCTTAAGAATCCATCTATTAATACTTAGTCACCAGTGTAATATATATTAAGATGTGGGAACTTTGGATAACTCTGATTATGTGGTATTAGTATAAAGTCATCATAAATAACAGTGATGATCACATATAAAAGACCCAAAGAGCTGCCTTGTCCCTTTTCCCATATGAGGACATAGTAAAAAGTATTGTCTATGAGAAAGAAAACCCTCTCTGAACAGTTTCTTCATCTTAGACTACTCAGCCTCTAGGACTGTGAGATATCAATTTTTGCTGTTTTTCACCTACCCATGTGTGTCATTTTGTTCTAGTAGCCTGAATAAAGGCAGTCACTCAAGCACTTTATGCCCAGCTACTGATGCCCCTGTGGTATTACTGTTACATGATGCATGACACATATATATGGTATAGTCTCTATTAAAGTTATGCTCGAAAGTACCAGGAACACATGCAGAGTATTTAGTTTTGTATGCATCTATGGGGGAAGGAAGGTGCAAGAAAAGTCAGGAAACCATGCTGGGCTCCACCACCACTGACAGGACGTCACATGGAAGGGCTCCAGCATTTCCAGACTCAATTCTAGCAAGAATGCATTGTGACTTGTAGCCACTAATAGTTAACTTAAGCCAAGATGGAACAGGACTGAGGCAAAAAAAAAAAAAAAAAAAAAAAAAAAAACCACTAAAAATGCTTATCATTTACTAATCACATGGTTTTTAATAGAAGAAAAGGATTATTAGTAGTTAGTTATGTAAAACTAACTGGACTACATACCTTAATTTGACTATTCAAACTGTCATTGAAGGTAATAAATATATCAGCATTTCTATTGCTATGAAGAGACACATGACCAATGTAACTCTTACAAGGACAATATGTAATTGACGTTGGCTTACATGTTCAGAGGATCAATCTATTATTATCAAGGCAGAAAGCATGGGAGCATTCAGGCAGGCATGGTGCTAGAGAAGTTGAGAGTTTTACATTTTATTCCAAAGGCAAACAAGAGAAAACTGGTTTCCAAGAATAGAGAAGGGAGGTCTCTCAAAGCCCACCCCCCACAGTTACACATTTTCTTCAAGAAGGTCACACTTCCTAATAGTGCCACTCTCGGGGCCAAACATATTCAAATCACCACACATTGTTTTTACAAAATTTCCTGGATGTTATAGAAAGACATATGTAGCATGTTATTGTTATTGTTATCATTATTATTAATTTATTATTAGTAGAAGCAGCTGTAGTAGTAGAAGTAGATTTTCTTGTTTGGTTTTGGCTTTTTTTTTTTACTTTTGCACAATGAATTCTGCTAGAGGATTAGAAACAAGAAAACATCTTGTTTGTCCTTGCAAGAAAAGGGGTCCAGAACATAATCTATAGAAAAGTTAAAGAAAAGCACATGAATTCATGAGGCAAAGCTTTCTCAGAAGCTTGAACAAACAGAGGAAGGGCAACAAGGATATGCGGTAAACTTCCTTGATGCACAGGTAGACAGGTCAACACATATAGCTGTTATGGCTGAACTCATTAATCAAATTGATCACAGCTCAATGTCAGCTAAAAGAAACACACAAAAAAGAAAAACAAAACAAACAAACAACAAAACAAAATCCTTATTGTGTTTGATGGAATTGACCAGATAATCAATTAAATGGAAGGTGATGCCAGATAACACAGTTCAAGCAAAGATATGTAGAAGCTGCCTGTCAATTCAAAGGAGGAAGATCCAGAAAGTAGAAGGGAAACCAAACGAATTCAGACTGAGAAAATAATGCAGAGGAGGAAGGAGATGAAGAGAGGAGTGGCTCCCTCCACAGGGCTGTAACTTATATCAGACTAATGGGGATTCTATTTAGCCCACGGCTGCACTACTAATAAGGTCAAATCCCATGGATTACCTGTGATTGCAGCAATTTTCAGGACATTTGAATGTACAAGAAACAGGTGAGGAGCTCCAGAGACACAGGCCTGGTGAGACGGTACACAGAGTAGCTAGGAAACAGAGAGGTCTATTCCGAGCACATGGAAAGTGTGCCCCCCCCCATTGGTTCAGGGGCGCAGGAACCCTACCTTAGGGCATCTGTTTCCAGCCAGCAACCCATGCGTGCAAAACAGGCGCTCAGGCCATCTGCCACCAAGAACAGCAGAGATCCAGAGACACAAGCCTGGTGAGACACTGTTCCGAGTAGCGGGGAAGCAGAGAGGTCTCTATACCGTGCAGAAAGTGCGTCCCCCCCATTGGTTCAGGGAAGCAGGTAACCTGTTTTAAGGGTGTCTGTTTCCAGCTGGAGGCCTGTGAATGCAGAACAGGCGCTCAGGCCATCTGCAGCCAGGAACAGCGGAGATCCAGGGACACAGGCCTGGTGAGACAGTGTTCAGAGTAGCCAGGGAGCAGAGAGGTCTCTGTAGAGTGCGCAGAGAGTGTGCCCCTTTGTGATTGGTTCAGGGGAGCAGGAACCCTGCATTATGGTGTTTGTTTCCAGCTGGCGGCCTGTACATGCAGAACAGGTGCTCAGGCCATCTGCCACCACAAACAGTGGAGATCCAGGGACACAGGTCTGGAGAGACAGTGTTCCTAGTAGCCAGGGAACAGAGGTCTGTGCTGAGCTCCCAGAAAGTGTGCACCTCTAATTGGTTCAGGGGAGCACGTACTCTGCCTTAGGGTGTCTTTTTCCAGTTTTCAGCTCGATGATAGAGATCCTTAAACAAGAACGAGAATAAAAGCATAAAGAAATAGAAGCTTTTAAAGAGAAAAAAGAAAAACACTCAAAGAACTCAAAGAACTAGATAAAAACAGAGTCAAAGTAATGAAAGAATGCAAGAAGGAATTTAAAACGGAAATGGAACCAATAAAGAAAAAATAAAAGACACACTCATACAGGTAGAAAACCTACAAAGAAAACAGGAGTCACAGATGCAAGAATCTCCAACAGACTACAAGAGATGGAAGAGAGAATTGTGGGGACTGAAGACAACATTGCAAATATAGACAAACAGTTACAGAAGATGAAAAAATCAAAATGTTCCTAACCCAAAATTTCCAGGAGATCCAGGACACAATGAAAAGACCAAACCTAAAGATATTAGGAAGAGAAGAGGGCAAAGAATTTCAACTTATAAGCAAAGTAAATATCTTCAAAAAAATCGTAGAACAAAACTTCCCTACCCTTAAGAATCAGATGATCGTGAGCATAAAAGAAGCCTACAGAACTCCAAATAGAGTGGACCAGAAAAGAAATTCCTTCTGACACATTAAATACAAGAAAATACCTAAGCAAAAAAACCAAAAGAAGAAAGACACACAGGCAAAATTCTACCTCCAAAAGCAAAAATAGCAGGAAACAGCAATGACAATTCCTTAATATCAGTTAACATAAATGCAGTCAATTCCCCAGTAAAAAGATAGAGGCTATCAGACTGGATAAATAAACAAAACCCAAAATTTTGCTGCATACAGGAAACTCATCTCAGAGACAAAGACAGACACTAACTCAGAGTAAAAGGTTGGAATAAAAAAAAAAAAAAAAAACTTCTAAGCAAACGGCTCAAAGAAGCAAGGTGGAGTGTTTATTATAATATTGAATAAATTAGATTTCCAACCAAAAGTTATCAAAAAAGATAATGAAGGATGCTATTTACTCATGACAGGTGAAATTTGTCAGTAGAAACTCAAAATCCTTAACATATATGCTCCAAATACAAAAGCACCCATATTCATAAAAGAAAACCTACTAAGTCTCAAAAAATACATTGTACCCACACAATAATAGTGGGAGACTTCAACACCACACTCTCACCAATGGACAGATCATGGAAACAGAAACTGAACAAGGACATATTAAAACTAGCAGAGGTTATAAACAAACTGGAATTAATAGATATTTACAGAGCATATTATCCTAAAAGAAAAGAACATACCTACTTCTCAGCATCTCACTGCACCTTTTCAAAAATTGACCATATAATCAGTCTCAAAACAAGCCTCAATAGATATAAAAAATTGAAATACTCCCATGCATTCTATCAGATCACCATAGATTAAGGCTGATCTTTAATAACAACAAAGAGAACAGAAAGCCCATATACACATGGAAACTAAACAATGCTCTATTAAACAACAGCAGGTTCAAAGAAGAAATAAAGAAAAAAATTAAGTATTTGCTAGAATTTAATGAAAATAGAAACAAACAAACCCAAACCTATGGGATGCAATGAAAGCAGTACTGAGAGGAAAACTCATAACTCTGAGGGCTTCAAAAAAGGAACTGGAGAAAGAATACACTAACAACTTGACAGCACAGTTGAAAGCTCTAGAACAAAAGAAAGAAGATACACACAAGGGAGTAGATGGAAAGAAATAATCAAACTGGAGCAGAAATAGACCAAATAGAAACAAAAAGAACCATTCAAAGATTCAACAAAACCAAGAGCTGATTCTTTGAGAAAATTAACAAGATTGATAAAGCCTTAGACAGACTAAGTAGAGGGCAAAGAGAGAGTATCCAAATTAACAAAATTAGAAAAGAAAATGGAGGCATAACAACTGAAACTGAGGAAATTGAATAAATCATCAGATCCTACCACAAAAGCTATACTCACCAAAGCTTGAACATCTTGAGGAAATGGATGAATTCCCAGACAGATAACAAATACTCAAGGTAAACCAAAGCAGGTCAACTATCTAAATAAACTCATAACACATAAAGAAATAGAAGCAGTCATCAGAAGCCTCCCAACCAAAATAAGTTCAGGTCTAAGTGGGTTCAGTGCAGAATTTTAGCAGAAATTTATTGAGGATCTAATACCAATACTTTCCAAACTATTGCACAAAATAGAATCAGATGGAATACTACCTAACTCATTTTTAAGGCCAAAATAACCATCATTCCTAAATCACACAAAGACCCTACAAAGAAATAGAACTTCACAGCAATCTCACTGATGAATATTGATGCAACTATACTCAACAAAATCCTTGTAAACTGAATCCAAGAACACATCAAAATTATCATTCACCATGAACAAGTAGGCTTTATCCCTGGGATGCAGAGATGGTTTAATATATGGAAATCCAGCAATGTAATCCACCATATAAACAAACACAAAGAAAAAAACCATGTGGTCATCTCACTAGATGCTGAGATAGCATTTGACAAAATTCAACACCCCTTCATGTTAAAAATCTTAGAAAGAACTGGAATCTAAGGCCTGTACCTAAACATAATAAAAGCAATATACAGAAAACCAACAGCCAACATCAAACTTAATGGTGGGAAACTTAAAGCAATCCCACTATAATCAAGGACTTCATAAGCTTGCCCACTCTCCCCTTACCTATTTAACATAGTACTGGAAGTCCTGGCTGGAGAAATTAGACAGCAAAAGGAAATCAAAGAAATGCAAATTGGAAAGGAAAAATTAAAAACATCACTATTTGCAGATGACATGAGAGGGTACTTAAGTGACCCCAAAAATTCCATCAGAGAACTTCTACAGCTGATAAACAAGTTCAGGAAAGTGGCTGGATATAAAATTAAGTCAAACAAATCAGTAGCCTTCCTCTACTCAAATAACAAACATGTGGAGAAAGAAAATAGGTAAAAGATACCCTTCACAATAGTCACAAAAAATATGAAATACCTGTGTGTGACTCTAACTAAGCAAGTATAGGACCTGTATGACAAGAACTTCAAACCTCTAAAGAAGGAAATTGAGGACGATCTCAGAAAATGGAAAGATCTCCAATGCTGATGGATTAGAATAATTAACATTGTAATAATGGCCATCTTATCAAAAGGAATCTACAGATTCAATGCAATCCCCATCAAAATTCCAACACAATTCTTCATAGAGTTGCAAAGAGCAATGTGCAGTTTCATCTGGAATAACAAAAGACCTAGAATAGAGAAATCCATCCTCAACAACAACTAAACATCTGTAGGAATCACTATCCCTGATCTCATCCTATATTAAAGCAATTGTGCTAAAAACTGCCTAGTACTGGTACAGAGATAGGCACTTGGATCAATGGAATAGAATAGAGGAAACAGTTATGAGCTCTCTTATATATGGTCAACTGATTTTTGACAAAGGAGCTGCAAACATTCAATGGTAAAAGGACAGCCTTTTCAACAAATTGTGTTGCTCCAACTGGAACTCAGCATGCAGAAGAATTAACCATTTTTTATCTCCTTGCACAAAGCTCAAGTGCAAGTGGGTCAAAGATCTCGACATTAAACCAGGTACACTGAAACTATTAGATGAGAAACTAGGAAAAACCTTAGAACACATAGCACATAGGCACAGGAGAAAATTTTTAGAACAGAACACCAATGGCTTGTGCTCTAAGGTTAAAGATTGACAAATGGGACTTAATGAGATTGCAAAGCTTCTGTAAGGCTAAGGACACTGTCAAGAAAACAAAACGGCAGCCAACAGAGTGGGAAAAGATATTTACAAGCCCCACATCAGATAGAGGCCTAATATCCAAGGTATACAAAGAAATAAAGAAGCTAGACAGCAGAGAATCAAACAACCCTATTAAAAATGGAGTACAGAGATAAACAGAAAGTTCTCAATTTAGGAATATTGAATGGTTGAGAAGCACCTAAGGAAGTTCTTGACATCATTAGCCATCAGAGTAATGCAAATCAAAACAACCATTAGATTCCACCTCACACCAGTCAGAATGGCTAAGATCAAAAATTCAGATGACTGCAGATGCTGGAGAGGATGTGGAGAAAGAGGAACACTTCTCCGCAGTTGGTGGGGTTGTAAACTGGTACAACCACTCTGCAAATCAGTCTGGTGATTCTTTAGAAAATTGGACATAATACTACCTAAAGACCCAGTTATTCCACTTCTGGGCATATACCCCAGAGAAGCTCCAACATACAACAAAGACACATACACCACAATATTCATAGCAGCTCTATTTATAATAGCCAGAAGCTGGAAAGAACCCAGATGTCCTTCAGTAGATGAATGGATACAAAAATTGCAGTTTGTTTACACAATGGAGTACTACTCAGCTATCAGAAACAATGACGTTATGAAATTCTTAAGAAAATGGATGTATCTATAGAATATCATCCTGAGCGAGATAACCCAGTCACAAAAGGACATAATAATGTGCAGTCACTGATAATTTGATACTAACCCCAGAAAACTCTGAAAACCCCAGAAACAACTCCCAGACTATATAAAGTTCAAGATATAAAAAAGAAAGAAAATGAAAAACCATTATGCTTAATCTTTACAAACCAAGAAAACTTTGACTAATTCCAGGTTACATCTTGTTTTACATGTACTTTATGGTCATTGTAACTAGTAAGATCTTAATGCATACTATCAAACCTTTAAAAAAAAGCAAGTACTTACAAAAATATATTTGTATACTTTTATGTAAAAATGCTTAAAATCTGTACATTTATCTTTGTTTTTCAAAATAAAGCCGTTCCATTAAATATTAATAAAATAAAATAAAATTAGAATTTTGTCATTGGATGGAGCACGACACATTTTAAAATAGTGTGATCCAAGAAAACCTTGAACAGAGAAAGAGTAGGGGTGGGTTGCCAAATCTACTGTCTTCGTTTTTGTTTAGCTGTTTTAAGTCTTTATGAAATGAAGCCACACTGGATTTGGGACATGCTTCTCTGTAATCTTACGGAATTACAAAAGAACATTTGTTCAATATGAATTATGACATTAAAATTTCCTCAACATTGGAAAAAAAACAACAAAGAAACATGTCAATGATGGGAGCAGGGGAGTGAGGAAGGAAAGGAGTTTGTGAGATATTTTTAATGATATATGAAGGTGGGAGCCAGCCATGGAATGTCACTGAATAAAAATTGAGATGACAAAGAAGCATCCCACAGCCTTAAAAAAGGAAACACACATCCAGGTGACTCCTAATGAAAAGTTGTTTCCATCCCTTCCCGACTGTGTTTCAGAACAAATACTTACAAATAGCTAGCTCAATTCTTATTTTAAAAATGAAGCATGGCACAAAATTATTTTCTGATGGCAATGTCTAATTATATGGGGTTGGAAGACTGCGGTAGGTTGGCACTATTTTTTGTGCTGTGACCTCAGATCCTAGTTCCTCTAATGTGGGCCCACACAGTTACTAGCCAGCTGTGGATTGGCTACATGTGCTGAGCATCTACTGTATGGTGGGCATATTAGGTGCTGGCATCATAACAAGATGGCAGCATTTCACAAGAACATGGGTGAGAAAATAAGGGTGGGAAGATGACCCTTGGTCCTAAGCTCCTATAGCTTTTTTATGTTTTGATGTTTATAATAGCATATAACCTCTAGAAATAATAATGGCTTCATTATGACATCTTCATATATGTACATAATGTTTATCTTGCAAGACTGGTATGAAGCAGACACGCAGTGCTGGGAGAAAAAACTGGTAGAGTTTAGTTGATGCCCCAAAAACTATTGCTAAAGCAAAGAGGAAAAGGAAGGGGTTTTCTGGATTTCTGGATTTGGGAACCCACTCTGCCTTAATGCTACTACAGTGGCACAGCCTTACAAAGCTCTAGTTACACACTAAGTCCCGCCTCCACAGGAGGAGGTGACATAGACTCTAGCCATATCAGCCACCCCCTAAGTCCCTTCCCTGCACACACACACACACACACACACACACACAGACACACACACACATACATACACATACACATACATACACACACACATACACACACACACACATGCACACACACATACACACACACACACACACATACATACATACAGACACACACACATACACACACACACACACAGACACACACACACACAGACACACACACATACATACACACACACATACACACACATACACACACACATACACACACACACACACACACACACACACACACACACACACACACACGTAAGCCCTAGACAAACGGCTCTGGCCAATCTCAGAGGCAAACCAATGGGGAGTGGGTAATTGAATCCTGAGCTGTTTAAAAACACAGAACAAATGAGAGAAGGGTTCTGAAAAATAAAGCTCATATGTTGAAATCTCAGTCTGGGTTCCTTTGTTCCCATGTGGTCTTAGGGGAACTCTGCTTAGGTGCTTTTTGCCAGCTCTTCATTGTTTTTGAAAGCCAGTTCAGGGTCAACAGGCCTGTCTGACAGGGCTTTAATCTCAGCACCCCACTGAACATTGACCTGCTGGAGTTCAGACCCAGACTAGATATCAACACCCGCTGGGATTTGTTCCCAGCTTGAGTTCCTGCATTTAGGCCTGAAAGCTGCAGAAGCTGTATCTCCTCATATGGACTGTATGAAGCTGCACTCCCTCAGACAGGATGTGTGGGACTGAACTCTAGTCCCACAAACTGGAAAAGGAGTCCCTTCTTCCCCAGGTCCTGATGACCGGAGTACAACTATGTCTTTATGAATTTGAACATCCTGAGGACTTCACAGATGACAAATCAGATGAAATATGTCAGGTCCCAGACTTCTCCTAAATATTGGGAATGATGAAGTAGAGCATAGCATTATTAATGGGGGATGTCAAGATACAAAGTAAAATGATCCTCTGTTTCAGGCAGAAGTAGAAGTTGAGAACCCTTTACTCCTGCTATGTGGAACACCCCAGTATGCTTTCTTTCAGCAAATGCACAGGGCAGGATACAGAGAGCAGAAACCTTCTTCCTGACACAGGTGAGTTCCTGGCTCCCTCTTGATGATTGATATTCAGCTGGGGCAGCAAAGGACAAACATTCCCAAAAATTCTCACATGGAGTGCATCCTCCAGAATTTTGTAAAACAGGTTTCATGTCAAAAGCTGCAAAATAATGTAGCACTAGAAAGCACATCAGCGTTTAAGTCATGGCTCCAACCCTAGATGTTGTTCGTCCTTTCTTTCTCCAAGCCTAGTTCTCTCTTCCTCCTTTATATAGGTCTGTCAGAACCCTGTTCTTTAAACCCGAGAAAGCACCAGAAATTTATCTTCATGGGAAGAAGGAAAAAGAAGACTTTGATTGTCCCTAAGAAAGAATCCCTTGTTTTAAGTTTATAACAGTCATTCAGCATCACTGCTGGGGGACAGGTCTCTTTATAGACTAGAAGAACCCAGTGTGGCTTCTCCCCTAAGCAGCACAGACTAGCAGACTGAGGCAAATACTCTGCTCCAGACTCCTGCTGCCTGGGCTAAACCACAACCACTACAAACCATGGCCTCAGCAGAGCTGACTCTACCACCACCTGAGCCCCACACAGTAGCATTCTTATGCATGTTGAACCATGATTGGACCTCCTCTGGATTCCTGAGAAATGTCAGCCCAGATTATGGGCGGAAAGCCACAGATATTAAACAAGCTTCTTACTGGAGAACAGCAGACACGAGGATTGATCCCCTTTGCATCTCTTCTGTTTTTTCTTATTTTTGTAATTTTAGTTAACTCCATTTAATGACAGTAAGTCTTGATTATTAACTTGAGAAGATTTATAATGATCTAGAATAGCAGTTTCAACCTGCTGATCAAGCAACCCTTTTATAGGGGTTGCCTAAGTCCATCTGAAAATACAGTTACATGTCATGAAAACAGTATAATTAAAGTTATAAACTAGTAACAAAATTAATTTTGTAAATGGGGGATCAAAAGGAACTGTATTTAAAGGTCATAGCACTAGAAAAGTTGAGAATCACTGGTCTAGGAGATGCATCTCTAAACATATCTATGAGGATATTTCCAAAAAGGGTAAACAGAAAGGGGAAGATTCACCCTCAAAGGCAGTGGTACTTTCCAGTGGATACCAAGATATGAAGAAGTCCAAAAGAAAGCTGTGTTCAGCTGCCTGCCTTCGCTGCCTTCTGCATAAACATCACTGTTACCATTGCGTCCATTCCCTGCTAACATTAAATGCCAGCTTCTGCGACATTAAATATGGTCTCAATGTAGGCAACTCTCCAGTGAGGTCAGGCCTTCAGTACGAGACTAAAATAGACATTCAGCTCTGTAAAATGGGCAGCACCATCTTTGCAGCCTCTCTAGCAAGTACAGAGCCATTATCAGACTCTCTAGCCCCTATCCATCCCATCAAATACCACTTCACTAAATATTTGTAACTAATACATAACAATGCACACACATGCACACTCTTGGTGTGTTTTTCTCGAGAAACCTGGCTAATAAATTACATCTCCTAATTTATATCTATTTAGTAAAATTAGAGACTGCAGCTAAGAGAGACAGAAAAGAAAAGGGGATCCAATCATTAAGAGTTAATCACTGTATCTTTACTTTTGGCTTTGCAGATTATTATTTATATTACTACAAAGCTATTGTAATAGAAAATAAGCTCAGCTTGTGTTCCATCATCATCATTATTACAACTCTTATATACATATACACATCTATACTTACAAATTTATAACATCCTCTTTAATGGCTATATTTTATTTCACCAAAGGGAATGCACTACAAGTTACCAATTCCCTATTGGCTTCTCCTGTTATTCCAGCACTATTTTAAATGTTGTGAGAGGGCTTTTGTAACAGGATAGCATCAGGCCTGGAATTATTCAGTCATTAAAGTGTCATCATCAGGAATCAACCTATAAATAAATCAAAATAAACATAAAAGACAAATTAATTAATCAGACATGAAATCTTTTCAGGTCCCAGTCTGTCTCTCTCTCTTTTGTTCTCATCCAGAGTAAGTATTGGAGTTGGCTCTCCACAGGTGATAAGAGCTGACTGTTAAATAATAAATTTTTCAAGAAGCTTGCCAGATCACTGGTAGGTTGAAGATGGCCATGGTGGGAATATTTACACTGCAGAAATTGGCAAATGTTTCCAGTGCATCACTAGTTCTTTCTAAGGTTCATCCTGCATATATATCTGACGTTCTAGATTATACAGATGCTGACATACCATTCCCATCAGAGCCAGTGTGTTATAAAGCAAAAGAGCTAAATTAGATTACAACCAAAAAGGACTTAAAGCTCAAATCAGTATTGATTGGTGCCAGCAAGATGGCTCAGTAGTTAAAGGCACTTACTTACTGGTACCAACATGATGAAGAGAAATAACTGAGTTCTACCCATTTACACACATATTCACACTGTGCCACACACACACACACACACACACACACACACACATACACAGAGAGAGAGAGAGAAAGAAAGAGAGAGAGAGAGAGAGAGAGAGAGAGAGAGAGAGAGAAAGAGAGAGAGAGAGAGACACAATTTTTAAAGTAGCCACATGAATATATGAGGAATAATCTTATTCTAAGATTTGAATATGTCCCCCAAATTTTATGGGTTGTAAATTTACTCCACAAAGTTATATGTTAATGATATTTAAAAGCTGCGACCTTTTGAGGTCTCTAGATTACTTCATCTATGGTAAATGGACTATATTATAATGGCAGTGTCTTTGTTGTCCTTTCTGGCATTCCCTTCTATGATGTAAAGCAGCAGAAAGAACTTCTCCAGAGGCTGAGTAAATGCCATGGCTGTGTTCTTAGACTTCCCAGCCTCCAAAACCATGGGTTAAATAAATTTCTAGGTTTTCTAACTCACTTATTAGTGAGTCACTATAAGTCACTAGTTTTCTAAGTCGCTTGAGTAGGATCTGTTCCTCCATAAATTCATGTATGCAAACACATGGTTTCCTGATGGTTGTGCTGGTTGAAAAGTTCTGGACTCTTTAAGAGGCAGAGCCTTATTGGAGAGAATGGATCACTGAAGATGGACCTTGAGGTTTTTGAGCCCAGCCCCACTTCCTGTTCACACTCAGTTTCATTAGTTGGTATGCAGTGTGATCAGCCAGCCTTCTGCTCCCACTACCACACCATCCCTGCCTGCTGTCTTTATATCTTTTCCTGTATGATGAACCTCATCCCGTCGGAACCATAAACTAAAATGAGTTCTTTCTTCCATTGATTGCTATTTTTTTTTATCATGGCAAAAAGAAAGTAAGACATTTAGTATCAACAGAAATGATCTAAGGCAGTGGGGAGAGGCCAGAAGCATTTCTTGATTGAGAGGTTTTTACTTTAATGGCCAGGAAAGGCCTTTGATGATCTGATGAGCAGTCCTCCAAAGCTGCCAGATACAGGCCTGTCTATACTGTTGGCTTTGATTTATCAAGGCTGTTTGCAGTCAGCTTTTGCTTCCTGTTGTTTCTTATGCATCTTTTGATCTTACTTCAGGCAGTTTTTATTCCCAAGCTGTATATGTGGAATGTGACTCTGGTGGCTCTGTGTCTGCCTAGATTGCCTTTAGTCTTCCTTCATTTTGGGTATAGATTGTTCTCAATACAAATCTCCCGTTCTTAAAACTTTGTTTCATAGTCTGAGACTTCAACATGCTTCCATGTTATAACGTTTCCCTTTGAATATGTTCATGGAGAATCTTATCAGAACACTGTAAAAACTGTAAAGCAAAGGTCTGGCAGAGCTCAGTTAATAGAGTGTTTGCCTAACATGCATGAGCCTTTGGGTATAGCTTCCCATAAAATAGTGCATGGTGGCCCACTTGTAAAATCTTAGTACTTAGAAGGTAGAAGCAAGAAGATGAAAAGTTCAAGATTACCCTCAATTACATATTAAGCTACTAGCACCTGAGACCTTGTCTCAAAACAAAACAAACAAAAACAAACAAACAAAAAACATACAAGGTTGATATCATTAAGACCACTTAGCAGGTAGGGAAACGAATAGCCATGCATTTACTCTGGCTCCCATAAGTACTTAATTGCAAAGAACTGGAACTCAGCTCTCTAGATGTCTCATTCATTATTCATTCACTCAATGATATTTAATGATGTGCTTTAATGGCTGGTGGGCCTTAGCTAGTAGATGTCACTTGGCTTTATTACAATAGTCTGTTTCTTAACTGATTTATATATATATATATATATATATATATATATATATATATATATATATATATATATACTAAAACATCACTCAAATCTCATAAATTTATCCAACTATTATGTGTAAGTGAAAAAAGTTATAACTTTCTTTCACAGAGCTTGTGAATATTCTATATTTCAAAAGAGGTCCTCAGCAAACCACAGGCAAACTGAAACAACAGAGGGCTGGAACCCCATGGCAGTGCCAAGGTCCCCCTAAATTCTGAACCAGTGTAAATATCCAAGGTGCTTTTAGAGAAGCTTGGCTACCAACAAGAGAAAGCAATTCTGACAACCTCAAGAGAAAGGGACTTGTTTGAGGCATGTGGAATAACAGGGAATCAGAAGCAAGGCAGGTCCAGCACACGGAGAACAGGCACTGCCTTACCACACACCTAGACACTCAATATTTTCAGTGATTATGTGACAGAACCTGTGACCAAGTCTTAGAGCACCAGTTCACACATGCCCCCATGGTGAAAAGAAATGCTTGAATCTAGGGAAAAATTGAGATGTTGTCATTCAGGAGAGAACTAAGCACCACTTAGGGCAAGAGCCATTAACATTTTTATGTTCTCTAAAGCCCACAGAGACAGCAAACAATATCTTTCCTAAACATTATCTTCAAAGGGGCTTGCAGAGGTAGGCTACATACTTGGTATGTGCTTAATTTACATGATAGAAAGTTTCAGAAAAGCTAAGTGTCTTTTCCAAAGTATCTTTCCTTTTCTCTTTTCTTAAAAGACTTCAATTCAAGGTATCTACCAGATTACAAAAATAAGCAAGTATTTGCCAAATCCTTATTTCTTGTCCAGATAACTGTAATAAGTATCTGTGGATTTCCTGGCTGACATTCTCTTCTCCCAATAACCTTTTCACCACAATCCAGCCACAGCGATTCTTGTTATTTATACACCAAAGAGACCTGAGAGATCATTCAGTGGTTAAGCCTGTTCTCTGCTATTGCAAAGGATTCAAGTTCCATTTCCTGCACCCATATCAGGCAGCTCACAACCTCTTAAAATTTCAGCTCCAGGTGATCTGATAACCTCTGCAGATGCCTGCAGTCATGGGCCCACACTAATAAACAGAATCACATATGCACATAATTTTTTAAAAACAAGTCATAAACATACATATCCAAGTACATCAGTCTGGGGCTCTAAGCCTTCCTAAATCCGTGTCTCTGTGATCTGACCCTTAGATCTTGCTTCTGCCTCATTGGTTGTCATCCTACCACTTTTCCACACAGTAGATGAGCTTGGCCATGCTAGACTCCTTCATGGACTTCTAAAGACAGATATCAGCATTTAGTGATGGACCCTCACCTTAGGATCTTTATCCATGCTTCCTGGAGCACTCTTCTCTAGATATCCAAGTGGCTCTGTCCCTCTCCAACAGAGACTTTTCACTTCATGAGTTAAATTGTATGTCCTAAGGCTCTCTGATAACCTACCTTATGAAAAAAAACAATATGCAGACACTGACTTTCTGAGGGTAAAGAGAGATGATACTAAAAATTAGCTCAAGATGAATCAGGGTCATTTGAACTGATTGATTATTATGGCATTTACCAATATTTATATCTATTTATTTGTTCATAGACAAATTTTTCCTTTAAAATTCAGTGCCAAGACACCAAGGCCTCTGTTTCATTCATGTCTGTATTTCAGAACTTAGTATGGTGCCAGGTACATAATAGGCATTCAGTAAACACATATCCAAGGAATAAATGGAAAAATGAGATCTTGTTTCCTGCTTAGTCTAGTGGTTAATAAATATTTTAAGACATTTAAAAAAAACTATACAACTTCAGATATTATGGTAATGATCACAGGATTTACTGATGATCAGTCTGAGTTGCCACTATTATGTAGCTGGATTTAGATAAAGAAGACAGAAACAATCAAACACTAGGGCCCTTTGCCATCTGGAACAGCCGAGATACAGGGACACAGGCCTGGTGACACTGTGCTGTGAGTAACCAAAGCACAGAGAGGGCTAGGCAGAGCACGCGGAAAACATGCCCCTCCTGTCCATGGAGGGGCAGGACCTCTGGCATAGGGAATCGGGATCTGCCTGGGAAATGCAAATCAAAACAACCATGAGATTCCACCTCATACCAGTCAGAATGGCTAAGATCAAAAACTCAGATGACAGCAGATGCTGGCAAGAATGTGGAGAAAGAGGAACACTTCTCCACTGTTGGTGGGGTTGTAAACTGGTATAATCACTCTGGAAATCAGTCTGGCAGTTCCTGAAAAAATTGGACATAGTCCTACCTGAAGACCTAGTTATTCCACTTCTGAGTATATACTCCAGAGATGCTCCAACATACAATAAGGGCACATGCACCACAATGTTCATAGCAGCCCTATTCATAATAGCCAGAAGCTGGAAAGACCCCAGATGTCCTTCAGTAGATGAATGGATACAAAAAAAAAATGTGGTATATTTACACAATGGAGTACTACTCAGCTATTAGAAACAATGACTTTATAAAGTTCCTAGGAAAATGGATGCATCTAGAGAATATCATCCTGAGTGAAGTAACCTAGTCACAAAAGAACAGACATGATATGCAGTCACTGATAATTGTATACTAACCCCAGAAAGCTCTGAATATCCTAGAAACAACTCACAGGCCATATGAAGCTCAAGAAAAACATAGGCCAAAATGTGAAAGCCTCAGTCCTTCTTAGGAAAATAAATAAATGTATAACACCTTCTCAGAGTGTGGTACACCTGGACCTAAAACCATTAATAATCCAATAGCTAAGGATATAGCTTTGTGGAAATTTTTGGTATTCAGATATCATTATACTTTATATACACCAAGAAAACTGACTGTTTCCATGTTATATTCTGTCCTACGTGTAATTTATGCTTATGGTAACTTGTGAGATTTCAATGCATGCTATCAAACCTCTAAAAGAATAAAGTACTGACAAAAATATATTCATATAGGGTTATGCCAAATTGCCTTTAAAAATCTGTACATTTATCCCTCTTTTTAAAAAAAATAAAGTTGTAAGAGGAAAAAAAAGAGAGAAACATGGCTATCTAGAAGATAATATTCTAGAAGGATGAGATTTATACCAGGATTCAATGTACAGGTTGTTTTCAAGTGAAAAAGAGGAAAAAGAAAGTTCTCAGATTGTTACACATATAAATCATTGGAACCACATCTTCCAGCTTTTGTCTCTCTAACGTATTCTCCCAGCAGTTCAACTTGGCATATGCTGAGTCTGAAGTTCCTGTGCTACATTTCTGCCTCATGTTGGGAAATTTGAAGTTGGAGCTTGGTCTTAAAATCTAGAATTGAGAATCTTCTGTAAAAGTTGATACTTGCCATGAACACTACCCAAGAAGTTCTAGCTTTCTTAGTCCTATACCCTTCAAAATTGGTGCTTTCAGATGGACAATGGTATTCACAATGATAACTCACACATTTTATGTCAAGTTCAACCAAGCAGCTACACTGAAAGAGTAGGTACTGCCAGACTATTCCTTTATGTGTGCATACCCAGGCTCTGGGTGAGCCAAGCATAGAAGCTGAAGAGCAGCTGACCTCACATCTCATAGTCAGTTCTTCTGGTCAATAATAGTTATTAATTGTGCCCATTCACTCTCTAAATCACCCCAGTTCAAGGGAAAATTTAGTCAGTCTGTAATTTCCCCAATGACAAACTGCCCAAATAGCTAATTTCTTTAATGACCCATTCCTTAAATGACCAATTTGTGCACTGTCTTTATGTCCTTTCACTTTCTAGTTTAGTCAGTTTTTATTTTGCTTTCATAATACCACTTTTAAAATATTTAAATAGTGGCTGAGGAGATAGGTCAGTCATTAAAGTCTTGTCATGCAAGCACAAGAACTAGAGTTCAGTCTGAAGAACCCACATCAAGAATAACTAGATGTGGGGACCTATGCGCATGTGCTTGTAACACTGGTATTGGGAGACTGTGACAAGCAGATTCTTGGAGTTCACTGATCAGACAGCATAGCCTACACTGTAATGTTTTGACTCGTAGGAACTGGTATCTCAAATGGCGATGTATATAGTTATTGAGGAAGAACACTCAAAGTTGACCTCTGTTCTCCATTTCTACATACTACCCACCCAGAATTGTGTATGCAAACAGACACGCACACACACACACACAGACACACACACACATACACACACACGGGGGGAGACCTTTTTTTTTAAAATCAGGGGCTAGATCAAAGTTTCCTATTTAGAGCACTAGATTTTCTTCCAGAGGACCTCAATTCCTAACTCTCATGTGGTAGCTCACAGCTGTCTGTAACTCCAGTTCCAGGAGATCTGACACACTCATACAAACACATATACAGGCAAAATACCAATGCACATAAAATAAAATATATTTGTTTTAAAAAAATTTCCTAGCTCTCTGATGCTTGAGTTAGACACTTAAGTCTCAATCAACACACAGCCCTGCCATGATCCTGCCCTGCTACCAGAGAACTGAACTGAACTCTACATACCTTCTCCAGGAGGTACTTTCTACTCTCCTGCAGCTCCTAACCCCTGTGACCTTCTACTAAGAACATTAGTAGAACCCCATTAACCTTCCATAGTCTTCTAAGTATATATATAAAACAAGAATATAACTCAACCGACAGTTTACTGTAGAAGTTCCATTCAGCTCTAGCTAAACCAGAACTGTTTCTGATAACCAACTTACACATCAACACTTAGTGGCCCCTAGACTAAACCCAAATATCATTTGGCTGGTACAAAATTACCAAATTAGGGTAAAAGTAAACAAAGATCTAAAATTCACTCAACAAAAGTAGGGCAGATATTCATACAAAGAAACACTACTATTGGTCTAACTATATAAATAAGCATGAATAAGCAAGGTAATGTGTCTTATCCAGAAATTAGTGCTCTGTAGTAATGTTTCATGAGAAAAACATCTTAGATGATACATAATGTAAATTAACTAAAAATTGCAAGTACAGAGGAACACAAAGAATAAAATAATTAAATGGTGGAAGGAATATCAAAAAGCATGAATTAAATAAAGAAAAATCAGGATAAAAATCAGAATTTAATAAAAACATAATTTACAAGAGTAACTGCTGGCCTTAATAAGAATTGTCTCCATAGACTCATATATTTGATTACTTTGCTCCCAGCTGGTATAACTGTTTGGGATGGATTAGGAATTATGGCCTTGTTAAAAGAGCTGTGTCACTTGGGGTGGGTTTTGATGTTTCAAAAGTCCACATTATTTCCAGTTAACTTGTTCTCTCTCTCTGTCTGCATATCTTCTTCATGCTTGTGGATCTGATAGGATTTCTGCAGAAAACTTGAACTGAAATAAAATTGAAGTAAAAATTTGAATGATTCAAAAATAAAAAGTTAAATGTAAAGCTTTGCCAATATTATGTTTTCATCAAGTAAAACAAAATATCAGAGCTTAACAAAGACAAACTGAAATAATCAAAGAAAACAATAAAAATCATTGAATTGCTTTTTTGAATAAAAATGAACAGAACATGCAAAAATTCTGAGACAATATAAGATAAATCTAAAAATAATAAGCATAGAAAAAGTAGGTGGGACTCAAATCAAAACACAGAAAATTTATTCAACAAAATAATATTATTTTTCTAAATCTAGGTAAAGACATGCCTATCAATATACAAGAGACATGTGGAACACCAAATAGATAAGACTAGAAAAGAAATTTCCTATATTATATAATGAGCAAAGCACTAAGTTACAGAAAGGAAATTGAAAGCTACAGGGGAAAACAGACCACATCATATAAAGGCATGACTATTAGAATAATAGGTCATTTTTAATTGGAACTGTTCAAAGCCAAGAAGGGCTTGAACAGATGTTCTGCATGTTCTGAAAGACTACAGATACAATCCCAGAACATTATGCCCAGTAAAACTATCAGTCATAATCAAAAGAGAAGGTAAAAGATTCTATGACAAAGGCACAATTGGAACCAACACAAAACTTAACACACTAATAGTGACTCCTGGAGAATAGAGATTAGTAGATCTCTGAGTTTGAAGCCAAATTCATCAACATAGCGAATTCCACACCAACCAAGGTTATATGTGAAGGTCCTGGCATATTTTTAAGTGATTTCAGTATTCCAGGTAGGCAGCATATCTAGACCAAAGAATGAACAAAAACATATGGTTCTAAAGGTATCATAAATCAAATGCTCCTTATAGGTATCTATAAAACATTCCTTTCAAACACAGAGGAGTACACATTCCTATCATCAGCCAGTGAAACCATCACTACAGTAGATTGCACATTGAAACATACAGAATCTCTCAAAAAATATAAGAAAAATGAATAACAGTATGTGTCTCTGACCATAATGGAATAAAACTGGATATCAATATAAACCACAGAAACTAGAAGTAATCATAGAAGCTGAACTACACACTACTGGATAGTGAATGAATCATTGAAGAAACAAAAAGATTAATAAGATTAACAAACCCTTAGCCAAATTAACCAAAAGAAATATCGATGGTCCAAATTAATAAAATAAAAAATGAGATATGGCAAGATAATTCAGTGAAATCTAGAAGATTTTAATGTAATTTTAATGTCTTTAATCATTTATTCCACCAGATTGGAAAATCCAAAAGAAATGGGTGAATTTCTTAATATACACAGCATAAAGAAAGAGTCAAAAATATAAACTAATATAGGATCAAAAATTTAAATGAAGCTCATACTGACCTGGAAGCTTCGTGCCTTGTAGCTATCTTTCTTAGTACTGAAAGGAGCCTTGCACACTATCATGGCAGTACAGCAATCAACAGCCTTACCCAGCTGTGAAAGTTTCAAGCTATAATAATGGCCAGCCCAGAAAGATATAGCCAGTGGTGCAAAAATGGCAAAATATTGTGAGAGTAACTGCTGTGTCTTGGATTATAAGAATAGTCTCTATAAGCACATATATTTAACTACTTAGTTCCCTGCAGGTGGGAATGTTTGGAAAAGGTTAGGAAATGCAATCTTATTGGAGAAGATGTGCCACTGGGAGTAAGTCTTGAGATTTCAAAAGCCCATGCCATTCCCAGTTATCTTGTTCACTCATTCTATCTACTGATCTATCATATGTATTGTACACTCCTCATTCTTGTGTATCAGACGTAAGCTCTCAGCTACTACTCTAGCTCCATGCTTTACTACTGCCTATTCCCTGCCATGATGGTCATACCCTTTAACCCTCTGGAACCATGAGCGCAGATTAAGTGTTTTCTTTTATAGGTAGTCTTGGTCATAGTGTTTTTCATCACAATAGAAAAGTAAATAAGATAGTAACCAACAATTTATAATTGGATTTTAGGCTTTTCTTGTTTTTCTTTTTTAACCAAATGGAGGTCATACCTAATACCATTAACAGTGCCAAGAACCCATGACTGAACAGGCCATGTGCCCTAAAAATGAACCTACTACTATTATTCTGCTAAATGAATGTAATTCTGTATCACCTCCTAAGTACTTTTCCTTATACACATAGATCAGTGCATCTCTCAGCCCTCATCATAGAAGTTTTGCTTTGTAATAGACAGCAGCTAGCACAAAGATCCACAATGAGTCAGTGCTCATGTTTATGGGATAGCTACATCAGGTCATTCTCTCCTATGGTTGAGGTATCAAGGACATAAGAAAGATTACAAGTGCCAGAGATAGTAGATAATTAGAATGAGCAGATTCTTTCTGAACATGATAGAGAAGTCGCATACAAACATAAGCTCAAAGCTGCTGTGACTGAGTGTGCAAGACCTGTGTAAGATCAAGCCATTTAGAATGCCAGCTTCATAAGGAAGGAAGGCCTACAGTTCCATCCCTAGCTGAGTTCTAAGTGCATTTGGTGGGTTAGAACGAAGAAAGGTCCCTTTTACCTTAGGGATATAGCCCCTGAGAGGCTACTTGTGCTTCAGTAGATAGTTCACACACTTAGGCACATACTGGGAGTACTGAGGAACCTCACTGGGTTCAGAAAAAAAACACATAAAACTGAAATGTAAAAGTGGGAAGAGGAATTAGAATAGAGGGAAATAGAGATGGGCTTGATCAAAATGCAATATATGCATGTATGGGATTCTCAAACAACCACTTATTAAAACATAAATAAATAACAATAACATTTTAAAAAGAGAAACTAATCCCTCTCAGGTTTTTTTCACTGTTTGTGATTTGACATTTTATTCATCTGCCTCTAATCCAATCCCCCATCCTCCAGCAATAACAGTGGGGAGCAGGGCAGGGAAAACCTAAATGTGTGTTCATGAATATATTCTCCTCATGAATATATTGCTTTATGAATATATTCTTTATAAATGGTCTTCTTGCATATATTTTTAAATGTAAAGAATTCATATGAATGCATTTTCCTTATGAATGATAATGACAATAAAATATATTTTAACAATTTTTCCTACTTGAATATAGACCTCTGTAGATATATTTTTATCACAGCTCTCAGGACTCTCTCTCTGCCTCTCAGTTTCTCCTGTTTCCTGTCCCCCAGGCTGTTAAACCAGACTATAAAACAAGCAGTCAAAAAGCCCTCAAAATCCTATTAAGAAATCAAAATGAAAACCAAAACTAAATAGTACAGATGAAATAAATTAGGTCTAGTAAATTAGTTCTTCAGTGAATTGAACCACAAAATGAATCTGCTCTTGGAAAATTGGCATTCAACCACTTGACATTTAGTGACTGACCATCTCAACCTATTGTTTTCCTAACCAGCTCATTTAAAATGGGACTTCCATTAGCCAACTTATGACCCAAATACCCTCAAAACTCTCTAACAAATGAACTTATTTCTTCCACAGTTTTATCAAAACCAAAAATACTTGTATTTAATCATTACTGTCCGTCCATATTTCCATGTAGCTTATACCTATGAGGACTGGGTTTTACTGAGTTCTGGTCACTAGGTTTATTCAGTCCTATTGAATTTCCTGAGATTGAGTAGACACTCAATAAATGCTTGTTGAATAAGTAGTCAACATGAATGAATGAATGAGTGAATGACCTCCTTAGGTTCAAAAATAAGAAAAACTGCATAGTAGTCTCTACCTCAATTCAGACTAATCATTTCAAACTACATCACTGAAAAAATACAGAAGGTTAGCAAAAGCAAACATACTTAGGTATAAAAGGAGGAGCGTTTCAAGATATTAGCAGCTGTAAACCAATTTTTAATTAGATTGAACCTGTTTGAGCAACTCAAATCAAAACGTACTGAAAAAAACTTTACCCCAGGTGCTATGACATTGCTCATTTATACAATGCTACTTGAGACAGATGGTATTGAGTCAGAATTTTACAGAGACTTTAATGACTGTCAGCCTTTAGGCTATCATTTGCATAGGAAGCAGATATTGCTGGACTGCTGGTGGTGACTACCTATTACCCATTTGGACATAACTCCATCTTAATATCTCCATTTTCTATTTTTACCACATCCAGTCATAACCTTCTTGGAAATTCTGCACATAGAACATGAAATAGGGGCCATACAAGTTCATGCCAAACACTATGCTAATTATGATTTGCCCAACTTGCCTCTTTGTTTGAAATTCATCTTTAATCAGTCTAAAACTCCTGAGTGAGTGTAATGTGGCTTTCGTTCTACCAATTTAGTATCTCAAATCAATAGCAGGTGAATTAGAGCAATTATTTGAGAAAAAAACATTTTTAAAGACATAATTTTATTGTGGCTCTACACTAGTTGTGAATTAGGTTTGTAGGTTCATCCCATCTCTAGAGACACTTACAGTTATGACAGTCAGAGACAAAAGACATTTCATGATAAAATAATAACTTCTTTCTCATTTGGAAAAAAATCATCCAATTCTGACAAATATGAGAGCATTTTATTTACACTCTGACAATTTACCTCAAGCCAAGAGGGCAGAATTGAGTTCCTCATCTATCTGCCATTTTTGATCATTGAGACCCAGCCAAGAGCACACTTCCTAAGAAAGATCAGGGGACAGAGGGGCTGTAAATGATATGTTCAATATTTATCCTGAGAGCATAAATTCTACGGGCAGAGCAGGAATTGTGGAGAGTCCTGCTTTCTTCCTCTCCTCTTCAGAGCTTCAGAAATTCCCCAACCCAAAGTTTCAGGAGTCAAGTGTCATCATTTTTACACATTCCAAATATGTAATGGCCCAAGCCAAGTCCTTAAGTATTAGCCTCTTCTTTCCTTTAATTTTAGAAGTCTTAGTTAGTTAGCTGGGGAAGGGGAACAGGTGGAATTACAAACATTTGAATAAAATTCCTTGCCATAGCGTTGCTATTTGGATGATGTCTGAGAATGTTAATGTTTAGTTAGGTTTTTTTTTTTTTTTTTTGTTTTGTTTTGTTTTGTTTTTTGTTTTTGAAACAGGGTCTCCCTATATAATTCCATATTGGCCTTGAACTCACTATGTACCCCAGGCTGGCTTTATACTCAAATTAATCCTCCTGCCTCAGCCTCATGAGCGATGGGTTTACAAACAGGAGCCACTGTGTGCAGTTAAATGCTGTTTTGACAGTATAATTCAAAACCCAGTAAAAACTGGAACTGGAGCAATTGTTCAGTGGCTAGGAATGATGACCCAGATTTGTTTCTGGGTCTCTTCCAGATGACCCATATTCAATTCCCAGTACCCACATACCAGCTTATATCCGGAATTCCATTTGAGGGAACTCAATGCCTTATTCTTTGAAAGCATTATGTACAAATATGATACAGAAATATATATTCCTGGGTTTAGGCTACACTGCTGATGTAGTTTGGATGCAAAGATTCTCAAAGGGCTCATGTGTTAAAGGCTTGGTATCCAAATCATGGTGCTATTGAGAGTTGGTGAAACTTCAAAGAGTGGAGCCTAGTTAGCAGAAACTGGATCACAGGGAGCATGCACTTAAAGTCAAAACATGCACACATGAAATAAGAATAAATAAAATTTAAAAACGTTAAAAGTTGGCTAAATATGTTTTAAAGAATCATAAAACAGAATACATCTATGTGACTAACTATGATAATGTCTACTTCAATTGTGCATAAATATATCATTCATATATATATATATATAATTAGCTAACAGGCATATAATGCTTAATATTTGCCAAGGACTGCAAGGTGCTTTCACACTTATACAGTTTCCATGATCATTCCATAATGTAGAACTACTTTTAAGCAAGTTTTATAGTTGAAAGAACTGAAACACAAAATGCTTGTGTAATATATCTAAGCCTATTCAGTTAGCAAATAGGGGTTAGAGAATTCAGATACAGATAATACAAGCTACACTCTACACTTAACTACTGAAGTATCCTGTTTTCTAAATATATTTCTTCACTGAGTTTTATATTTATGAAAAGTTTGGTGAATGTAAATTTAATAGGAATAAATATATAACATATATAGCATATCACTGTGTATCACTCTACCAGACCATATAACATAAAGTTTGACTCAGAAAATGTGGTCCCTGAGTCAAATATAAGTGTCACTAATACCACTACTCTTGCCTCCAATGATAAACCAGAGATCTCCTGCCTTGATCATCTGTCTCTGGAATAGTGTCACTTTTTTACATGAAACAATCTCAAACCCACTCTGCCAAGATTAATAAAAACATTTGCTTATATTCTGGAAAAGTGATTGCACCACTAGAAATGAAATCTGAAGCTTTTCAGAAACTACTTAATCTTGGAGGAGATGGAGTAGCTATAGAATTACATCATAAAATAACCATTGCAAAGTCGATTTTCCTTATCCTGGATTACAAAGAGCTGTGATAATTACAAGGGAATCACATAATTCAATAAAAATATCTCTAAACTAAAATATCTAAACATGATCTCTGACCTTCACACTGCCATGGTTATGTAACTTGGGGAAATTATTTATTAACAACAGCTAACAGTAGCTGAGATTTTATGGGTTCACATTTATTGTTTTTAGTTCCATGAACTGCTCTCTGAGGAAGGTACAGAGGACTATCAGTGAGACAGATATCACATGAGTCTGCTCTTTACTTGCCTCTCTTCCTTCTCGTCCATAGAATTCCCTCCCAAAAGGAAAAACAATCATGTGGGTCAGAATGCAGAGCACTCAACTACAGATGAAAGGTGAGAACTGTAAAACTTGGCTTTCTCAGGCCAGGCCTCTGAGATTCCTTCTCTGTTCTGCCTGTTCTTCAACCCACTGTGCATGATCGCCACACACTTGGGTTTCCTGTAGTAGCTCTGAGCTCCAGTCCCCAGCTTCCCAGGATGCATTGCTCCTGTCAGATGAGTCTACCATCTTCTTCAGAAGATAAAGTTATAAACACCCCCAGATTAATATGTATTAAATAATATATCTATGTAATATAGAAAGAGATATTATATAATATAGATATATTTTATATATAATACAGATGTATATTTGAGAGAAAGAGGGAGCTCCCTCAGTTGATTTCCTACCACCCTGCGCACTGATCAGGCCTTCATCAGTGACTGAACCTGTAGGAGTATAAAATCACAGTACCCTCAGAGAATAAACCAGTTCAACAATGCCAATCAAAACTGTCCTCCAGTTCCTTACAAGATAAAGCTTGTTTCATGAAGCTGGGATTACGGTGTGGCTTGGCTCTTTCACCTCACCTACTTTCTTCCTGCACTGCTATACAGGTTTTCCCCATGGTTCTTCCCTTAATAAATCATTTGTAGCCGTCTCTTACCCTCCCTATCTACCTCTAGAAACCTGACATAAACTCTCACCCACCACACCCTCTATTTCAGGATAAACTGATTTTAAAAGACTGACCTCACCAAATTTTCTTTCCAGTATGTTTATTACATCTCTCATATGCCAGTAGGTTAGGACAGAGTCAACTCTACATCTGTGGTGACCATCTTAAATCCAAAGATGAGAAGATAAATGCCTAGTGTAAGTCCTATGGCCTCGCCAGAGACCTTCTCTGTAAAGGTTGGTATTCATTGGTCACCCATTGATATAACTGGACTTTAATATCCATTTAGTTGTCATTCTCAAACAGCCCTCTTGACTAGAAAACTAACAGGAAAAGTGGTAAACAGATATAGGCATTTCTACTGTCATAGACACAACAAGGTTCTTACAACTCTTTAGGCTTTCAGACAGTCAAAGCTTCCCCTTATTGCTTAAAAGCCAGAAGAGATCTTGGAGTTTTGTCTCCCAATATTTAGATAAACATATTTATGTTAGCCTTAGGTTACTATAACATATATCTCTGAGAAGTCAATTAATAAAGAGAAAAGCTTTGTCTTGGATCAAAGTCTTGGAAATTTCAATAATCATTTGGCTTGTCACTTTGGAACATGTCACATAAAAGCATAAATAAAACTCACACCTCAGGATCTAGAGATGATAGAGAAAGAAAGAGCTGTATCCAATATCTCCTTCAAGTGCTGCATTCTCTCGGTGACTGGATTTCCTCTAATTAGGCTCCATTCCTTGAAATTCTACCAACTCCCAATAGCACCAGGATTTAGATACCAAACATTTAACAAAGTAGCTTTTGGGGAAATTTCACATCTAAACTACAGTAGCAATATAGTCAAAAACAGGTGGTTTCCCAAGGTCACACCACTGACAGTACATCTTTCCACTAAGTCTGTTTGTTGACTTGGAGTGGGGGTGTGTTGAGAAACAGCCTACAGAAAGAGAAGAGGTGAGGACTAGAGAATTCAGCATTGTCACTTCAAATCAAGCCTCTGAGCATGTCTGGTTCTCTCCAGAATTATTGGTGGCAATTAATTGGTTTGAATGTCTTGTCCTCTCACCCTCTGGGGTAAACAGTATGAAGAGTAAACTGACTTTCACTATGTGTCCAGAGGAGATGTAATCTATACAGTGAATTACATTACACTCAGACCTGGTATGATATCTGCCACACCTGAAACAACTGGAGCACTAACTTAGTGGAGTCACTGCACCCCGAAAAAGCTCATATTACACACTAAGCTTTGACTGCAAAGACTCGGTTTATTTATCACATTACCAAAAATAATGAAATATTTTAATGAATGGTCATGTTCATAAATGCATGCAAATATAAAGCATAATTTTATATTAATCTGTGTTACTTACATATGTCTAATTCAAAATATATTGAATTCATCCATAAAGTAAAATTTAGCCAGCAGTAAAATTTAACTGAAAGAGATATACACAGTCTTATATTTAAGAAATGGATGACAGGCTCTCTGCTCCTCCTATTCTAGAGAAAGCTACATCTTCTTGTGCAGTGCCAATTTTGTTCCAGAGACATGATGGTGAAAATGCATAGTTACCAGGATTTCCTTCATGTCTACTAAAGAGGATATTATGCCATCAATGACCCCTTCATTGATCTTAACTGCATGGTCTACAAGTTCTGGTATGACACTACCCATGGCAAGTTATATAGCACAGTCAAGGCTGGAAACACAAGCTTGTCATCAATAGGAAGGCCATCACTATCTTCCAGGAGCTAGATCATGACAACATCAAATGGAATGATAATGCTTTCACCACAATTGAGAAATCTGGGACTCACTTAATTGGTGGGACTAAAGGGGTTAACATCTTTGTCCCTTTTGCCGGTGAACCCATGTTTATTTTTATTTATTTATTTATTTTTATTTTTTAAACTTTATTTTAAAAAACAAAGATAAAAGAAAAAAATTAAACATTTTTGCATAAATGTATACAAATACAATTGTGTCAGTGCTTGGCTTTTTTTTTCTTTTTTTTTAAGGTTTGATACTCTGCATTAAGGTCTTACTATTTACAATGAGCAAAAAGTACATGTAAAACAGGGTGTAACCCGGAATTAGTCAACGTGTTCTTGGTTTGTAAGGATTGAGCATGACTTTTTTTTTTTTTTGTTTTGTTTTGTTTTCTTTTCTTTTCTTTTTTTCTTGAACTTCACACAGTCTGTGAGTTATTTCTGGGGCAGTCCGAGCCTCTGGGGTTAGCATCCCACTATCAGTGACTGCATATTATGTCTGTTCTTTTGTGACTGGGTTATCTCACTCAGGATGATATTTTCTAGATGCAGCCATTTTCTTAAGAATTTGGTTAAGTCATTGTTTCTGGTGGCTGAGTAGTATTCCATTGTGTAAATGTACCACAATTTTTGTATCCATTCATCTACTGAAGGACATCTGGGTTCTTTCCAGCTTCTGGCTATTATAAATACAGCTGCTATGAACATTGTTGTGCATGTATCTTTGTTGTATATTAAAGTGATTCTGGGGTATATGCCCAGAAGTGGAATGAACCCATATTTATAATGGGTGTGAATCATGAAAAATATGTCAACTTACTCAAGATTGTCAGCAATGCTTCCTGCACTACCAACTGCTTAGCCCCACCAGCCATGGTCATTCACGACAACTTTGGCATTATGGATGACTTGTGACCACAATCCATGCAATACTACCACCCAGAAGACTATGGAGATTCCTTCTGGAAAGCTGTAGTATAATGTATGTGAGGTTGTCCATAACATCAATCATCCCTATATTCATTGGTACAGGGAAGGCTGTGGGCCAGGTCATCACAGAGCAGAATTGGAAGCTCACTAACATTGCCTTCTGTGTTCCAGTCACTAATGTATCCATTGTGGATCTGTCATGCCACCTCAACAAAGCTGCCAGGTGTGATGACATCAAGCAGGTGATGAAGCAGGCACCCAAGGACCCATTTAAGGGGAGTCTAGGCTACACTGAGAACCAGGTTTTCTCCTGCAACTTTAACAGTGTCTCTTATTCTTCTACCTTTGATTTGGGGCTGGCACTGTTCTCAATGAAAAACTATGTAAAGCTCATTTCCTGGTATGACAATGAATATGGCTATAGGTGATAGACCTCATGTCCTACAGGACCTTCAAAGAGTGAACTCCCCTGGCCCACCCACCCCAGCAAGGACACATGAGAGCAAAAGAGAAAACCTCAGCTTCTGAGAAGTCCCTGTCCTATCTCAGCCCTAGACATTGAGCAGCTCCCTCACAGTTTCCATCCCAAACTCCCAGAAATATAGGAGAGGCTTAAGGGTCCCTACTTTCTTGAATACCATCATAAAGTTCACTGCATCCAAAAATAAAAAAATAAAAAAAGGAAATTGATTGCATAGTAATATTTTAAGGACTCACCTCAGATCCACTTTCATTTAATTTTTACAGGCTTCACTTGCTAGCTTTCCCCCACTAGCAGCAGAATAATTGTGGTAGTTTGAAAGATAAATGGCCACAGTGGGCTCCTGTATTTGAACATGTGATTCCTCACTGTCTGGGAAATTCACAGAACCTTTAAGAGGCAGAGCCTGAAGCTCACTGAAGACAGGCTTCACCACACTTGTCTGCCTGCTGCTATGCCTAGCCCACGATGATGGACTCCATCCTTTGGGACCAAAAGAAAAATGAGTCCTCTTTTCCCTAAGTTTCTTTTTTTTTTTTTTTTTTTTTGGTCGGGGGATTTTTATCATGGCAACATAAATGTAACTGCTAAGATGGTATAATTGAGTGAAGAAACATTTAATTGGGAATATCACCCATTTATTTTTTCTTTAAATCAAAAAAAATGTTGTATTTATCTACAAACTGACAATCCAACAGTTCCCTGAGATAATCAGTTTTCTCTGAGCACTAAAGCTGTCATCACACAGTCAAACTGCATTTAGACTTAAGAGGACTGATTCAGAGGATTGCAACAATCAATTTCCAAATGTATGGTCATCAAACCATGAAAATACTGAAGCCATGTTTAGAGATAAATCCCCAAAACACTAAAGATCCCTGAATTATTTAGATTGGAATTCTAGAGCTCAACCATAGTTCTTCTCTGTAGGCAACTAGTGAATTTTCTAAAAAGGAATTTATACTTCACATACATAAGTAGGGGTGGGTTTCAGATTTTAGGAATATTTTATGTAATCTACATCAAAGAAGATCTAAGTCTCTAATAATGAAGTGAAAGATTCAGAGAAGTGGACCATTTGCTTCCTTACTTTATTTAAATGACAAATAATATGAGGCATAAAAAACTAGGAATGGTAAAAATACTCTAAGACCCAAAGAAAAGGTAAGCAAAAAGTATCACAGCCAGTCAAGACCAATAACAATAGATTCAGTTCATTTCCATAGGTCATGACCCACTCAGGGCAAGCTCTCCACTACACACTGAGAATAAACAAATAACTAAATCCTATTCTTTATTTGATGTAAAACACAATACTGTGAAACAGACATTAGAGAAAAAGTATGACTAAGGGACACTTGGAAGGGCATGTGGGTATGGCTGGAGCCTAGGAAAGAAGATGATCTGTATTGAACAAAAGATTCTCATTTCCACCAGCTGAAAAAGCCACCTCTCTCTATAATTGGCTGCCCTGAATCACAAACTATTGCCCATCCCCAATAATAATAGTCAGAGTGTAAGACTATGGCAAAACCTTAAGCTCTAATTACCACGTGTCTATCCCATGAATTACTTCTGATTGCTATAACCAAAATACCTGGCATGACCAAGATCAGGAAGAAGAAGGCTCACAGTTTCAGAGGGTTTATCCCAGAGCCCTTAGCTCGAGTGATTCTGGACCTGAAGTGAGATAACAGGAAGTGTGTGTGAGAGACCATTCAACTCATGGCAGAGTAAGATGTGAGATGAGGCCAGAACAATCTGAGGACACACTCACTATGACATATTTTCTCCAGATAGACTGTAACTATAATTTATTTCAAATCTTATTTTTAATGATGGTTCTTAAATACTTTAACCTTCCTTGTAAACTACCACCCACCAGAGGTACTGGAAAGGAAAGGATATGGGAAAGTGGACTTGTTTAGAAAGGTTTTCTCGAACAACTCCTACCAACATTGTCTGGAAATCTGCAGTTCATTTTATAGGTCTGTACACAGCAGCAACTCAATCTACTTGCAAACACTTTGTGAATACACCAGCATCCCAGTTCAGTAGAGTCAGGTTAGCAACAGCAATGATATGACCTAGCAGAGTAATCCAGGTCTCAGCCTTGGGTCAAGTCAGCAGAAGGGACCAATAGGAATACCAGGAGAAGTTCTTGGCTGTGCCTTTCTCAGAAAAGTGAAAACTAAGCGTTGCACAGTTAACTGTACCTGCATACCAAGCTCTCTCTCCCTCACTGTGTGGAGTATTATTTATTTCCACCAAACAACATGTGTCCTCCATATGCCTTGTCTGAGCACAGGTCTTGGCTCAGCACATAAATCCCATCAGCTCAAGTACAAGGAAGCAGAAATAAATTGTAGCCCTCCACCAGAAGTTTTTGATGTGTCCCTTTCTATGGAGTCCCGACAAATTCAACGCAATTGTGTAATGTAAGGTAGGCAAATACTTGCTTGTTGTTAGCAAAGAATCTTTAATCATCTGTTCTTTCATGTGCTTGCTTTAGCAGAACATCCTTTCTCTAGTGACTGCTTTAGTGAAATGTTCCTTCATGAGTTGGCCTTAGACTTTCATATTTGTGTCCACTTTAACAAAATGTTTCTTCATATATTTGCCTCAGCAAAACACCATCCAACAAACTTACCAAAGAACCCTTACATTTTCACTTTATACGTGCCATATACTACTTTTTCTTATCCTCCACTTAGACTATTACATCATGAATCTTTCAAGAAATTAATCTAGGGCTGCTAAGATTTCTCAGAAGGTCATAGCACTTGCTGTCAAGCCTGAGTTCAATCCCAAGAATCTGCATGGTAGAAGGAAAGAACTGACTTCCAAATATTGTGTTCACACACACATTTTTAAAAGGCAAGTAATTTATAAATAAGGCTGCTATGGACATGGTAGAGCATGTGTCATTGTTTTATGTTGGAATGTCTTATAGGTATATGCCCCGGAGTAGTATAGCTAGAGCCTCAGGAAGTACTATGTCCAATTATCTGAAGAACTGCCAGACTGATTTCCAGAGTGGTTGTACCAGCTTGCAATCCCACCAAAAATAGAGAATTGTTCCTCTTTCTTCACATCCTTGCCAGCATCTGCTGTGACCTGAGTGTTTGCTCTTAGCCATTCTGACTTGTATGAGGTGGAATCTCAGGGTTGTTTTGATTTGCATTTTCCAGATGAGAAGAGATGCTGAGTATTTCTTTAGGTGTTTTTCAGTTATTTGATATTCCTCAGTTGAGAATTCTTTCTTTAGCTCTGTACCCCATTTTTAATAGGATTCTCTGGATTCTAACTTCTTGAGTTCTTTGTATATATTGGATCTTAGCCCTGTTTCAGATGTAGAATTGGTAAAGATCCCTTGCCAATCTGTTGGTTGCCATTTTATCCTATTGACAGTGTCCTTTGCCCTGCAGAAGTTTTGCTTTTTTACATGAGGTCATATTTGTTGATTCTTGATCTTAAAGCATAAGCCACTGGTGTTCTGCTCAGAAAATTGTCCCCTGTGCCTATGTGTTCTAAGATCTTTCCCCACTTTCTGTTCTATTAGTTTCAGTATACCTGATTTTATGTGGAAGTCTTTGATCCACTTGGACTTGAACTTTGTACAAGGAGATAAGAAGAGATCTATTTGCATTCTTCTGCATTGTAACTGCAGTTGAACCAACACCGTTTGTTGAATAGGCTGTCCTATTTTCATTGAATGCTTCTAGCTCCTTTGTCAAAGATCAAGTGACCACAGTTGTATGGGCTCATTTTTTGGTCTTCAATTCTGTTCCATTGATCTACCTGCCTTGTCTGTACCAACACTATACAATTTTTATCACCATTGATCAGTAATACAGCTTGGAGTTGGGGATGGTAATTCCCCCGGAAGTTTTTTTATTGCTGAGGACAGTTTTTGCTGTCCTGGGATTTTTGTTATTCCAAATGAATTTACAAATTGCTTTTTCTAACTCTATGAAGAATTGAGTTGGAATTTTGATGTGGATTGCATGCAATCTGTAGATTGCTTTTAGCAAGATGACAATTTTTACTATGTTGATTCTTCCAATCCATGAACATGAAAAGTCTTTCTATTTTCTGAGATCTTGTTCAATTTCCTTCTTCAAAGACTTGAAGTTCTTGTCATACAGATCTCTCACTTGCTTGGTGACATCAAGGTATTTTATATTATTTGTGACTATTGTGAAGGGTGTTATTTCCCTAATTTTGTTCTCAGTCTATTTATCATTTGAGTAGAAAAAGGCTACTGATTTATCATTCAGCAGAAGAATGGATACAGAAATTGTGGTACAATTACACAATGGAGTACTACTCAGCTATTAGAAACAATGACTTAATGAAATTCCTTGGCAAATGGATGGAAATAGAAGCTATTATCCTGAGTGAGGTAATCTAGTCACAAAAGAACACACATAATATGTACTCACTGATAAGCAGATACTAGCTTCCAAAGGCTCACAATACCCAATAAACAATTCATAGACCTTTTGAAGCTCAAAAAGAAAAAAAGCTATAATGTGAAAGCCTTAGTCCTTATCAGAAGGGAGAACAAAACACTCACAGGAGAAAATGTAAGGACAAATACAGGATCAGGGATTAAAGTAAAGATAATTTAGAGACTGCCTCACCTGGGGATTCATCCTATATACAGCCAACAAACTGAAGCACTATTGCTGATGCCAAGAAGTTCTTACTGCCAGGAGACAAACATGGATGCCTCCTCAGAGGCTCTGCCAGAGTCATACAGATACAGTTGAAGATTCTTGCAGCTAACCATCAGACTGAACATGGGGACCCCAATGAACGAGCTAGAGAGAGGACTGAAGGGCCTGAAAGGGTTTGCAACCCCATGGAAAGAACAACATTATTAACCAACTAAATTGTCCTGAACTCCCAGAGACTAAAATACCAACCAATCGGTATACATGGAGAGGCCCATGGCTCCAATTGCATATGTAGCAGAAAATAGCATTGTCAGACACCAATGGGAGAAGAGGTCCTTGGTCCAGTGAAGGCACGTTTTCCCAGGGTAGGGGAATGCCAAGGCACTGAGGTTGAGAGAAGGTGGTTGGGAGAGCAAGCACCTTAATGAAAACAAGAAGATGGGGATGGAAGTAAGGAAAAAAGGGATAATATTTGAAATGTAAGTACAGATAATACCCAATAAAAAGGCAAGAAATTTGTCCACTGACTAAGTTAAAGTTCTCAAGATCTATTCACATCCCAAAAGCTCATCAGATGGTAACCAATCACAGTACAGATGACTCTAAGAGAAACATTTCAACATATTCAGCCATAATGATTATCCTCGTTTGACAGATGGATTAATTAAGGCTAAAAAGTTAAATACTCTGAGCTCATTCCAAAGCTAACAAATAAAAGAACTGACATTCAAGCAAGTGTTTAGCTATCACTGAAGTCTAAGGCCTCTGCTCCCTCACTCTGTATCCTCATGTAGGTTATGGATAATTATACAATGCATTTGTTCTGTTCTGTAGAGAGCAATGGAAAGAATATGCCATTCTGTCTGATTTATGGTCCAAGGATAGACTTAGAAGATTGGTCATAAACCACCAAACAGGACATAATTACCTCTAGGTTTAAGTATTCTATGACATCCTCAGACACAATAGCTGAAATGCTCCTTAGTGGCATATTTTGGGAATTCATACACTGACCTGATCTGGAGCTTCCATAGAGCTGAAGAAGGGCCTCTGGGCACATTGAGATCAGGATAGACCCCCATTACCTATTCTAAGGTTCTTCATGATATATAAAATAGTATGGTTTTCTCTTTAGATTGTGACTTGTGCTAGGAGACTCCATTTAAAAAAGACTTTCTACTTTCTTTTGAGAGAGAAAGATTACTAAGGTCCATAAATTGACCTACAAACCATATGTGTCGTAGAACACTCATCTACACAGACCAACAATTTGAGATTCCTGGGAGTTGAAAGAGGACCACCCTATTTATTTGTTGGGATAACTTGAATATATAGGCACCCATGTCTTTTTTGAAATTATATCAGGTAACTCAGGCCCAGACTGAATAAAAAAGGGAACCAGTCCCTCATCATGATCCATAAAGTACTAAACTCCTAAACTACAACAGCGTAGCCCTACACCAACTTTCCATCTCACACCTAGAATTTAAGTCAAGGCCTAACAGAGGACTTCCTGATTGTCCCTTGAGCTTCAGTTCATCTTGGTTTCCCATTGTTTATATGGCCTCCCTGCCTCCTTACTTACTCTCATCTTCACCCATGAAGACCTAGACCACAACTTGCTGTTTCCCGAACCTGACTTGGCCTTTCATCTCACTGCTGATCTGCAACTTCACACTCATCCACTGACTCCAGAATTCCCAGTTGCAAAGTTGCAACTTTCTTCCAGCGCTGGCCAGATCACTGCAGACTCTCAGCCTACTTCTGAATTATTTTATAAACTACTTAAACATATAGCTATGTGTGCCATGAGAGTCCATATTGGTGATTTATGGTTTAATAAAGGAAACTGCCTCAGTCAGATTACCAAAGAAGGCTGAACTATGTAAAAAATTGTTGAAACCACGGAGCCTCATAAATGTGCTGTTATTCAATACATTCTGACACTGTAGAGAGACACAGATGTATCTGTTTCAGGTGCTCACAGCAGGACTTACAAGCCACTTTTGGATTAGCTGGATCTATTAAGTTACAGCATGGGTACCAGTGTTTGATCTAATTTTTATGAAATTAGCTCCTCAGCTTTTCTAAGAATACATACATTAGTCCATGAAGCTGAGGAAAAACCCAGGGAAAGGTTCATTTTTTTCATGTACACCTCTCACACAGATCCTCAGACATCATAGCACTTGAGGAAGAAGGTAGTCAATAAAGGTAACCAAGAGGTAAAAAATCATACCAGATTATAATAAGCACAACTGAGATAGATGGTAAGAGTTGGAAAAAGAGAAAAAATACTGGGATGGGGAGACACCCACCTAAATAGAGGACCTAAGAAGGCTTCTCTGAGAAAGGGACATGGCAATCTGCACAAATCAACACCTTATTTTTACATCAAAGATGGTCATCAGACTAAAATTATGCCTGATCCTGCTGCCTTCTTGGAGAATTCTTTTCCCCAAGTAATCATTACAGAGTAAAGAATTTGTAGACACACAATCTCTACAGGCCCATCTAACTGATTCAACAGACAAGCCCTGTCCTGTTCTGATTCTCTTCAGACAAAGGTCAGTCTCTGTGTGGCAGCAGCAACATGATTATCAATACCACAGCTATCATTGCAGAACTCTGCCTTCTCAGCATCTGCCCCTGAGAAGAGAGAGAAACCAGGGAGGTCTCTAAGTATCCTAAAGCAGACTAAATATAAGTGAGTTTACAGAAATCTGAGGTAGGATGGATAGTGGCTTAGAAATTGCTTCCATATGGTGCTCTAAATGAGGAGAAAAATCGGATAAAAGAATAGTTTTGTTTCAAAGGGAGAAAGATTGGAATAACATCAGAAGTCACAAAGGGGAAGTGGGGCAGCTGCTGAGTGTAGAAGAATGGGCAGCGGAGTGTGCAGTGGACTGCTGAGTGCAGGGGGACAGAACTTCTCTCCCATAGGCCAAGGAGGGGTGTGGCTCACAGGGTCCTGATCCAGCCTTCTTACTCTACCTAAGAGTAAGTACTTTACCTAACATGGTAACCCTGCCTAGCCAATGAGAGTACAGATACCACTGAGCTATATATTGGATCAGGAGTGAATATTTAACCCCAAACCTTATCAGCAAGAGAATCATGGAGATCTGGCTAGAGAGAACATAAAAGATGCTAGCTGGCAGACAAATCTATAGAAACAGAAAGTAGATTAGTGTTTTCCTAGTGTGGAGTTGGAGAAAACAAGGAGTACTGCTAATTGGCATGAGGTTTCCGTTAGGGTGATGAGAATGTTCTAAAGTTGATTGTGGTGATAGCTGCACAAGACTGTGAATACAATAAACCCACTTCATTGCTCTAATTGGTTAAATTGGGTAGTTTGCAAATTATATTTTGGTAAAGCTGGTTTGTTTTTTGTTTTTTTAAATACTTGCTCTCTCATTTTATGGGGGAACAAGAGAGAAAGATCATGTTAACTCAGATCTGCCCACAGCTCCCTTTACTTTGTAAAGAACCTACCTAGGAATGAACACAAACAGGCTAGAGCTGTGAGATACAAGGAGAACCTAAGACTGAACCTGAGCCACTCAGCTACTTCATCCAAGGCCACTCCCATCTGTGAATGTCTAAGTTGCATAATCCTCTCTCCTCCCTTACTTCCCCTCCTAAAAAGCCTTCTTTGTTTAGTTTAAACTAGTTTAAACTAACTTTCTAACTCAGAATTATGCTTGAAAGCATTCTGAAGCCTGTTCAAATTTGTTCTGTCAGCAGCTGTGAATCAGCGTGCCCATCTACCTCCCTAAACCCTCAATGCCACCAACTTTACTCATTAATTTGATTAAAGATAGGACCAAAAACAACCAAGTTTACTGCAGACACCAAACCCCCACACTATTGTTGATGCCAAGAACTGCTTGCTGACAAGAGCCTGGTATGGCTGCTCTCTGAGAGGTTTTACCATCAACTGACCAATACAGATTTAGATATTCACAGCCAACCAATGAACTAAGTCTTATGATCCCAATGGAAGAGCTAGAGCAAAGACTGAATACGCTGAAGGGAATTGTAACCTCATACAAAAAACAGTATCAAATAAATGGACCACCCAGAGCTCCCAGGGACTAAACCACTAACCAAAGATTATACATCAAGGGAGCCATGACTCCAGATATATTTGAAACAGAGGATGGCCTTACCTGACATCAGTGGAAGGGGAAGCCCTTGGTCCTGTGGAGGCTTGATGCCCCAGTGTAGGTAGATGCCAGGAGTGTGTGACTGGGTGGAGGAGCACCCTCATAGGGGAAAGGGGAGAGAGAAGATGGAATGGGGGAGATTATGGAGGGATAACCCGGAAAGGAGATATCAATTGAAATATAAATGAATAAAATGAATTTTTAAATATTCAAAATATTAATTGATAATAATATACAGTGATGGTTAGATTTATGCAGAGGGTAAACTTTAGTATTAACTCATCTTTGCCCTTCTTTAAATCATGTATTTTTATAGGAACTGATTATAGAATGATGTTAATAAGCCCTTTTTCTATGAATATTTTTTCACCTTATCACTTCATGATGATTTTGATTCACAGAAATACTTTTATGCATAAGACTCACCAAGTAGCTCTCTATTTTGAATCAAGACAAATTCTCATTTCTATTCACACAGATACCTACAGCTCCATTCTATGAATAGGGCCTCCATCACTTGATATTTTAGACTACAGTAAGAGCTTAAGTATATCTTTTTACCAGAAATAGTTCAATAATTGTCCCAGTATTCATAATCTACTTTTTCTGATTTTCCCTGTGATGGCTTTATCAGATATTAAGTTCATTAACATACAGTACTTCCTTGACACTATGTATTGAACTAAATGTCAGTCTTAAGCAATAACAGCTGAATTACCCTCTACATCTAATGATCCTTAGTCCTGATCATCAGCTTGCTGGGATTTAAGAAACAAAATCACTTAGGAGCTACCTTCTGGGAGTATCTACGAGGGTGTTTCCAAGTAAGCTCGGCTGCATAGAGAAAGGCCACCCTGAATGAAGATAGCATCATTCCATAGGCTGGTATCCTAGATTTAATAACAAGGATCAAGTGAGTAGAGCCCCAGTAGCTATAAGGACCTTAGAAGGTCCAGCTGCTTTCTCCTGCAACATGGAAAATCCAGCTGTCAAGATTTCACCTCATGATGAATGGTGTATGCTCAAACTATGGGCAAAATATAAACCCTTCCTTTCTCAACATTTTTGTCAGCATCAAGAAAAATAGCTAAAGAAACTCCACACTACTGTACTTAGTTGTTTATTGTGGTAAGATACATAGAAGATGAGAAACATTATCACTCAACTACTTTCAAGCGCATGGTTCATTAGCACTCAGTCTAATTACATCACTCCACAGCAGCCAGCTCCTCTTACTGAATCCAGAGAACAATAGCTCTCACTCTCCACAGAGCCACCCTTCCCTCTGTACTCTTCAGTGAAAGGAATCTGGGACACTTCATTCCTGTTTTCTTGTGTTGTGCTGTGTAGTGTAGTGTTCTCTTGCTTTGTTTTCTCATATCTTCTTTAAGTTTCTGACTCATTCTCCTGGCAGGATTGGACCTAGCACTTCCTACATGCTAACCTTACTTTTGTCACTAAACTATTTTCTCAGCCTTTTAAAATTGTTTTTTCTTTTTTTAAGCTTAGTCCCCCACCCCAGCCACCACTCATTCACATATGACATCCTGGCTGCAGTTTCCTCTCCCTCCTACCTTCCCTGTCCCTTCCCTCCAACTCCCCTTCCCCAGATCCATTCCTCCTACTTTTTCTTCAGAAATGGATAATATCCCTCTCAGGGATATCAACCAAACATGGCATATCAAGTTTCCATAAAATAAGCACCTCCCCTCATCTTAAGACTGTATGAAGCAACACAGTAGGAGGACAGGGTTCCAACAATAGGCAAAAGTTCAGAGATAGTCTTCTATTATCCACTGTTAGGACACCACACTACACAATCATAATACATGAAAAGGATCTAGATCAGACCCATTGTCAGGCAGCATGGGCTCCCTATATGAGGCCTGGTTAGCTGGTTCTATGGTCTGTTTCTGTGTGGTGCTCTCCCATTCCTCCACAGGCTTCCCTGAGCTCTGCCTTGTGTTTGGCTGTGGATCTCTGCATTTGCTCCCTTCAGTAACCCCAGCCATTTTTAAAATTTTATTCTTAAACAGTATGGATAAACTGCACAGACTGGCTTCACACTCACTCACTAGGCCAGACAGACCCTAAAACTTATGGTTCTACTGTATCACTTTCTAGACTATCTGGGTTGAGAGGTATGCTCACTACATCTGGCCTTAAAAATGAATAATATTCATTCATCCTCTGTGTGCAATTGGTATATGTGCCCTGTGGTGGAAGTGCTGGACTGAAGAATAATTCTATGCTTAATTTTTTTAACAGGAGTATGAAAGTACTTACCATGATGAAAGTCCAATGTTTGTTTATATTGTAAGTTGAGAATGAAGAATGTAAGTAATGAGAAAACCTCTTTTGCGGGGGAAGGAGGGGAATTTTTGAAAAGCTGCCAAGTCATCTTCAATGGAGCTATATAGCATGTGATATCCTCACCAACAGAGCGTAAGAGTTCAGCTTGTCTACATTCTCACCCATGCTTGTGTTCTGGGTTTCTCATACAATGTCTATACTAACTCTGTATATGGTGTAAAGCCCTGCAGTGCATGATGGTACAAGTAGTGTTCTGCCACTGTGACTCTTGGTCAAAGATTTGGGGGAGGTGGTTTCCATTTTCAGCCCCAAACTATTTTGTTAAGTTCATAAAATAACTTAGGCAAAAAATAGATTTCTATTAACTTATTTTGAAAATAATTAACATTAATGTCTTACAAATATTTGCTACAAAAACATGGATTTTTTTCTCATTTTCTTTAGTACAGCTTTGTGAATTTCTCATATTGGGCGGGAACAAAAATGCCAAGATAATTCCCAGGTATTTCATTATTTTTTGTATAATTTTGAATGAAATAATCAATCTCATTTCAGAAGACAATTTCGGAAAAAGTCCTATAATCAACAACAACACTCATTTGGAAACACACTTTTAAGATCTGTGAAACAGCTCAACAGTGCCTGTTCTCTGTGTACACAAATCTACTGTACTGGAGAAAGAAAAGACTGGTTGAAACTTCATATTAGATTGCTTCTGTAAAAAACTCAGAGCACTTAAATTGCTCCCAAGGAAGCAAGTAAAAAGTGGGGGTGATTTAATGTTTAATCAATGTTTGTTATATCTATCATTAATTTTGGGACAAAATTCATGATGCATACGTTTTCTAATTTCCAACATATACCTTACAGTGGCCTTCCCTTGTGGACTTATATCAAATTTATTACTTTATTAATTTTTTAATTATTAATGAATTCCAACCTGTATCTTTCAAGTATGATATATAGTTCTGTGATTTATTTATTATCAACACTTCACTTTTTAAAAAATCTTAAATGTTAATGTAATTTCTAAAAGGAATGGTGAACCACATTCAGCTTAGTATAGAGATTTTGCTCATTGTATATAAGGCTTCTGTTGGTTAAAAAAAAATTTCCTTGTCATGTGAAATAAATGTCAGCTTTGTTTTAGTTGCTGAGTGGGGAATAGGTCTATAATAGTGTATCCCAAAAGATATTTACTATATGGCTAAAAATGCCTAGAATTGGGAAATGTATGACTATGTCCATGATCTCTTCCACAAATGCCCTAAGAATGTGAAAAAACAAAAAACAAAAAACTGGGGTATTAGCATTGTCCTCCCTGATAATTTTTTTTCTCTGAACCACAATAAATAAATAATTTTTTAAAAATTTTCTGTGGCTATAGCAACTCCATGGTAATTCAGGTTCTTGGAAGAAGAAAAGTGAAGATCCTCAGAGCAAAATGGCCAATGAAATTATTTATCCAGTTCTGGATTCAATGGAGAGGCCTAGCTTTAATATATAAGGCAAAGAGAAATCAAATAAGACCCCTACTGTCAACCTCAGATATAAACATATTATGTGCACTTGTCCACATTTACCCATACTTGTGTGAACCTGTACACACACACACACACACACACACACACACACACATGCAACACACAAAGAAGAAAAAATAAAATATAAGAATCATTAAATATAAGGCTCCTCCACTGTAAAGGGGTTGTTCCCATGGAAGAGGGTGAAAAGAGCCAGGACTTTTTGGGCGGACATTATCTAACTTGACTGAGTAGCACTGTCTCTAAGGTGGTCAAAACCAACCACAGATGGCTATGCAACTTCAATGGCTGATTTAGGTAGACAGTTGCTCTTATATTAGGCCAGATACATAATATCTCTATCTGTGCTAGGTAGAATAATGTCGTTCCATTGTTCATACACTAACCTTAGAATGTGGAATTATGTTACAATAGATAACTAAACAATTTGAGGTCACATATGGAAATAAAATTGCTATCAAATGACCTTAAAATAGAGTAACTGATCTGCCACGTGGACCACCAGCCCCTAGTGGTTGAGAAACTGGTAAGTGGAAGATCTGGGTGGCCAGGGAGCAGAGAGATCTCTGCAGAGTACACACTAAGGGCGCACCCTAGACCTGACTGATCCAGAGACCAGGAACAGAACTTTGGAACTTCTGTTTCCACCCGGCGGCAACTTCAGTGCGCAGAACAGAGCCCAGCACATCTGCCACACGGACCGCCAGCTACTAAGGTTAAGAGACAGGTGAGAGGGAGATCTGTGCGTCCAGGGAGCAGAGAGATATCTGCAGAGTGCACAAGCTGGGCCCACCCTCCAACCTGACTGATCCGGGGACCAGAATCAGAACTTTAGAATCTCTGTTCCAACCCTGCAACTCTGAGGAAAAGAACAGGGCAGGGCCCATCTGCCACCTGGACCAGTGGAGATCCAGTGACACAGAACCGATACAAGGGAAAGGTGAGAACATATCACTGACAACAAAATGGCAAGAGGAAAACAAAAGAGTACATCCCAAGGAAACCAAGACAACATGGCAACACCAAAACCCAGCTCTATAATAACAGCAAACGTCGGAATTCCAAACACTCCAGAAAAAGAAGACACAGAACTGAAATCATACCTCAAGATGCTGATAGAGATACTTAAACAAGAATGGGAGGAAAAGCAAAACGATTCAGAAGCTTTTAAAGAGGAAACAAGAAAAACACTCAAAGAACTCAAAGAACTAGAGGAAAGCAGAAACAAAAAAAATGAAGAAATGAAAGAGGAAATTTAAAAGAGAAATTGACACAATAAAGAAAACACTAAAAGAGATAACCCTAGAGACAGAACACCAGAAAAAGAAATCAGGAATCACAGAAGCAAGCATTTCCAATAGATTGCAAGAGATGGAAGAGAGAATCTCGGGGGCAGAAGACAACATTGTAAACATAGACAAAACAGCCAGGGAAGATGCAAAAAACAAAAAGCTCCTAACCAAAATGTCCAGGAAACCCAAGACACAATGAGAGGACCGAACCTAAGGATAATAGGAATAGAAGAGGGAGAAGAGTATCAACTAAGAGGCACAGTAAATATCTTCAACAAAATCATAGAAGAAGACTTCCCTACGCTCAAGAATGAGGTGACCATGAGCATAAAAGAAGCCTTCAGAACTCGAAATAGGTTGGACCAGACAATAAATACCTCCCGACATATAATAGTCAAAACACCAAGTGCCCAAAGCAAAGAAAGAATACTAAGAGCAGTAAGGGAAAAAAGTCAAGTAACATATATAGGCAGGCCAATAAGAATCACACCGGATTTATCAACAGAGACTGTGAAAGCTAGAAGAGCCTGGACAGACATCATGCACACCATAAGAGAGCACAAGAGCCAGCACAAGCTGCTATACCCAGCAAAACTATCAATCACCATAGATGGAGAGATGAAGATATTTCAAGACAAATCAAAATTTACACAATATCTGACCACAAACCCAGCACTACAACAAATTATAGGTGGAAAAACCCAATACAATGAGGGAAAATACAGCCTAGTGAAAACAAGAAAACTCCTAAACAAGACAACTAAAAGAAGAAAAAGACACAGACACAACTCCACCCACAAAGGCAATAATGGCAGGAAACAGAAACAACTATTCCTTAATATCTATTAACATAAATGGACTCAACTCCCCAATAAAGAGACATAGGCTATCAGACTGGATACATAAACAAAACCCAGCCTTTGGCTGCATACAGGAAACTCATCTCAGAGACAAAGACAGACACGATCTCAGAGTAAAATGGTGAGAAAAAAACTTCTAAGTAAACAGCTCCAAGAAGCAAGATTTAGTGGCTATTCTAATATCGAATAAAGTAAATTTCCAACCAAAACTTATCAAAAAACATAGGGAAGGAAACTTTGTATTCATTACTGAGGAAATCTGTCAGGAGGAACTCTCAATTCTTAACATATATGCTCAAAATAAAGCAGCACCCACATTCATAAAAGAAACCCTACTAAAGCTCAAAAAATACATTTCACCCCACACAAAAATAGTGGGAGACTTTAATACCCCACTCTCACCAATGGACAGATCATGGAAACAGAAACTGAACAATGACACTGCAAAACTAGCAGAGATTTTGAACCAACTAGAATTAATAGATATATACAGAACATATAACACTACAGTAAAAGAATACACCTTCTTCTCAGCACCCCATGGCACCTTCTCAAAAATTGACCACATAATTGGACACAGAACAAGCCCCAATCAATAAAGAAGATTGAAATACTCCCAGGTATCCTGTCAGAAAACCATGGTCTACAACTGGTCCTTAACAACAACAAAGAAAACAAAAATCCCATGTACACATGGAAACTAAACAATGCTCTATTAAACGATAGCAGGGTCAAAAAAGAAATAAAGAAAGAAATGAAGGACTTTCTAGAATTCAGCAAAAACTAAAACTCAACATACCCAAACCTATGGGATGCAATGAAAGCATTACTGAGAGGAAAACTCATAGCCCTAAGTGCTTCCAAAAAGAAACTGGATAGAGTTTACATCAGCAACCTGACAGCACAGCTAAAAGCCCTAGACAAAAGGAAGCAGATATACCCAAGAAGAGTAGATAGCAAGTAATAATCAAAATGAGGGCAGAAATACACCAAATAGAAACAAAAAGAACCATTGAAAAAATCAACAAAACAAAGAGTTGGTTCTTTGAGAAAATCAACAAGATTGATAAACCCCTAGCCAGACTAACTAGAGGACAAAGAGAGTATACAAATTAACAAAATCAGGGAAAAAAAGTGGAGACATAACAACTGAAACTGAGGAAATTCAAGAAATCATCAGATCCTACTACAAAAACTTATACTCAACAAAATTGGAAAATCTGGAGGAAATGGATGAATTCCTAAACAGATACAAGATCCCAAAGGTAAACAAGAACCAAGTACACCATCTAAATAACCCTATAACACCTAAAGAAATAGAAGAAGTCATCAAAAGCCTCCCAACCAAAAAAAGTCCAGGTCCAGACGGGTTCAGTGAAGAATTTTATCGGACATTTATTGCTGTTATAACACCAATATTCTCCAAACTATTCCAAAAGATAGAATCAGATGGAATACTACCCAACTCACTTTTTGAGGCTACAATAACCCTCGTACCTAAACCACACAAAGACCCTACAAGGAAAGAGATCTTCAGACCAATCTCACTTATTAAAATTTACACAAAAATACTCAACAAAATCCTTGCAAACCGAATCCAAGAACACATCAAAATGATCATTCATCATGACCAAGTAGGCTTCATTCCTGGGATGCAGAGATGGTTTAATATAAGGAAATCTACCAATGTAATCCACCATATAAACAAACTCAAAGACCAAAATCACATGGTCATCTCACTAGATGCTTAGAAAGCATTTGATAAAATTCAACACCCCTTCATTTTAAAAGTCCTGGAAAGAACAGGAATCCAAGGTCCATTCTTAAATATAATAAAAGCAATATACAGCAAACCAACAGCCAACATCAAACTTAATGGTGGGAAACTTGAAGCAATCCCAATAAAATCAGGGACTCGACAAGGCTGCCATCTCTCCCCCTACCTATTCAATATAGTACTGGAAGTCCTGGCTGGAGCAATTAGACAGCATAAAAAGATCAAGGGGATACAAATCGGAAAGGAAAAGATAAAAACATCACTCTTTGCCGATGACATGATAGTGTACTTGAATGACCCCAAAAATTCCACCAGAGAACTCCTACAGCTGATAAACAAGTTCAGCAAAGTGGCCGGATACAAAATTAACTCAAACAAATCAGTAGCCTTCCTATACTCAAAGGACAAACATGTGGAGAAAGAAATTAGGGAAAATGTACCCTTCACAATCGTTACAAAAACTATGATTTACCTTGGTGTGACTCTAACTAAGGAAGTGAGGGACCTGTATGACAAGAACTTCAAACCTCTAAAGAAAGAAATTGAGGAGGATCTCAGAAAATGGAAAGATCTCCCATGCTCATGGATTGGAAAGATCAACATCTTAAAAATAGACCCTTTCTTATCTCCTTGTACAAAGCTCAAGTGTAAGTGGATCAAAGATCTCCACATTAAACCAGATACACTGAAACTATTAGATGAGAAAGTAGGGAAAACCTTAGAACACATAGGCACAGGAGAAAATTTCCTGAACAAAACAACAATGGCTCATGCTCTAAGGTCAAAGTTTAACAAATGGACTTAATGAGATTGCAAAGTTTCTGTAAGGCTAAGGACATTGTCATGAAAACAAAATGGCAGCCAACAGAATGGGAAAAGGTTTTTACCAACTCCACATCAGATAGAGGCTTAATATCTAAGGTATACAAAGAACTCAAAAAGCTAGACACCAGAGAATCAAATAACCGTATTAAAAATGGCGTACAGAGCTAAACAAAACGTTCTCAGTTGAGATATATCGAATGGCTGAAAAATATCTGAGGAAGTACTCGACATCCTTAGCGATCAGGGAAATGCAAATCAAAACAACCTTTAGATTCCACCTCACATTAGTCAGATTGGCCAAGATCCAAAACTCAGATGACAGCAGATGCTGGCGAGGCTGCGGAGAAAGAGGAACACTTCTCTACTGTTGGTGGGGTTTCAAACTAATACAACCACTCTGGAAATCAGTCTGGCAATACCTCAGAAAATTGGATATAGTACTACCTGAAGACCCAGCTATTCCACTTCTCAGCATATACCCCAGAGACACTTTAATACCCAACAAAGATATATGCACCACAATGTTCATAGCAGCTCTATTTATAATAGCCAGAAGCTGGAAAGAACCCAGATGTCCTTCAGAAGATGAATGAATACAAAAGTTGTGGTACATTTACACAATGGAATACTACTCAACCACCAGAAACAATGACTTAATCAAATTCTTAAGAAAATGGCTGCATCTAGACAATATCATCCTGAGTGAGATAACCCAGTCACAAAAGAACAGACATAATATGCAGTCACTGATAATGGGATGCTAACCTTAGAGACTTGCACTCCCCCAGAAACAACTCACAGACTGTATGAAGTCCAAGAAATAAAAAAAACAAAAAAAAAATATTTACAAAACAAGAAGACTTTGACTATTTCCATGTTGCGTTTTGTTTTGCATGTACTTTACGCTCATTGTATCTATTAGGTTTTCAATGCATACTGTCAAGCCCTTGAAAAAATCAAGTACTGTCTAAAAAATATATTCACATAGTTTTATGTAAAAATTATTTTAATATCTGAAAGAACAGTACTGACAAAAATGTATAATTTTAAGCCAAAAATATTTAAAATCTGTACATTTATCTTTGTTTTGTAAAATAAAGTCGTTTTAAAAAATAAAAAAAACATCAAGTACTGACTAACAAATATTCATACAGTTTTATGTAAAAATTATTTTAAAATCTGAAAAAAGTAGTGACAAAAATGTATTGTATAATTTTATGCAAAAATGCTTAAAATCTGTACATTTATCTTTCTTATGTAAAATAAAGTTGTTTAAAAAAAAGAAATATTTTAAGAACCAGAGAAACAGAATATTTGCCATAATACTGTGTTTTTTTTTTTTTTTTTTAGAACTATCAGGGTAGTTATACCCATGATGCCTCAACAACAAGGCTGCCTAAATAATACCAACAGATGTGCTAACTTGGAAGGGGTAACTTTCAGGTGGCACCATTCCTAGACAAAGAACTACAGACAATTAAGGAATGCTGAAAATGAAAGAAATAATCTTTCCCAAGAAAGATCCTCACCAACTGGTTATCCAACATCAAGTGGTCAGGCTGGAAATCATATAAACACAAGTAACAACAAGCAGACTTAGCAGATTCAATTATATTTTTAGGAGGTTTGTGTGTGTGTGTGTGTGTGTGTGACAGAGAGGGAGAGAGAGAGAGAAAGAGAGAGAGAGAGAGAGAGAGAGAGAGAGAGAGAGAGAGAGATTGAAGACAAGACCATGATTCTTGCTCCAAGATAAAGCAAGGATGTGAACAGAGGAGCAGTTGGACAGAGAAAAGGGAGAGAAGAAAATGATGTAATTATATTTTAATTTCAATTTCTTCAATAATTAAAAGTAGTGCTAAAATACTGAAATCACACTAAAATGCTGAAATTACAATGCACCCAATCAAAAGTTGTAGAAATTTCTCTGGTAACATAGAACCAACCTCCTTTGAGGACTGACTTGCATTATCCTATTTTCTGTAACATTCGTTTTATGAGCAAGTCCTAAATGACTCAGAGTTTTGGTTCTTTATCCCAAACCCTGCAGTTAATAGGTTATACCACAGAGTTTCAACAGTGCATCAGAAACCTACTACTGAGCATAAATGGTGGCATATGCCTGGATTTATAGCTAGTGGGATATTGGTGAGGCTGCAGAATCATTTGAGACCAAAAGTTCAAAGGCAACATGGACAACACAAAGAGATCTTGTCTTAAAGCAAAAGAGAAACAACCCACCTATGCTGCTTGTCCATGCCTCTGCAGCATGCAGCCCAGGCATGGACCAATTTGATCCAGCCACACTAACACTCATCCAAAGGGACAGGCTACATTCTCTGCTGAGTCTTCTTATTTTGTCTTGGAGAATCAAGGTAGGTAGTGGCATTTACTTTAAAACCTAGAAGGGTCTGTAACTATGAGGCTCTAAAGACATAGAAATGGATGAAGTCAGAATCACGGACTTTCCAGTCACCCCAAGGCCCTGAGATACAGCCATCTGGCTCTCTAAAAAGCCCTAGATAGGGTTCTGATCAATGTCATAAACTAGCTGATACTCTAATCAGCCAATTCTGAGAAACGAAACAAGGACAAAACCCCAAAGAATTTGCTGGCTGACGGCAACAAAGTCACATAGAAAAGACTCAAATATACATCATCATCAGTCTAAACCCCCTCATCCAATGAAAGCAAAATTCACTGTAATCCACCAATGTGACATAATTACCACATGCTGTTGCTGAAATCTGCCCTCAGAACTGGATAAAAAATGTTTACTTTGAAACCTCGAGGTCATCTCTGCCCTGCTTGCAGAACCAACCCCAGTATACTCAACTTAGCAACTAAACCTCTTGCCTATTGCATTAGTGTCTCAGTCTATCTGTGTCTCTGTGGGAGTGGACACCCAGATCGCCACGTGGGTCCAACACAACCCCATGGGAAGAACAAAATTATCAAATGACCATACCAAATTTAGCTCCCAGGGACTAAACCCCAACCAATAAGTTTGTACAGAGAGACCCACGGTGCCAAGTGCATATACAGCAGAGGATAGCAATCTCTGGCATCAATGGAAGGAGAGGTCTTTGGTTCACCAAAGGCTCCTTTTCCCAGTGTAGGGGAATGCCAAGGAGCTGAGAGGTGGGAGAGGATGGTTAGAATATGGAGCACCTTCATGGAGGCAATGCGAGGGGGAGGTAAGATGGGATTGAAGGAAAGAAAATAACATCTGAAAAGTAAATAATGAAATATTAAAAAAAAAAAAGTACCAGATATCACATGTCAATGAATCTGACTGAAAAGCAGAAGAGCTGTTTAAAGAGTCTCAGAAACACAGGCCTGGTGAGAAGGCATTCCGAGTAGCCGGGGTGCAGAGAGATCGCTGCAGAGAGATCTCTGCTGAGCACATGGAAAGTGCGCCCTTCCCCCAGCTTTGATCAGGGAACCAATAACCGGCTTTGGGCTGTTCCCAGCCAGAAGCCTTTGAGTTCAGAACAGGCACACAGATCATCCACCACCAGAAGAGCAGAGAACCAGGGACATAGGCCTGGTGAGAAGTCATTCCGAGTAGCCGGGGAGCAGAAGATCCATGGTACAAGGGAGAGGCAAGAACCAATCACTGAAAACAAGACCATGTATAAACACATACAACAAGATGGCAAGAGAAAGTGAAACAACGTACCCGAGGGAAATCAAGACAATCTGGGAACACCAGATTCCAGCACTCCCATCACAACAAACAGCAGAATGCCAAACAATCCAGAAAATGAACACTCAGACCGAAATCATACCCCAAGATGATGATAGAGATCCTTAAACAAGATCATGAGGAAAAGCATAAAGAATTAGAAGCTTTTAAAGAGGAAACAAGAAAAACAATCAAAGAACTCAAAGAACTAGAGGAAAAAAGAACCAAAGAGATAAAGGAATGGAAGAAGGAATTTAAAACTATAATGGACAAAATAAACAAAACACTAAAAGAGACAACCATAGAGGGAGAAAATCTAAAAAAAAAAAAAAAAAAAAAAAAAAAAAAAAAAAAAAAAAAAAAAAAGAAAAAAAAAAAATCAGGAGTCACAAATGCAAGCATTTCCAACAGATTACAAGGGATGGAAAAGAGAATCTGTGGGGGCTGAAGACAACATTGAAAACATAGACAAAACAGTGAGAGAAGATGCAAAAGCCAAAAAGCTCCTAACCAAAAATGTCCAGGAGATTCAGGACACAATGAGAAGACCAAACCTAAGGATAATAAAAATAGAAGAGGGCAAAGAATATCAACAAAGAGACACAGTAAATACCTTCAATAAATCGTAGAAGAAAACTTCCCTACCCTTAAGAATGAGATGACCAGGATCATAAAACAAGCCTACAGAACTCCAAATAGGTTGTACTAGAAAAAATAATTCCTCCAGACACATAATAGGCAAATCGCCAAGTGCCCAAAGCAAAGAAAAAATACTAAAAGCAGTAAGGGAAAAAGGTCATGTAACATATAAAGACAGACCAATCAGAATCACACCCGAATTCTCAATAGAGACTATGAAAGCCAGAAGAGTCTGGACAGACATCATGCAGACCCTAAGAGACCACAGGTGCCAGCCCAAGCTGCTACACCCAGAAAAACTCTCAATCACCATAGATGGAGAGACTAAGATATTCCAAAAAAAAAAAACTAAATTTACACAATATCTGATCACAAACCCAGCACTACAATGAATTATAGGTTGAAAACCCAACAAGGAAGGGAACTACATCCTAATAGAAACAAGAAAACTCCTAAGCAAGAAAAACAAAAGAAGAAAGACATACAGGGACACTTCAACCTCTAAAAGCAAAAATAGCAGAAAACATAAACAACTATTCCTTGATATCTATTAACATAAATGGACTCAATTCCCTAATAAAAAGACATAGGCTATCAGACTGGATACATAAACAAAACCCAGCATTTTGCTGCATACTGGTAACTCATCTGAGAGACAAAAACAGACACTATCTCAGAGTAAAAGGTTAGGAAAAATCTTCCTAGCAAATGGCCCCAAGAAGCATGCTGGAGTGGCCATTCTAATATCGAATAAAGTATATTTTCAACCCAAAGTTATCAAAAAAGATAAGGAAGGACAGTTTTTCTCATTACAGGAGAAATTTGTCAAAAGGAACTCTAAATTCCTAAAATATATGCTCCAAATACACCCATATTCATTAAAAAAAAAAAAAACAATCAAACGGCTAAAGTTCAAAAAATACTTTACGCCCAAAACAATAACAGTGGGAGATCTCAATACCCAGCTCTCACTAATGGATAGATCATGGAAACAAAAACTGAACAAGGACACTGTAAAGCTAACAGAAGTTATGAACCAATTGGAATTAATAGACATCTACAGAACATATCATCCTAAAACAAAAGAGTATACCTTATTCTCAGCACCTCACAGCACCTTCTCGAAAATTGACCACATAATTGGTCACAAAATGAGCCTCAATTGATATAAGAAGATCGATACACTCCCATACATCTTTTAAGATTCTAAAGCTGGTTTTTAATAACAAGAAAGACAACAAATACCCATATACACTTGGAAAGTAAACAATGCTCTATTAAATGATAGCAGAGTCAAAGAAGAAATAAAGAAAGAAATTAAAGATTTTCTAGAATTCAATGAAAATGAAAACACAACATACCTAAACCTATGGAATGCAATGAAAGCAGTACTGAGAGGAAAACTCATATCTCTGAGTGCTTCCAAAAAGAAACTGGAGAGATCATACACTAGCTACTTGACAGCACAGCCATAAGCTCTATTAAAAAAGGAAGCAGAAAGACCCAAGAGGAGTAGACTGCAAGAAATAATAAAACTTAGAGCAGAAGTAGACCAAATAGAAACAAAAAGAACCATTCAAAATGAATCAACAAAACCAAGAGCTGATTCTTTGAGAAAATTAACAACATTGATAAACCCTTAGCCAGACTAACTAGAGGGCAAAGAGAGAGTATCCAAATTAACAAAGTCAGAGAGGAAAGTGAAGAAAAAACAACTGAAACTGAGGAAATTTAAGAAACCATCAGATCCTACTACAAAAGGCTATACTCAACAAAGCTGGAAAATCTAGAGGAAATGGATAAAATCCTAGACAGATACCAGATACTAAAGTTGAATCAGGACCAGGTGAACCATCTAAATAATCCCATAACACATAAAGAAATAGAAGAAGTCATCAAAAACCTCCGAACCAAAAAAAAAAAAAAAAAAAAAAAAAAAAAAAAAAAAAAAAAAAAAAAAAAAAGCCCAGTTCCAGATGGGTTCAGTGCAGAATTTTATCAGACATTTATTGATGACATAATACCAACACTCTCCAAACTATTGCACAAAATAGAATCAGATGGAACACTACCTAACTCATTTTTTGAGGCTAAAATAACCCTTGTTCTTAAACCACACAAAGACCCTACAAAGAAAGAGAACTTCAGAACAATCTCACTTATGAACATAGATGCAAAAATTCTCAACAAAATCCTTACAAACCAAATCCAAGAACACATCAAAACAATCATTCACCATGACAAAGTAGGCTTCATCCCTGGGATGCAGGGATGGTTTAATATAAGGAAATCCATCAATGAAATCCACCATATAAACAAACTCAAAGAAAAAAACCCAAGTGGTCATCTCACTACATACTGAGAAAGCATTTGATAAAATTCAAGACCTGTTCATGTTAAAAGTCTTGAAAAGAACAGGAATCCAAGGCCCATACCTAAACATAATAAAAGGAATATACAGCAAAACAACAGCCAATATCAAATTTAACAGTGGGAAACTTGAAGCAATCCCATTGAAATCAGGGACTCGACAAGGCTGCCCACTCTCCCCCTACCTATTCAACATAGTACTGGAAGTCCTCGCTGGACCAATTAGACAGCAAAAAAAAAAAAAAAAAAAAAAAAAAAAAAAAAAACCTCAAAAAGATAGAAATTGGAATAGAAGAACTAAAAACATCACTATTTGCAGATGACATGATAGTGTACTTAAGAAACCCACAAACTCCACCAGAGAACAGCTCATAAACAAGTTCAGCAAATTTGCTGGATATAAAATTAATTCAAACAAATCAGTAGTGTTCCTATATTCAATGGACAAACATGGAGAAAGAAATTAGGGAAAAGATGCCATTCACAACAGTCACAAAAACTATGAAATACCTTGGTGTGACTCTAACTAAGCAAGTGAAGGACCTGTATGACAAAAACATCAAACCTCTAAAGAAAAAAATTGAGGAAGATCTCAGAAAATGGATAGACCTCTCATGTTCATAGATTGGAAGGATCAACATTGTAAAAATGGCCATCTTACCAAAAGTAATCTACAGATTCAATGCAATCCCCATCAAAATACCAATCCAATTCTTCTTTGAGTTGGAAAGAGCAATGTGGAAAATTCATCTGGAATAACAGAAGACCTAGAATTGCTAAATCCAACCTCAATAACAAGAAAGCATCTGCAGGAATCACTATCCCTTACTGCAACCTATATTGCAAGGAAACTGTGCTAAAACCTGCATGGTACTGGTACAGAAATAGGCATGTGGGTCAATGGAATAGAATAAAAGGTCCAGAAATGAGCCCTCACATATATGGTCACCTGATTTTGGACAAAGGGTCTGTATACATTTAATGGAAAAAGGACAGTCTATTCAACAAATCGTGTTGGTCCAACTGGTACTCAGCATGCAGAAGTATGAAAATAGACCCTTTCTTATCTCCTTGTACAAAGCTCAAGTGCAAGTGGATTAAAGATCTCCACATTAAACCACATACCCTGAAGCTATTAGATGAGAAAGATTGGGAAAATCTTAGAACACATAAGCACAGTAGAAAATTTCCTGAACAGAACACCAATGGCTTCTGCTCTAAGGTCAAAGATTGACAAATGGGACTTAATGATATTGAAAGTTTCTGTAAGGCTAAGGACACTGTCAAGAAAACAAAATGGCAGCCAACAGAGTGGAAGAAAATTGTTACCAACCCCATATCAGATAGAGCCCTAATATCCAAAGTATACAAGGAATTCAAGACCCTGGAAACCAAAGAATCAAACAACCCTATTAAAAATGAGGTATAGAGCTAAACAAAAAGTTCTCAATTGAGAAATATTGAATGGCTGAGATGCATCTAAGGAAGTGTTTGACCATTAGCCATCAGAGAAATGAGAATCAAAACAACCCTGAGATTCTACCTCACACCAGTCAGATTTTCAAGATCAAAAATTCAGACGACCGTAAATGCTGCCAAAGATGTGGAGATAGAGGAACACTTCTCCACTGTTCTTGGCATTGTAAAATGGTACAACCACTCTGGATATCAGCCTGGTGATTCCTCAGAAAATTGGACATAATACTACCTGAAGACCCAGTTATTTCACTTCTGGGCATTTACACCAGAGAAGCTCCAAAATACAACAAAGTCACATGCACCACAATGCACCACAGCTCTATTTATAATAGCCAGAAGCTGGAAAAAACCCAGATGTCCTTCAGTAGATGAATGGATACAAAAATTGTGGTACATTTACACAATGGAGTACTACTCAGCTATCAGAAACAATGACTTTATGAAATTCTTAAGAAAATGGATGCATCTAGAGAATATCATCCTGAGTTAGATAACACAGTCACAAAAGTACAGACATAATATGCAGTCACTGATAACTGGATACTGACCGCAGAAAGCTCTGAACACCCCAGAGACAACTCACAGACTGTGTGAAGTTCAAAAAAAAAAAAAAAAAAAAAAAAAGAAATAACCATTATGTTTACTCCTTACACACCAAGAAAACGTTGACTAATTCCATGTTACATCCTGTTTTACATGTACTTTATGCTCATTGTAAGTAGTAAGATCTTAATCCAAACAATCAAACCTTAAAAAAAAAAAGCCAAGCAATGACAAAAAGGTATTCATATACTTTTATGTAAAAATGCTTAAAATTTGTACATTTATCTTTGTTTTATAAAATAAAGCTATTCAATTTAAAAACAGATAAATTAAAAGTCCCTTTAAAGAAAAGTAAAAGAAAAATAAAAGAGTTTCAGAAACAACTCTCTACCAACACCAGTTGCTGTATGACACACATATATCAACCAGTCATCTCCTTCCCTCCCTGTTGCTAGACACAGTTGCATTGTGGGTTTGGTTTGGTTAGTTTTGTTTTGTTTGGTTTGGTTTGGTTTGGTTTGGTCAATTTGCGATTGTCTTTTGATGTGCACCATCCCAGAACCATGATCTAAATTAAACCCAAGACACAGTGGTCCCCCCAAAAATGATATGATTACAAGAAATAAGCTGGTTAATTTCCACCCCTACATACATGCTCTCTAGACCTGTCTCATTTCAAAGGTACACATCCTCTGCCTTCCTGAGATGACTTCCCTTCATGGAAGTAGTCTTTTATAATTAGAATTCCAAAATTTAAAATTAAATTCTACATAAATAACCATAACACTAAACAGAGTGCCACAGGATACTCTTTTGCAAGACTTTTCCTGAGTATTCCTCTATTTATAGTAAGCTACTTAATAAGGGCCAAAGTGTGATTTATCTCTTTCATGCTTATGGTGCACATGATGCACAGTGGAACACACATCCCACCTATTATCTACAGAGATCCTTTACTGGCTGGTTTTGTGTCAACTTGACACAAGCTGGAGTTATCACAGAGAAAGGAACCTCAGTTGAGGAAATGCCTCCATGATATCCAGCTGTAAGGCATTTTCTCAACTAGTGATCAAGGGGGGAGGGCCCTGCCCAGCCCATTGTGGGTGGTGCCATCCCTGGGCTGATAGACCCAGGTTCTATAAGAAAGAAAGCTGAGCAAAGCCATGGGAAGAAAGTCAGTAAGTGACATCCCTCTATGGCCTCTGCATCAGCTCCTGCTTCCTGACCTGCTTGATTTCCTGTCCTGACTTCCTTTGGTGATGAACAATGATATGGAAGTGTAAGCTGAATAAACCCTTTCCTCCCCAGCTTGCTTCTTTGTCATGTTTGTGCAAGAATAGAAACCCTGACTAAGACAAATTGGTACAAGCATAGTGGGGTATTCCTGTGACAATCTAACTATGTTTTGGGGAGAACTGTGGAAGGACTTTAGAACTTTGAGCTAGAGGAACCATTTGGGCATATTAAGATCTCTGTGTGTTGTTCAGTAGGAGCTTGGATGATAATGTTGAGAACAGTGCAGAAGATGAAGGCTTGTGGCTTGTGAAATTTCAGAGGGAAGATTAATAGTTCTTTGATCAGGGCTGTTGCTGTTTTGTTTGTGAAGATTCTGTGGTTTTGGTTAGCTGGGGCTGAAGAATCAGCTGTGATTAACAAGATAACAGAACTCCTAAAGCAAAATCTTTGCATTACTGGGAGTATTGATGCTGTTCAGCTGGAGCTAAGAAATTAGTGGTGATTGAGAAAAGACCAGCATTACTGAGGTGAAATCTTCCTGGAACTGTTTTCTGAGATCACAAAGAGGATATGTTCCAGAGATATCCAAGGTTGTACCTCATGCTGTGGCTGGACCTGGTAATGTGTAAGAGTCACCCAACTGGTTCTGGTTTTGAAGGAATGAAGGGGTCATGGATAGCAGCTGATGCTCTGCACTGTGAGAGGCAATGAAAGGCCATTGGTGAAAGTACATCCTCAGTGGCAATTAGTGCCCCAGGACTGACAGTAGTATTTTGGAGATGCCAGTACCATGAGATGACCACCAAGAACAAGAGCAGCAGTGGAGAATAGGCAGCGGGAGCGTAGAAGATAAAGTATGTGCTACAAAGAGCAGAGCTGGAGAAGTGACTCAAGCCCTTGGAGGAACCCAGAAGTTCATAAGTGGATTCCCAGATACTGGATGGTTAGAGATTGATCTTGCTTTGATGGTGACTGTGCCATGATATATTTACCTCTTGAAGAAAGAAGAGGAGCCAACAGTTTAGAAACTTTGAATTGTAAAAAGACTTTTTTTTAAAGAGACTTAATATTTTAAAAGTATTGCAATTTTAAAATGTAAGAATTTATAGAGACTGTGGGACTATTAAGGTTATCTAGATCTTGGGGATGAATAAGAAAGTAAGGGTTGAAGCTTAATATTGATATGTTTACATGTCAAGTTGACAAGGGGTCAATTGTACTGGCTGGTTCTGTGTCAACTTAACAGATGCAGGAGTTATCACAGAAAAAGGAGCCTCAGTTGAGGAAATGCCTCCATGAGATCCAGCTGTAAGGAATTTTCTCAACTTGTGATCAAGTGGGGAGGGCCCAGCCTATTGTGGGTGGTGCCATCCCTGGGCTGGTAGACCTGGGTTCTATAAGAAAGAAAGCTGAGCAAAGCCATGGGAAGAAAGCCAGTAAGAGACATCCCTCTATGGCCTTTGCATCACCTCCTTCTTCCTGATTTGCTTGAGTTCCTGTCCTGACTTCCTCTGGTGATGAACAGCGATATGAAAGTGTAAGCTGAATAAACCTCTTCCTCCCCAATTTGCTTCTTGGTCATGATGTTTGTGCAGGAATAGAAACCCTGACTAAGACAGATTCCAATATGGCAATAATGAAAACAGGAAAAAAAAAATCTTTACCAAAAGCCAATGACAAAGTATACTCACAAAGTATATTTATTTTTGCATATAAATGTTTATTTCAACTGTTTTTGCTAAAATGACTTATTTCCCTCAATAATGAAATAAAGCTGATTATTAACACATACATATAGGACATTTACTGTGTTCAGATAATTTTAAGAAGAGTTGAGACTCTGTGCATTAATCCATAATTTTAAATCCACAGATTGAAATTTCATACAAATGCCTGAATCCATTAAGTACACATTTTTTTAATTATTAAGAAACAAAGATCTGTGTTCTTTATAGAAATTAGAAATGGCATAAATTCCAGCAAAGAACCTGGGACACAGGCTCTGGCTCTGAATACCCAAAGCGCAGAGAGTACTTAGCTGTGCTAATGGAAAATGTTTTCTTCATTCTAGAGAATATTATCCTGAGTGAAGTAACCCAGTCACAAAAGAACAGACATAATATTCAGTCACTGATAACTGAAAACTAGCCCCAGAAAGATCTGAATACCCAAGAAACAACTCACAGACTAATATGAAGTTCATAAAAAGAAAGGTCAAAAAGTGGAAATCTCAGTCCTTTCTAGAAAAAACAAAACAAAACAAAACAAAACAATAAGTGTACAGCACCCTTTCAGAGTGGAGTACACCTAAACTTTAAACCATTAATAACTCAAGAGCTAAGAAGATAGCCTTGTGGCAATTTTTAGTATTTAAAAATCATTATGTTTAATCTTTTCACACCAAGAAAACTTTCACTATTTCCATCTTATTTTTGTTTTACATGTACTCTCTGCTCATTGTTAGTAATAAGATTTCAATTCATACTATGAAATCCTTAAAAAAAAAAAAAAAAAAAAAAAAAAAAAAAAAAAAAAAAAAAAAAAAAAAACCTAAGGGAAGCTCTGCTAATATGTCAAGGGAATAAAAAAAGAAATGGCATAAAATAACATCAACATTCATAGCTGCTCCAATTAGTACCAATAAAATTTTTATATTAAATTAAAATCAGAATGATGATAATAAGAGTAATAAAATTTATGGAGCACCATGGGGCTCTCCATTTCTTCAGAGAACCCCTGGAATCTACTGTTTCAAAGGAATGAAGTCACTCCATGTTTAAAAACTCACTCCCACAAATGACAGTGTCAATCTCAGCAGCTTCTCTATCCCTCATGACAGTCTCCCATCGCTATACCCACTACCTCTCTGTAGACCCAGCATCCATGTAGTTCTAGAGGGTCCCCATCCTGAATAGCCTGACAGGACACTAAGAATAACAGTCTAAAGAGCTTTGAAACTGGAAAGTTAGATCCTTATAATTTAGGATGTCTATGGAAGATATATGTATATGTGTGTGTGTATATATATATATATGGAAAAATATATATGTATATATATATGGAAAAAAGCTTATATGGAAAATTCTTACCCTGTCCAGTTATTGCTTCCATGTCTTATAAAATCAATAGTGGGCATTAATCTGCTCATGACCACAAGTAACCTGAAGAATCTGATGGAGGACTCTCATGAAATATATGCAGAAGCACTTGATTTTTTTTTTTTTTTCATCTAACTCTAAGAACTTCACACACACACTAAAGCTCAGCCAAATCCTTCAAAGGGCCCATGAAGTGCTTTATGGCTATTTTGCTTTTCCTTAATATTTGGTATTAAAACTAACTGGCATAATTTTAAGCCCCAAATTAAAGTGCTAAATTGATAATATTATTTTCATAATTATATGTATTATTATTACATACTCAATTATATATATATATATATATATGTATATAATTTGCTAATGTCAAGATAGACAGAAGAGAAAGAAACTAGTGCTGTAGAATTACCTATGACCTGACAGTTAAGAATTTACTTCCTGATGAAGCTGGACAGACTACCTCAGGAATTTCCTGACATAGCTACAACTATGAAGTCTTAAGCAAAATAGGGCAAGAAAAAAATGAGACACATGGATAAGTGGCACATACTCCAGAAATCCCCTTCATCTAGAAATAGGAACACAAACCCTAGTATCTTCTGAAGGCCTGGAGATATCTATTTTTCTTAAAAAAATAAACATAATCCTTATCTAATTCTAATTTTAAAGCATAAAGGACTCTATGTTTTAATGGTACCTAAGTGTCATGGAGTCAGAACAGACAGTTACATGAGTTTAGAATGGCTTAAATAAATCATCTCTCAGAACTAGAAACCCTTAGAAAGCCATAAGTAGAATCACCCTTCATTGTGAGTTTTGGATTTATATATATATACCTTTCAGCATTCCACATCAGGTCTCTTCCCATCATCCTTACATGGAGATGAGTCACTGAAGAAAAGGTCATGGTAGAACTTGAAGATGTAACTTTTAACCTGGACCATGTCCTAGACATTTAACTATGAATATCAGAGTACATAGGAATAGTCACCAAACTACAGTATGGTGCATCTTCATGTTATACATGGTGCCTGACTGAATCCCAACACTCCAGAGGCAGAGGCAGACAGGTCTCTGTAAGTTTGAGGCCAGCCTGATCTCATAGTGAGTCCTACGCTGTCCAGAACTATATAGAAAGACAGTTTCAGAGGGATAAAGCAAAAATAATGAGTGTTGGTGAGGATAGAGAGATAAAGTCTCTTATACACTGTTGGTGGGATCATAAAATAGAGTACATGATATTCAAAATGGTACTGACAATCTTTTAAAACCTGGAACTGGATAGAGGTATCACCCAACCCAACAACTCTACTATTGCATATATACCCCAGGAAACATGAAGAGACTGCTAAAGAGAAATCTAGATTCATGTTTATTCGAGCAATTTTCAGACTAGCCCAGATATGGAATCAGCCAAGGATTCATCAGTTAATAAATAAACAAAATGTTGTGTTCAAATGGCAGAACAATGTTCAGTTGCTAAAAGTGAAGTCTTTTTGTTTGTTACATGAGTGAAACTGGATAACATGATTTTAAGTAAAATAAGTCACAAGAAAAAGAAATAATATGTGTTCTCACTTTTATGGGGAAGTTAAAAAGTCAATATCAAAGATGCAGAGAATCAAATAGTGGTTGCCAATGCCTTCGGAAAGTAGGAAGGAAGAATTAAAAGAGGGGGAAGTTCGTGGATGCAAGGAGAGGAAAAGTTACCTTTTGCCTTTCATTTCTTTCTTATAATGAGGAAAACTTTTACTATTATACAGTATACTAGTGTACATATGTCTGATAGTAACTGGATTTTCAACATAGATACTAGAGAGAATTTTAACTGCAAGCTTTGCCATTATTCATATAAGTCCCCTGAAATATAAACAAATTATATGTGTATGAATGTTTAGGCATGTTCCAGACTAACTTATATTGTAATTACTCATTTATATTGTTCATGTCATACTATATGACTGGTTACATGGTCTTCAGTTTCATATGACCATTTTCTTCTGTGTCTGGTAAACCTTTCATGTCTGCTATTTTCCAAGAATTTCTCTCTGTGTATCAGAACTTCTACTCTACTATTTCCAGCTAATAGGCCAACAGCATTTTTGATTGACAAGTGATGTTTCCATACAGAACAAGAGGTTTTCTTTACAGATAATTTTGAATGTTCCCAACACCAATATATGATGAATTTCAGAGGTGCTTCTTATAGCAATTAAAATTGGTCATTACATACTACGTATATTAGATACTATGTAATTGGTGATGGCACTGAAGAGTTCTTAGTATCCCACTGTGCTCATATCAAATCTCCCTTTTGACAACTATTTTTTTCCAAATGAAACAAAGAACTGCCAACTGGATAGTCAAGAAATTAGATATAAGCATAGGACTAGTGAAAAGGACCATTAGGAAAGTGCTCAGTGGAAAAGTAGAAAGTGTGACCAGTAGGTATGGCCAGCAGGTGACCAGCAGGTGTGACCAGCAGATGTGTTGGAAGCAGGTATACCACTCAGTTAAATTCAGAAGTGTTAAAGGTTAAATATAAAAAGAAGTCACTATGAAAGAAAAGGGCTCATTGTATGACAGGCCCATGCCCAGGGCCAGTGACCTTCAAGTAGAGATTCCAGTTAGGTTTTATACTAAATTGTATATCTAATTGTCAAACTAAATTCACTTTTTTTCCATTTTAATTTTAGGAATAAATGTTAAAGTTGTACATACTTTCAGTGTGGTGATATGATTTTTGAAATAAATACCTAAAAAAGGTATTTCCACATTTTGAAAGAACTTAGAATTTCTCACAAGAGGCCATCAATATGCCATCTGTGACTTGAGAACTTCTAGGACACACTTCTAGAGAGCTCTATTTAAATTTGATGCCTGGGTATCAGTACTGTAAATGTTAAGATCTCAGTGCTAGAAGTATTTTGATAAAAAATATATACTTAAACTATTTTTTAATGTTCAAAAACTGTTCTCCCATCTCTGTTGCTCAACATCATATAAGATTTCTGTGTCTTCAAGCAGACAGTGCAAAAAACTATGACAGCTTCCCAGGTTGGTCTAGAGGAGTCAATGTGGAGGACAAAGCTGTACTATCTGGTCCCTTCTCCTTCTTCATCCCTGCTTACACATACCTGTCCACAGTCTCAGGAAAAGGATATGATGGCTAAGACAACTACATCTTTATTGATTTTCCATTCTCATTGTTTGCAAACACCATCTTTTTTTAATTACCCTTACCTACAGAGACATGAAGACAAGGAAAGCCACAAAGGCTTACAATGTATTTCAGTAGAAACTCAAAAGCAGACACAGAACTGCTTTATTAATTTTGTTGTGGTGATATGTTATAAAATACAAAATATGGAAAAAGGGACTGTTATTTGTTAATAAATATGTTAATTAGGTGCAGTAAATGTCTTTTTGGCATACAGAAGAAATCACTGATTGTAACCCTTGTGCACAGCACATTTCAGAAGGCAGGATGCAGTTAATAAAACTACCTTGATGTTTTATATTGCTGCTCTTTAGCAGAAAGAGTGATTAACCTATTTATATTAATGGTGTAAGCACAAATGTAAATTAGTCCCTTTTTGGTTTATATTATCAAAATGCAATTATGATGTTAACATGTTGCATTTGGGAGTTTTATTAAGGAAAATATCTGAGAGCCCAATACAGACCTAGGGTCTAATTCAAGAAATTTTAATATGAAACCAAAAGTACACTGCACATTCTTGTTTACCACAGGGGACTTTCCATAAAGCCCTGCTATCAAATATTTTAGCTATTCGTGGCAAACTCCACAACCCCTAGCTCCTGTGGGTGTTCAATGTGTCTTGCATGCCAAAAACATGTCTCACAACTCCATGGCTGCAATAGTATGGTCTTGTGCAACTGAAGTCTGGACTTCTGGTCAACTCTCTTTGCTTACCAACCAATGGTAGCCCCACTTGTCAACAGAGAAAGAGATCCTTGTGTTAGATGGACTTCAAGAAGGCCAGATGGCTGGAGGACAGAATAGAGGGAACATGCAGCCTCAAAGAGTGAAAGCAAATGTTAGCAGAGCCCAACAACACGCACTTGTGCTGTCAAAGCTAGTAGAAGTTTTCCATTTCTGCCCACACTCTTCTATGACCTCTTTCCCCCCTCACTGGGTCTTTCTTTAGTTATGGTGTGCAAGCAGCAACTATATGCACCAAAAGTTAATTTCACTACACATTTCACTGTGTTGCCAGAGGTGCAATAAATCACAAACCAATTTCTAATCTTGTTATGCCCTACTTGATAAGGCCATGAAGCACTGTTTCTCCCAATATACATGTTTTTAAACATGAGGATTAGAAACAGTAACATATCTCTGGAGCACTCTGAAATTTTAGCATTCTTTTTAAGGAGACTTTGACCCCTGCAGGTCCTATCATAATGAAACATCAACTTGTGCTCTCTTGAGTTTGACTCTTGGATCCAGTAACTGCCTACAGCTCCTGATGCTGCAGAAGATCTTAAGAGACTTAAGAGAACCTTTTTTGGATTCTTTTTTTTTTCTTGCAATTATAGCAAATAAATTCTTTCAGACAAAATACAGGCTGCCAGGACTGTGCTGCTCTGAATTAGGCTAAGTATTTTAAAACCACAGAGTAAAATGAACAAATTTTTTGGGGGGCACTAGCTTTTTTTTTACAAATTTATTTTAAAAACACAGAGATACATATAAAGATTATTAAAGCATTTTAATGTAAATATTTATGAATATATTTTTTAAAATACTTGATTATTTTAAAGGTTTGATAATATGCATTGAAATCTTATTATATACAAAGATCATAAAATATATGTAAAAAACGGCATGGAAATACTCAAATTTTTTGGTATGTAAAGATTAAACATAATTTTTAATTAAAAATTGCTACAAGGCTATCTTCTTAGCTCTTGAGTAATTAACAGTTTAAAGTCTAGGTGTACCCCACTCTGACAGGGTGCTATACACTTATTTTTTTATAAGAAGAACTGAGGCTTCTACTTTTTGACCTTTTTAATTTTTTGAGCTTTATATAGTCTGTGAGTTGTTTTCCTGGGTATTCAGAGCTTTCTGGGTCTGGCTATCCAATTATCTGTGACTACATATTTTGTATGTTCTTTTATGACTGGGTTACCTCATTCAGGATGATATTCTCTAGATACATCTATATTCCTAGGAATTTAATAAAGTCATTGTTTCTGATAGCTGAGTAGTACTCCATTGTGTAAATATACCACAATTTCTGTATCCATTCATCTACTGAAGGACATCTGGGTTTTTCCAGCCTCTGGCTATTATAAATAAGGCTACTATGAACATGGTTGAACATGTGTCCTTATTGTATGTTGGAACATCGTTGGGGTATATAACCAGAAGTGGAACACTGGATCTTCAAGTGGTACTATGTCCAATTTTCTGTCGAACCGCCAGACTGATTTGCAGAGTGGTTGTACCAGTTTACAACGCCACCATCAGTGGAGGAGTGTTCCACTTTCTCGACATCCTTGCCAGTATGTGCTGTCACCTGAGTTTTTTATCTTAGCCATTCTGACTGGTGTAAATAGAATCTCAGAGTTGTTTTAAGTTGCATTCCCTAATGACTAGTGATGTGAAGCATTTCCGTAGGTGCTTCTCAGCTATTCAATATTCCTCAACTGAGAATTCTTCTTTAGCTCTGTACCCCATTTTTAATAGGATTGTTTGAGTTTCTGGAATCTAACTTCTTGAGTTATTTGTATATATATTGGGAATTAAACCTCTATCATATGTGGGATTAGTAAAGATCTTTTCCCAATATGTTGGTTGTTATTTTCTTAACAGTGTCCTTAGCCTTACAGAAACTTCGCAATCTCATTACATCCCTTTCTTGATCCTTGATCTTAAATCACAAGATATTAGTGTTCTGTTCAGGAAACTTTCCCCTGTGCCTATGTGTTCTAAAGTTTTCCCCTTCTCTTCTAATAGTTTCAGTGTACCTGATTTTATGTGGAAATCTTTGATCCACTTACACTTGAGCTTTTTACAAGGAGATAAGAAAGGGTCTATTTTCATTCTTCTGCATGCTGAGTGCCATTTGAGCCAACAACATTTGTTGAAGAGGCTGTCCTTTTTTCATTGAAAATGTTCAGCTCCTTTTTCAAAGATCAAGTGACCATACATTAGAGAGTTTATTTCTGGATATTCTCTTATATTGATCTACCTGCCTAGCTCTGTACCAGTACCATGCTGTTTATAAAACAATTGATTTGTAATATAGTTTGAGTTCAGGCATGGTGAGTCCTGCAAAGATTTCTTGCTATTGAGAATAGATTTTGCTATTCTAGGCTTTTTGTTATTCCAGATGAAATTGCACATTGCTTTTTCCAACTCAATGAAGAATTGAGTTGGAATTTTGATGGAGATTGAATTGAATCTGTACATTGGTTTTAGTAACTTGGCCATTTTTACAATGTTGATTCTTCCAATCCATGAGCATGGGAGAGCTTTCCATCTTCTGGGATCATCTTCAATTTTCTTCTTCAGAGATATGAAGTTCTTGTCATACGTGTCTTTCACTTGCTTAGATAGGCTCACACCAAGATATTTCATATTGTTTGTGACTATTGTGAATGGTATCTTTTCCCTAATTTATTTCTCTGCATGTTCGTCCTTTGAGTAGAGGAAGGCTACTGATTTGTTTGACTTAATTTTATATTCAACCACTTTGCTGAAGCATTTTATCAGCTGTGAAAGTTCTCTGGTAGAATTTTTGGGTCACTTAAGTATACTATCATGTCATCTGGAAATAGTTATATTTTTACTTCTTCCTTTTTGATTTGTATCCCTTTGATTTCCTTTTGTTGTCTAATTCCTCTGGCCAGGATTTCCAGTACTGTGTTGAATAGGTAGGGGGAGAGTGGGCAGCCTTGTTTAGTTCCTAATTTTGGTGGGATTGCATCAAGTTTCTCACGGTTTAGTTTGATGTTGGTTATTGGTGTGCTGCATATTGCTTTTACTATGTTTAAGTATGGACCTTGGATTCCTGCTCTTTTCAGGACTTTTAACATGAAGGGGTGTTGAATTTTGTCAAATGCTTTCTCAGCATCTAGTGAGATGATTATGTGTTTTGTTTTTTCTTTGAGTTTGTTTATATGCTGGGTTACATTGATGCATTTCCATATATTAAACCATCCCTGCATCATAGGGATTAAGCCTACTTGATCATGGTGAATGATCATTTTTATATGTTCTTGGATTCGGTTTGCAAGTATTTTATTGAGTATTTTGCATCAATGATCATAAGGGAGACTGGTTTGAAGTTCTCTTTTATTGTAGGGTCTTTGTGTGCTTTAGGAATGAGAGTTATTGTGGCTTCAAAGAAAGAGTTGGGTAGTGTTCCATATGACTCTACTTCGTGGAATAGTTTAAAGACTATTGGTATTATGTTGTCAATAAATGTCTGATAGAATCCTGCACTGAATCCATTTGGTCCTGGGCCTCTTTTGGTTGGGAGGCTTTTGATGGCAGCTTCTATTTCTCCAGGTGTTATGGGATTGTTGAGATGGTTTATCTGTTCCTAATTTAACTTTGGTCTCTGCTATCTGTCTAGGAATTTATCCATTTCCTCCAGATTTTCTAGTTTTGTTGAGTATAGGCTTTTGTAGTAGGATCTGCTGATTTCTTCAATTTCCTCTGTTTCTGTTGTAATGTCTCCCCTTTCTTTTCTGATTTTGTTAATTTGGATACTCTTTCTTTGCCCTCTAGTTAGTCTGGCTAAGGGTTTATTGATCTTGTTAAATTTCTCAAAGAACCAACTCCTGGTTTTGTTGATTATTTGTATGGTTCTTTTTGTTTCTTCTTGGTTGATTTCTTCTCTGAGTTTGACTATTTCCTTCCATCTACTCCTCTTGGATGTATCTCCTTCTTTTTGTTCTACAGCTATCAGCTGTGCTGTCAAGTTGCTAGTGTATTCTTTCTCCAGTTTTTTTTTTTTTTTTTTTTTTTTTTTGGAGGCACTCAGAGCTATCAGTTTTCCTCTTAGTACTGCTTTCATTTCATCCTATAGGTTTGGGTATGTTGTGCTCTCATTTTCATTAAATTCTAGAAAATCCTTAATTTCTTTATTTCTTCTTTGACCATGTTAGTATTGAGTAGAGCATTGTTCAGTTTCCATGTGTATGTGGGCTTTTTGTTGTCTTTGTTGTTATTAAAGATCAGCCTTAATCCTTGGTGATCTGATAGGATGCATGGGAGTATTTCAATCTTTTTTTTGTCTGTTGAGGTTTGTTTTATGACTGACTACATGGTCAATTTTGGAAAAGGTACTAAAAAGAAGGTGTATTCTTTTGTTTTGGGATGAAATAGTCTTTTCTGTAGATGTCTGTTAATTCCAGTTGGTTCATAACCTCTGCTAGCTTCACTGTGTTTCTGTTCAGCTTCTGCTTTTGTGATCTGTCCATTGATGAGAGTGGGGTGTTGAAGTCTCCCACTATTATTGTGTGTGGTCCAATGTATATTTTGAGCCTTAGTAAGGTTTCTTTTATGAATGTGTTTGCTCTTGAATTTTTGAGCATATAAGATGAACAAATATTTAAAAGTTCAATTTCTTATTCCTGGAGGTGGATAAAGAGACTTGAGCATCCTTTACATCTTAATAATATAAAATATAATATTTTGCTACATATATATTTTTATTTTATTTTATGTTTTTACTTATTCACCTTATATCCCACATGCTGTCTTCCTCCAATTCACCCCCACAACAATACCACCCCCATTTTTCCCATCCCCTTTTACTCTGAGTGGGTGGGAACTCTTATGGGTATCCCCTCCCTGGAACTTCAAGTCTATGCAAATCAAGGCACTTCCTCTCCCACTGAAGAAAAGCAAGGCAACCCAGCTAAAAAAACATATCCTACTTGCAGGCAACAGCTTTGAGATAGCCACCATTCTAGTTGTTCAGGACCCATATGAAGATCAAGTTGCACATGTGCTACATATATGCAGAGAATCCCAGGTCAAACTCATGAATGTTCTTTGCTTGGTGTTTCAGATTTGAGAGCAAGTTTAATTGACTGTCTTCCTGTGGAGTTTCTATCCCCTTCTGGGACCACTGTGTGTGTGTGTGTGTGTGTGTGTGTGTGTGTGTGTGTGTGTGTGTGTGTTAAGCTATGTACATGGCATATATTATGGGTTAACTATATCAAACTACTTGCAATATGAATTATTCAAATTCTTTCTCAAGAACACTTAAAATTTACTCCTATGTGGCTGGAAAAGTATCTTAGTAAGCAGTGCCTACTGCCCAATTATGAGAATCTAAGTTTAACCTCCAGCTCTCAAAAAAATTAATCTAGGCAGCACCCTGTTATACTAGTTCTGGGTCAAGATTATCTCTGTGGCTTGCTACCTAGACCATTTATTCTAACCAGTAAGTCTCAAGTTCAGTGAGAGACTCTACCACAAAACATGAGGTGACTATCCTGGTAAGATGGAACAGCAAGTAATGTGTTTGTTGCCAAGTCCAGGGATCTGAGTTCAAGCCCTGGATCTCACATAGACTTCGCATGAAACTGTGTGAGTTCACACTAAACAAATAAATGCACAGAAAGGAAAATATAGGTGGAGAGCAATTGAGAAAGTCATCCAGTGTTGACCTCTAACCTATACATATGCAAGCACATATAAACACACATATTCATGTGCACCTGCATACATGTACCACACATGTACAGGAATACACTCACAGATCTGCTATTAACTATTTCAAATATACGGTGTCTCTTATCAGCTATAATAACTGACAAACCATAGATCATGGAACTTATTCTGCTGTCTACTTGAATTTTTGATTCCATTGATGACAAAACCTCCTGCCTTGTCTTCCTAAATCCAACATCTGGCAAACAGCACTTTATTCCTATGTGTTTGATACTTTTACATTTCATGTTTTAGCAGGATCACAAGTGTCTGCCTAATGTTCTTTACTTAGCATACTGTCCTCCACATTATATGCTATTGCCAAATCAGAACTTCCACCTCTTTAAATTGAGTGATATTCAATTCTTTTATTGCTACATTTTCTTTGTCCATTCATCCGGTATCTTCAATATTGTGGATGTTTCTATAATAATCATGGAAATGCAGATATGTTGACCAACTATTCCACATTTGGATAAAAACTCAAGAGTGGGGTGACTGCAACACACAGTTGCAGGTCTACTTACTTTTAGAGAACACTTTGTTCATACAGGTACTCTTAACTGCACTCTTCCCACAATAGTGCACAATGATTTTTTTGTTCTGACACAGTTGTTAGTACTTGTTATTATCATTTAGCAGTTTTATAACAACCACCTAAGTACGTGTGAGAAAGGATTTCATTATTGCTTAATTAAACTTCCCTGGTGACTAAAAATATTAAAAATCATTTCATATACCTGCTTGCCATTTTTTTTTTTTGGTGTCTTCCTTTGAGAATTCTTAATTTAAATATTTAATTTAAATACTTCCCATTTTAGCCCATTACAATGTTACAGTTGTGAAGTAAGAAAATCCTAAGCAATGAATTTGAGAGGGAGATTTGTTGGGCTTCTGCCCACTTTTGCATATTAAGTCAGGATTCATAAGTTAGGAAGCTAAAGACAGCCCCTCATATTTACTATTTCTGCTGTTGTGTTATTTATACTCAAAGTATAATAATTAAAGCCATTTGTAGAGATTATTTTCAGGTTTAGGTAAGTTATATATCACCAACTGACAACCAAAATAGCACTGATATTTTTTAAACAGTAATCACTGATAGATACTAAAATTAGTGGGTAAAACATGGGATAAGAAATAAAATTATCATTCTCTCAAAATGTACCAACAAAATATTAGAAACACACTCATTAAGAAACTCATAGGTGCTGGACATAGTGGTACATGCCTTTAATCCCAGCATTTAGGAGGTACAAGCAGGCAGATCTCCTTGAGATCTAGGCCTTGCTGGTATACAAGGTGAGTTCCAGAATAGTTAGAGTTATATTGTAAGACTCTGGATGGAGGGAGTGAAGGAAGGAGAGAGGGACAAGCAGATGGACAGACAGATAGAGAAAAATCCAGAAACAGAAACAAAGAGACAAAGAGAGATACAGATAGAGACAGACACACAGAAAAAAATGATTGGGTGATTAGTCCAAGACCAGAAACAGACCTATTAACTATGTGCCATATATAGTATAAATTTCAAAGAAACTGAGTAAACCTTTAAAGAAAAAGAAGAGAGAGAAATGCCCATATCAGTCAGTGTTGGGAGAAAAAAAAATTTTTCCTCACCTATTTCCCAGGGTCATGGCTAAGGAACCCATAGCAGGCAGATTAGACAAGAAAAAAAAATACATTTACTTAATATAACTGTTTTCCTCCACCCTCCTCCCATCTCCCCTCCTCCTCCACTTGTCTCCATAAAGGTACACTAGCTCCTAATTGACCCCTCCTTTGTAAGGAAATGAAGCCCTGAAAAGATGGCAAGCTTACACAGAATCAGTGTGATAGATTTGATGGAGAAGCAGTCACTTTCAGAGAAACACAGGTAGTAAAATGGATCAAATCCAACAGCAATGAACTGGTATAGGCTTACCAAGGTTAGCTGGATGCTGTGTCCATGTATTTAAAAATAGGAATATTCCTCTCATGCTATGTGAGAGGGAATCTTGTGATGAGCTACTTTAGATCAAAAGCTCTGACCTGGGATTATGACACTCCTCAGAGAAGAAGGCAGGCCAAAGTAGGAGTGACGTTCCTGTTTCTGCCAGTTTTTCAAATGTAACAATGCTGTATTTTAGAAGAGCATGTCATGAACCACATTGCTGGGAAAGATGGGAGGAACCCAGAGACTAGGGTCTTTGTTGGCATCATATACATAAAACATAACTGAAATTGCATGTGATGTATTCTCTTCTGGCTCAAACTTCACATGCAAGGAGCCAAGATGCCATGGAATAAAAAAAAAGACAGGATATATTTTTTAAAAGTAGAAAGGACATAGGGTTTAAAGTAGAGGTACTGGGTTCAAATCCAGTTCACCTCTTGCCAGAAGTGGATCTTAATATCTAAATCAGTTCAATTCCAAAATCTGACTGTTTATTGTACTCTAAGGTAAGTAATATTCTTATTTTAAAATAAACTGTAAAAGGACAGAATCACATTAAAGAATAATTTGTCAATATCTATGAAGATTTAAAACATGTATTTCATGATGCAATATTATTTCTAGGTATTAACTCAGAAAAGTAGATGTTTCCATCATGATTGTTTTCTAAAACATTGCTTGTGTCTCCAAAACCATAACATGGTTAGACAGAAGGTTCCATGGCTAAAAGCACTTGCTGCTCTTCCAGAGAATTCACATTTTGTTCCCAGTACCCATGTGTTGTGACTCACAATTGCCTGTAACTTCAGCTCCATTGATATCTGACATGCTCTTTCAGCTTCCACAGACAGAGAGACAGACAGACAGACACACACACACACACACACACACACACATACACACACAAAACACTCATGTAAACACACACATACACAAAAATAAAAAATTTAAAACAACCTAATTTTTCATGAAAATGTGAAGCAGTATACATATTGAGCTAAATCCATATAGTAGAATATTATACAGCATATTTATAAAATAAAGAAAGTACCTCTGTAAATGTTTACATGGATGTTTCTTACAAAGTGGAGGGCAAAAAAAAAAAAAAAATCACAGGAAAGGTGAATGTGAACAATGTTGTGCCATAAACACACTATTCAAAAGTTTGGCTCTATACCTTTTTAGGAAATGTAAAGGTATCATAAACTCATGAGTGTACATGAAAACCAAGTTCAGGGAACAATTATTTGCTGGATGACTGTGATGGCTTTATTTAGTAAACAAGACTGTGAAATTAATATTTGTTTGTAACATTATTCTTTATACCTTTCCTATCTTAACCATTACCTAATCTCTTAATTTTCAAGAAAAACTACCAATGAACATATAAGTATATGTACAGAAGACCTTTCTAAGAAATTAAGTGTAAACTATAGATGTGCTTACCCCTGAGAGATGAATTGGGGCATGGACTAGAAAAAAGAATTCACATCTCACTCATTATTGTATGGCTTCAGCATATGCCATGTGAAAACATAATTTATTTCAAAATAATAACGTTATTAACAACAAAGAAAACACAAGTTACATGGCACTGTTACTGAGTCATTTTTGTGATAATAGTGGTCCTGCACACTGCCATGTATATTTAAGGAGTTAATGAGCTCAGCTTTTCCTCTGAGGAAATGAGATGTTAGCTCTGTAGCTTACAGATGTCATAAATGCAAAGTGCTTCAGTATTGTCTTTCATTCTGTGTAATATATTTGCCTCCATATAATCCCATGGATATTATCATATGAGCTGTCAGAGTAGTGGAAGAAATAGCCTCAGTACATTATTTTGTGATAGTCTCAGTTGTAAAAATTTTGGCTGCAAAATAAAGCTTATTACTATTTCAAATTCAGTTCAATTCAATCCAACCACTATTTATGAAAATCTTACCTGTTGGAGACTATGGTAGAAATATGAGTAAGACCCAAGTCCCTGACCTCAAGAATAGAAACTCATATTTTAATGAGGTCCAGTTGGCCTTGCTTCAACCCCAGAACTAATCATCTGAATCTATGGTGTTGGAAGCAGATAGTAATTATCATTGCTTATCTTTCTCTCTTCCTTCAACCTGTCCATGAATAGCAAGTATCTTCCAGGGTTGATGCTGTTGTTTCCAAGGTATGAGAAAATAGTCACACTGGTAAGCATTTCTTAAACACTAAGCAGATGTGATCCATGATTAGTATTACAATCAAATAAATCTTGCAACCAAGTTGATCTCACACACATTTGATGATAGGCATAATCACTATCATGAAGCCTGGTAATTAAAGATAATTGGTAAATAATTCATGTAAATTACTGTAATTTATATAGCTCTGCAGTTAAGCCAAGCATTTCTAGGGTCAGTTGAGTGGAATAAGAAGTTAGTTGGCCCAACTGAACACCCCCTTGGATCTGCTAAAATGTGGAGGTCAAGTCTTTTTCTACCCTGTAGGACTTCCCATTTCTTTGTGACTTCACAAAGCCCCAAGCTGACAGTTGAGCCTACCACCAGGGATCCCCAGATGTGATGCTCTATGGTTTATAGATATGCTTGCTTATCTCTGTAACAGAGGACAAAGTGTCAACATGGTTAGCTCAGACCCCAGGTTTTGGACTAGAAGCTTAGAAAGAGCACAAAGGAAGAAGTCTGACTATTCCTTCCAGCAGTGAAGGTTCCAGAAACCATTTTCTAAGAGCTTTGCAGTCCTTTTAACACTCCCTTCTGAGAGCCTGACCTAATCTGGGGGTTAAGAAAACATCAAGAGATATGATACAGAAAAGCCTGCTGCCTGAAGTTTCTCCCCTGAAGTTCTTGTTAGTGGTGCTCACAGACTAGTGCCCTGGGAATGGTCAAGTGAGGCTGCAGGCATTTGCCCACAGAGTACTTCTGTCTACTTGGCTTACCTTTTTTTACTAGCAAAGGGTAGAACAGCAGTAGAGATTTGGTAGGTTTCCCACTTATGAATCACGGGTGAGAAATCATTCTAGAGAAAAGAAATATAGCCAAAGTGGGATTCAAGATGGAGTGCAGTACTCACTGGTTGATCTTGAGCAGAGAAATAAAAAGTTCAGTTTGAAATAACTAAAACACACAAGGAACTAACACTGCTTTAAAAGAATAGACTGGAGTATGGCAGCAATAATAGAGGGTAGTTTCTCTCTTTACCCTTCAGTCAGTTTATCTCCCTTCTCAGCTAGCTACACAACCAAAGTCAGTGTATGTTTCTTGCTAACATAAGAGACTCAACAGACTTGTGTGCCAGCACAGAGGGGTAAGAACAAACCCTTTCAGAGCTATACTAGTATTTGTATTATAATCCCAGGTTCTATAAAGCTCACCATAGGGATAAAACATCCATGTCTATGCACTGAGTCCTAAAAATGTAATATAGATGCCCAGACCCTCTGGCTTGTGACATTGATGATGTTTCAGAAGGTCTTTAAATGCTGGAAAAGAAATAGAGACTGAGGGAATGAATTTGGATGAGCTAAACTCTAGACAAGAGGAACAAATATCCTCCTATCAGTATCAAAATATACATTCCATAGTCCTCTGGCCTCCTAGTATAAAAACCAACAGATTTGCATAGAGATCCCAGGTTTCCTAAAGAGCAATTTCCAGAACACTGTCTCAGGGCAGAGGGAATTTGGCAACAAATAAATTTGGGGACCTCTGTTTTACATAAATGTACATACATTTTCATATTAAGGGACTTCGCAGGAGCTAGAAACACAAGGGTAGAATTACATGTGCAGTGTTTTCCAACCCCAGGTCAAAAGACTCTGTGGGAAGTCTTCTGGTCTTCTCAATCTAAAAAAAAAAAAAACTGCAAACTTGCCTCAGAGGAGACTAATTGGTTGTCATTTCCAGATCAGAGTTACAGAAGAGTTTGAGGGCCATAAAAGCAGAGATACTATTCCCTAATCCTAACAGCCCCCAGAGTCACATTTTTAACTGCGGCTCCCAACTTTACCAAAGCTCCCGTGTACTGGAGCAGCAGGGAGCTCACCCACAGGGTATATAGGTTAGGCTATTGAGTATCTCCACAGCAGAAACTGTAGACAGGATCTCCTACTACCTTGGTGTTCTATGAGCCCACAGAGTCTTGACATAACCGTTCTGGGGAAGAAGACTGTAGGAGACCCATGTATGTCCAAATGGAAATCTCTGATTGACCTGTAATACAGAATACAGAAAATTAAGATTTCTCCTCACTAAATGCATACACTGAAATTCATATGTATTGCTTAAAATTATCCATGGAATCGGTCCATTTTGTTGATTATCTAATAATACTAGTTTTTCATAGGATAAATATAAGGAAACACTGGGTAGATTATCACAAATTAAGAGACACCCTCTGATCAACATCTTTGATTAAAGAAATATTGTCACTAATGGAAAGCTGAAATCCCTGTGTCAATAAAGAAGAGAATATTCAGAATCCCCTCTCTTAATATAATACACAGAGCATCCAGAAAATTGTGAACCCTGTGGGAAAACGTGTATTTGAAGAATCAGTGTTATTCAAAACCTACCCTTTTAAAATGTTATTTGAAAGCCTAATAAACAGCTAAATAATTCAACAAAAATTCCAGGGAATACCAAACAATGCATACTAGAAAGGAAGAAAGGATATAAAATGAAAAGGAAAGGTGATACACACTGGAAGGAAGGAAATATATGCTTGGAGATGTCTTCTCTGTCCAAAATTGCTCTAGAAGGTCACTGTACTTGCTTCTCTCAACCCAAAGAGGACCATTCAGAAAGCAAAGCCCACTCAACTCATGGTCCAGTACTGTAGGCTTTGCAAGCTTATTTGCTTTTGATCATTGGAGGAATAAATCTAATGACCCTATCTGCAGAGTATCCATTTTCCTATTTGTTCATTGAGCTATAGTCAAAATATTAGTCAAGCCAAGTCTCCATCAATTAATAACTGAAAAATAAATGTGTTCTAGATACTCAATATGATGCTAGTGAGTCTTCCTAAGGAGGGAAATTTGGTCACTTGAGCTAGGATGGATGAGCCCCAAGAACACTGTGCAAAATGAAATGAGTAGAGCACAGAAAGACAAATGCCACATGATTTCACTTATGTACAGAATGTTAAAAATTTGAATCTAGAGCAAAATATAGAATGGCAGTTCCCAGAACCTGAAAAGGGTGTGAGTAATTAAGGATAATAGGTCAATATTGCCAAAGGAAATCAAGTTTAGTCAGAAGAAATTTGATATCCATGACAGCATGGTAACTATAGTTAATAATAGTCTCTTGCACATTTCAAAGATGCTAGGCATAGATTTGAAATATTCTCACCAACCTAAAACAAATATTTTAAATGATGATTTTGTTAATTAGCTTGATTTAGACATTCCATGTGGTTATACACATATCAAAATAGAACATTGTATGCTATAAATATATATATATACAATAATAATTATAAAGTTACACATAATTTAATGTGATGCTTGAAGCATTTAGCAGAATGCTATGTCTTTATCTTATCTATAGAAAAATTATGTGGTGGTGGCAGTGATAAGAGTAGAAGCAATAATAAAAACCTATGTGACTAAAAATAAAAGTAGAGATATGATTGATGATTAAAAGATAGATAGATAATGATAATCATTATTATTAAGTAGATGAATAAATATGAGAGATAGATAGATAGCTATATAGGCAGAAGAAAAGAAAAAAAGAAAGAAAATGATAAGTATAATATTATAATAAGTAGATGAATTGATAGATAGGTAAATAGACAGACAGTCAAACAGCCTTATTTAATTTCTTATTTCTGTGAAGATACATTGATAAACACAACTTATAAAAGAATAAATTTATTGAGACTTACACTTTCAGAGAGTGAATCCATGAGTGAATATGGGGAAACGTAGCAGCAGATCAGCAGGCATGGCACTGGAACAGGAACTTACCTACATTTTTATTTGCAGGTGGGAGGCAGAAAGAGAGCTTTTCAAATGGTGAATGGACAACACACCTCCTCCAACAAAGCCAGGCTATCTAATTCTTCCCAAACATTTCCACTAACTGAGGACCATGCATTCAAATATATGGTCCTGTGGAAGCTGATGTCATTCAAACCACAATGGATAGACAGACACACAGACAGGAAAAGAAAAGGTCAAAAGGTAAAAGAGAAAAACTTTTGTTGCCAACCCCCTAAACAAGATGTGTTAACAGGGTAGTATCCTTAGTTTCTTTAAAAAAAAAAAAAGATTTATTTATTATATTTATATGGGTACACTGTAGGTGATTTCAGAAGCACCAGAAGAGGATATCAGAGTCTATTATAGACAGTTGTGAGCCACCATTTGGTTGCTGGGAATTGAACTCATGACATCTTGAGGAGCAGTCGGTGCTCTTAACCACTGAGCCATCTCTCCAGCCTATATTGTTAGTTTCTAGACCTCTTTATCAATTCTGATTATCTGAGTCATCTGTTGGTGAAAAGCACACAGCCACATTCTTAATTGTATGGCCTCTCTTGAAATTCATGTCTGAGACCCACAAATTTGCTATCATGAGCACCTCCATCAAGGTTGACAGCCTTAGAATCATTGTTTTAGACATTACTGTCTAACAGGAAGTTGAACTGTTGCTTTTTTCATGTGGGAACTTGAGCAAACAGTATTAGGACTGAGTTCATCTTAGCTATTACTTCTTTTGAGTAATCACTATGAGGCTGATAATCTACCATGTGAGAAGGAATCAGCAGCAATCATGTAATGTGAGACTATAATAGAGCATAGTGGTCAGAGGACAGAGGCAGATACCTCTGTCCCAGTACCTATACACTGAAGACCTGGGAGACTTCCAAACCCTCCCTAGTATTTACAGTTTTCCTTATCTGTAAAAGGAGGCAGGGGGATCCAATTGTTTCCTACTGCAAGTGGCCAATATTGGTTATTGACAGACATGACTACCCTGGTCTAAACATAAAATGTGTACATGTATTGAAACAGTACATGGTACTCCATAAAAATGCACAATTTTTTACATTTCAAAATTTTAAAATATCTCAGACTGAACACGAGGACCCCCAATGAAGGAGCTAGAGAAATGACTGAAGGACCAGAAAGGGTCTGCAACACCATGGGAAGATCAACATTATCAACTAACAAACCCTCCACAGCTCCCAGGAACTAAAACACCAATCAATGAGTTCACATGGAGAGACCCATGGCCCAGGTGCTTATGCAGCAGAGAATAGCATTTTCTGGTATTAGTGGGAGAAGAGGCCTTTTGTCCAGCAGAGGTGCTGAGGTGGGAGAGGGTCCTTTGGAGAGGGAGCACCTTCATGGAGGTAATGGGAGGGGGAGGGGGATGGGATTGCGGAAAGGTGATAACATTTGAAATGTAAATACAGAGAATATCCAATACAAAAAAAAAAAAAAAAAAAAAAAAAACTCAAGAGTTAATTTTTTCTTACAACTTTATTTTTTTTAAAGAGAGATACATGTACAGATTTTTAAAAGCATTTTGGCATATAACTATATGAACGTATTTTTGTCAGTACTTGATTTTTTTAAAGGATTGATAGTATGCATTGAAATCTTATTAGTTACCATAAAAATAAAATACATGTAAAACAAAATGTAGCATGAAAATACTCAAAGTTTTCTGGGTGTGTATAGATTAACCATAATAATTTTTAAATACCAAAAATTGTCACAGGGCTATCTTCTTAGCTCTTGAGTGTAATTCAGAGCTTTCTGGGGCTACTATCCAATTGTTAGTGACTGCATGCTATATCTGTTCCTTTCTGTTTGGGTTAAGAGTTATTTTTAACTCCAGGAGTTGCCACAGGATTAAAGAAGTGTTAAATAAAACAATGAGAAGAGTATCTGATATGCACTAGCACTCATGCCTTAGCAGTAATTCTGTGAACATTCATGTTTTATAACTGCAATATTAATAACACCATTAAGATGTCGGATATGACTTATTTTCTTTTGTTTTTCAGGTACTGGGGATTGAACCAATGGCCCTATGTATGCTAGAAACTGCTCTGCAACTGAGCTATAACCCAACCCAATTTTAAGTTTTATTGGAAGACAGAGCTTTGCTAAGTTTCCCAAGCTCATCTTGAATTTTCATTACATGGATTGCTGTATCTCTAAGCTGATTCTGCTTGGGGAAAGTTTGTAGTGGAAACCTAGTGCCTATGCACCCCTCAGTACAACCAGAAATTGCATGGAAGATGAGAAAATGCTAATAGTAAATGCCTAGATGTGAGAACTCAGCTTCTCAGTCTGGTTTCTGCTTCTCCTTCACTGGCCACAGGATCTGTTCTCTGAAAATTCAGTTTCCATTTCAGTATGGTTACCTGTGTTTACTATAAAGTAAGTCAGCAATTATTCAATGATTGTGTTATACAACAGGGTTTCTCAAGGAGCCTTAATGCAGAAAACTCTATAAAGTTCACATACTAAATCCACTCCTGAAAACACACTTCAAAACAAGTAGGAAAAAGTACATACGTTATGATTATAATAAATTTCTATATTACCTTAAATCTTATATGCTTCATATTATTATAAAATGTTTTTAAATACTTAAAATTAGTATTTGTATAATATATCATATATATAATATATAAATAAAAATATAAGTATTGTAGATGGTCCTGTGCAACAAGAAGTAGGAAGATGATTAAATTGATAATTTTTTAACTCACTAGACCATTTTGATTCAACATAAAAACAATTGTCTGACGACCAGCAGTTCCCAAAGGTTTAAAGACTGGTGAGAAGTGGATCTGGGTATCCAGGGAGCAGAGAGATCTCTGCCAGTGCTCACGGAAAGCACGCCCCTGCCCTGCCTGATCCAGGGACCAGAAACCCAGCATTGGGACCTCTGTTCCAACCCGGTGACTTTGGGGCACAGAACAGGGCTCGGCCGATCTGACACCTGGACCAGCAGTTCCCAAAGGATTAAAGAGTGGTGAAAAGGGGATAAGAGCAGCCAGGGAGCAGAGAGATATCTGCCAAGTGCTCACAGAAAGCTCGCCCCTGCCCTGCCTGATCCAGGGACCAGGGACCCAGCATTGGGACCTCTGTTCACACATGGCAGCTTTGGGGCGCAGAACAGGGCTCGGACCATCACCACTTGGACCAGTGGAGATCCAGGGAAACAGACCAGGTACAAGGGAAAGGCAAGAACATATCACTGACAAGATAGCAAGAGGAAAGTGAAAGGGCATATCCCAAGAAAACCGAGACAACCTGGCAACACCAGTACCCAGCTCTCCCATCACAGCAAACACTGGAATGCCAAACACTCTAGAAAAAGGAGACACAGACATAAAATCATACCTCAAGATGCTGATAGAGATACTTAAACAAGAACAGCAGCAAAAGCATAAAGAATCAGAAGCTTTTAAAGAAGAAACAAGAAAAACACTCAAAGAACTCAAAGAATTACAGGAAAACAAAACCAAAGAGATGAAGGAATGGAAGAAGGATTTAAAACAGAAATTGACACAATAAATAAAACACTAAAAGAGATAACCCTAGAGGTAAAACACCTAAGAAAGAAATCAAGAGTCACAGAAGCAAGCATTTCCAATAGACTACAAGAGATGAAATAGAGAATGTCGGGGACCTAAGACAACATTGTAAACATAAACAAAACAGCCAGAGAAGATGCAAAAAACAAAAAGCTCCTAACCCAAAAAGTCCAAGAGATCCAGGACACAAAGAGAAGACCGAACCTAAGGATAATAGGAATAGAAGAGGGAGAAGAATATCAACTAAGAGGCACAGTAAATATCTTCAACAAAATTGTAGAAGAAAACTTCCCTACTCTTAAGAATGTGATGACCACAAGAATAAAAGAAGCCTACAGAACTGAAAATAGGTTGGACCACAAAAGAAATTCCTCCTAACACATAATACTCAAAACACCAAGTGCCCAAAGCAAAAAAAGAATACTAAAAGCAGTAAGGGAAAAAGGTCAGGTAACATATAAAGGCAGACCAATCAGAATCACACTGGATTTCTCAACAGAGACTATGAAAGCTAGAAGAGCCTAAACAGACATCATGCACACCCTAAGAGAGCACAAGTGCCAGCCCAAGCTGCTATACCCAGCAAAACTATCAAACACGATAGATGGAGAGATGAAGATATTTGAAAACAAATCTAAATTTACACAATATTTGACCACAAACCCAGCACTAAAAGGAATTATAGGTGGAAAACCAAATACAATGAGGGAAACTACATCCTATTAAAAACAAGAAAACTCCTAAGCAAGAAAACCAAAAGAATAAAGAGACACAGACACAACTCAACCTACAAAATAAAAAATAGCAGGAAACAGAATCCACTATTCCTTGATATCTATAAACATAAATGGACTCAACTCCCTAGTAAAGAGACATAGACTATTAGACTGGATACATAAAAAAAATCCAGCCTTTTGCTGCATACAGGAAACTCATCTCAGAGACAAAGACAGACAGTATCTCACAGTAAAAGGGTAGAAAAAAAATCTTCCAAGTAAACAGCCCCAAAAATCAAGTTGGAGTGGCCATTCTAATATCGAATAAAGTAAATTTCCAACCAAAAGTCATCAAAAAAGATAATGAAGGACACTTTTTACTCATTACCAGGGAAACCGGTCAGGATAAACTCTCAATCCTTAGCATATATGCTCCAAATACAGAAGCAACCACAGTCATAAAAGAAACCCTAATAAAGCTCAAAAAATACATTTCATCCCACACAATAATAGTGGGAGACTTTAATACCCCACTCTCACCAATGGATAGATAATGGAAACAGAAACTGAACAAGGACACTGAGAAACTAGCAGAGACCTTGAACCAACTAGAATTAATAGATATGTACAGAACATATCATCCTAAAGTAAAAAAATACACTTTCTTCTCAGCACCCCATGGCACCTTCTCGAAAATTGACAACATATTGGACATAGAACAAGCCTCAATCGATATAAGAAGATTGAATTACTCCCATGTATACTCTCAGATCACCATGGTCTAAGGCTGGTCTTTAACAACAACAAAGACAACAAAAAGCCCACATACACATGGAAACTAAACAACGCTCTGTTAAATGATAGCAGGGTCAAAAAAGAAATAAAAAAGTAATTAAGGATTTTTTAGAATTCAAAGAAAATGAAAACACAACATCCCCAAACCTATGGGATGCAATGAAAGCACTACTGAGAGGAAAACTCATAGCCCTTAGCGCTTCCAAAAAGAAACCGAAGAGAGCATACATCAGCAATTTGACAGCACAGCTAAAAGCTCTAGAAAAAAAGGAAGCAGATGCACCCAAAAGGAGTAGATGGCAAGAAATAACCAAAATTAAGGCAGAAATAGACCAAATAGAAACAAAAAGAACCATCAAACGAATCAACAAAACGAAGAGCTGGTTCTTTGAGAAAATCAACAAGATTAATAAACCCCTAGCCAGACTAAGTAGAGGGCAAAGAGAGAGTATACAAATTACCAAAATCAGAAAGGAAAGTGGAGACATAACTGGAACTGAGGAAATTCAAGAAAGCATCAGATCCTAATATAAAGCCGATACTCCACAAAGTTGGAAAATCTGGAGGAAATGATGAGTTCTAAGACATATACAAGATCCTAAAGTTAAATCAGGACCAGGTGAACCATCTAAATAATCCCATAACACCTAAAGAAATAGAAGAAGTCATCAAAAGCCTCTCAACCAAAAACAGCCTAGGTCCTGACGAGTTCAATGCAGAATTTTATCGAACATTTATTGATGACATAATACCTACACTCTCCAAACTATTACACAAAATAGAATCAGATGGAACACTACCTAACTCATTTTTTGAGGCTACAATAAACCTCGTTCTGTTCTTAAACCACACAAAGACCTTACAAAGAAAGAGAACTTCAGAACAATCTCACATATGAATATAGATGCAAAAATTCTCAACAAAATCCTTGCAAACCAAATCCAAGAACACATCTAAACAATCATTCACTATGACCAAGTAGGCTTCATCCTGGGATTCAGGGATGGTTTAATATAAGAAAATCCACCAATGTAATCCACCATATAAACAAACTCAAAAAACAAAATCACATGGTCATTTACTAGATGCTGAGAAAAAATTTGACAAAATTCAACACCCTTTCATGTTAAAAGTCTTGGAAAGAACAGGAATCCAAGGTCCATACCTAAACACAATAAAAGCAATATACAGCAAACCAACAACCAACATCAAACTTAACAGTGGCCAACTTGAAGCAATCTCACTAAAATCAGGGACTTGAAAAGGCTGCCCCCTCTTCCCCTACCTATTCAACATAGTACTGGAAGTCCTGGCTGGAGCAATTAGACAGCAAAGGGAGATCAAGGGGATACAAATAGGAAAGGAAGAAGTAAAAACATCACTCTTTGCAGATGACATGATAGTGTACTTAAGTGACCCCACAAATTTCACCAGAGAACGCCTACAGTTCAGAAAAGTGCCTGGATACAAAATTAACTCAAACAAATCAGTAGCCTTCCTATATTCCAAGGACAAACATGTGGAGAAAGAAATTAGGGAAAAGATACCCTTCACCATGATCACAAAAACTATAAAATACATTGGTGTGACTCTAACTTAACAAGTGAAGGACCTGTATGACAAAACCTTCTAATCTCTTTAGAAGAAAATCGAGGAAGATCTCAGAAAATGGAAAGATCTCCCATGCTCATAAATTGGAAGGATCAACATTTTAAAAATGGCGAACTTACCAAAAGCATTCTACAGATTCAATGCAATCTCCATCAAAATTCCAACTCAGTACTTCATTGAGTTGGAAAGATCAATGTGCAGTTTCTTCTGGAATAACAAAAGACCTAGAATAGCAAAATCCATACTCAACAACAAGAAAACATCTTCGGGAATCACCATCCATGACCTCAAGCTATATTACAAGTCAATTGTGCTGAAAACTGCATGGTAATGGTACAGAAATAGGCACGCGGATCAATAGAATAGAACAGAATATCCAGAAATGATCCCTCATGTATATGGTGACCTGATTTTTGACAAAGGAGCCATAAACATTCAATGGAAAAAGGCCAGCCTATTCAACAAATGGTGCTTGTCCAACTGGCACTCAGCATGCAGAAGAATGAAAATAGACCCTTTCTTATCTCCTTGTACAAAGCTCAAGTATAAGTGGATCAAACATCTCCACATTAAACCTGATACACTGAAACTATTAGATGAGAAAATAGGGAAAACCTTAGAGCACATAGGCACAGAAAAAAAATTTCTGAACAAAACACCAATCGCTCAAGCCTAAGGTCAAAGATTAACAAATGAGACTTAATGAGATTGCCAAGTTTCTGTAAGGCGAAGGACATTGTCAAGAAATAAAAACGGCAGCCAACAGAATGTGAAAAGTTCCTTACCAACTCCACATCAGATAGAGGCCTAATATCCAAGGTATACTAAAAACTCAAAAAGCTAGACACCAGTGAATCAAACAACCCTATTAAAAAATGAGGTACAGAGCTAACCAAAACGTTCTCAATTAAGGAATATTGAATGGCTGAGAAACATCTAAAGAAGTGCTCAACATTCTTAGCCATCAGAGAAATGCAAATCAAAACAACCCTGAGATTCCACCTCACACAAGTCAAACTTGCCAAGATCCAAAACTCAGATGACAGCAGATGCTGGCAAGGCTGCGGAGAAAGAGGAACACTTCTCCACTGTTGGTGGGGCTGTAAATTGATACAACCACTCTGGAAATCATTCTGGTGATTCCTCAGAAAATTGGACATAGTACTACTTGAAGTTCCAGCTATTCTGCTTCTGGTCATATACCCCAGAGACACTCCAATATACAACAAAGATATATGCACCACAATGTTCATAGCAGCTCTATTTATAATAGCCAGAAGCTGGAAAAAACCCAGATGTCCTTCAGTAGATGAATGGATACAAAAATTGTGGTACATTTGCACAATGGAGTACTACTCAGCTATCAGAAACAATGACTTAACCAAATTCTTAAGAAAATGGTTGCATCTAGAGAATATCATTCTGAGTGAGATATCCCAGTAACAAAAGAACAGACATAATATGCAGTCACTGATAGTGGGATGCTAACCCCAGAGGCTCCGACTGCCCCAGAAACAGCTCACAGACTGTGTAAAGTTCAAGAAAAATAGAAAAGAAAACAAAAAAAAAAGTCATGCTCAATCCTTACACACCAAGAAAAAGTTGCCTAATTCCGGATTACACCCTGTTTTACATGTACTTTTTGCTCATTGTAAATAGTAAGACCTTAATGCAGAGTATCAAACCTTAAAAAAAAGAAAAAAAAAAAAAGCCAAGCACTGACACAATTGTATTTGTATACATTTATGCAAAAATGTTTTAAAATTTTTTCTTTTATCTTTGTTTTTTAAAATAAAGTTTAAAAATATTGTCTGAAATACCAGCACTCAGAGGCTATGGCAGAAGGATCGCAAATTGTATATTAATCTAGACAACATAGTAGGACCCTGTCTCAAAAAATTTTTAATTTTTAAATAAATCAATAGTAATAAAATTAAGATACTATTGCATAGTTAAGTGAAAAATGCTGAACATAAATTTTTAGGCTTTTTTTAACCAATATATTTTAATTATATTTCTCTCCCTCCCAAGTCCCCAGCTCCTCCTTATCAACCTACCCACAAAACTTCATTCTCAATACAATATTTTTTTTTACTTTTTATTGACTCTGTGAGTTTTACATCATTCACCCCAGTCCTCCTCAGCCCCTTCAGCCTTGCACACCCTCACCCAATAAAATACACAAGCAAGTAAACAACAATAACAACAACAGAAAGCATAGAAAACATCTCATTGTGGAAGCTGTAGTATGTCTCTCTTTCCGCATATCTTCACTTGCAAATGTTCAAGTCATTGGTCTGGTTCCAGGCTTCTGTGATACAATAAATATTAAATCTTCACCCAGACTTCTCCCAATGACCCTGTTGTTGCCCTGTGTCATGGAGATCCTTCAGCTTTGGATCAACAGGACTGGCCTTTCACATATACCAACCATTCAGAACTGATATAGATTTTGGTATGGACCATTTCAGAGCCCTGGATCTGTGCCTGGGCAGTAGCTGAGGTGGTCAGCCCACCAACTCTCCTTTTATTGGTACTACCAGGATGATCTTTCCAGCCCAACTCCAGCTATGCTGCCCATTGGCACCATCAACAGGAGGTAAAGTCAGCTCTCATGCCCTTGAGGCCAGCTCACCTGCAACCACACCTCCAGAGCCAGCTCCACAGTGCTGCCTAGTCAAGGATCTGGGCCCACTCCCACAAGTGCTGGAGCCTGGGAGAGGCTGTGTCTTCACCATCAGCACCAGCTCTATTGTATTGCCCAGGCAAAGTGCAGGGCCTCCTCTCCTGAGAGCTATAGCCAGTGTTGGGGCAGGGCTAGCTTTCTGTTCTTATGACCCCAGGATCAGCTCTCCCAGTTACTGCAGGTGGAGAGAAGGGAAGGAGTGGGCATCACCCCTACAACTATGCTACCTTATGCCTGATGAGCCAGGCCAGCTCTCCCACATATTCAACCTCGGCTCACCTGCACTCCCTTCACCAGTGCTAGCTCTACTGTGCTTCCCAAACAAGTTGCAAGGCCCATTATGAGTGTTACAGCTAGCTAGTGAGAGACCAGTCTAGCTCTCCCAATCTCATGACTCTGTGGGCAGCTTTTTCAACTACTGGAGGTGGGTGGCAGAGGTACACCTCTGTGGCGGGGTCAGGTTTCCCACACTCTCACTCTTAGGGCTGGCTCACCGCCATCCCTATCACCTAGATCAGCCCCACTGTGCTGCCTGGGAAAGGTACAGAGTCTTCTCCCCAGAGTATGATCCCCAGATGAGCAATGGGAACAGCCCTCCAGAGCTGGGGATCCAGAGAGGGGAGGGACCAGTTACACACAGCCCTTGGATATCCAGGAGGTCTGTGATAGCTGCCCTGACAAGATATCCATTGTGAGCCATGGATATCGACACCAGCCCATCATTACACATTCATGAACTCAGATGTGACCCTGAAAAGTATCTCAGGCTAGGACATGACCATGGGCTAAAGGTGGTGGTGGGCTGGCCACTCAAAACAGGGTCCTCCTCTGTTCCCTTGAGTCTCCAGTTCCAACTCTTTATGAAACTCAGACTGCCCACTCCTCTTTATATCTCACTTGACCACCACATACTCGCACATTGTGGTGGCTCCTGCTCAGGCTGACCATGAAGCTGGTGAGCCCCTGGGTGACATCATCCATCCATGCTGCATGGCATGGTGACAAGAGTATATCTTCTAGCACACAGCATAAGCAGGTCTGTGGGTAGCATGGCAGTCCAAAGTTCTCTGCCCCTGTTTTGCCCTACCTGGGTTTGATTTGATTTGATTTGACTTTAATTTTATGAGCCCTAGGCATAAGACAGCTTTGGCCATCAAGACAGGCATCAAGCTAGGAAGAACAAAGGATACCATCTGCTCTATTTCTTGACTGATATAAGAACAGCATAGTGTCTCCTTGCCCACTGCCAGCAGAGAGAGAAAAGAGACAATGCAAATGCTATTTTTATCTACTCCATTAAAACTACTGTTTGTGGAAGAAATAAGAGAGGCACCAAGTTGTCATGAAGAGACGGGTAATTAAACACATTATGATATATACAGGCTAGAAATTACATAACACCATTCAAAAGAATGGGAAGATTGGTGTGTGCTGCCAGAAGGTCTTCAGAACATATTGATGATGCCCAGGTCACTTTGCCAAAGAAGACCACTTCAAACCCAACTCTGTTAATATGCATATGAACATGCATATGGATATAAACTTATGTATGTGGATAAGAACAAAAGCTCTGAATGGTTACATACTAAATATTAACTCTATTAATTACATGTAAGAAAGAGAAAAGGAAGAATGAGACTGCTAAAGATTGGCTCTGAGGCATTATTTTGTATTACTGAAACATTTTGTGGTATTATTGATTTTATATTTTGTTAAGATTTATTTTAATTGTGTGTGAATATGTGTGTGCACACACATGTACACATACAGGTTCATGTGGACTTAGGTGTATATTAGTGCAGGTTTTCACAAAGGCCAAGGGTTTCAGATTCCCTGCAGCTGAAGTTATAGGAGATTGTAAACTACCTGAGATGGATTCTGGGAATAAAACTCAGGTCCTCTGGAAACGTAGTGTGTGTTCTTAATCAGTGAGTCATCTCTCCAGTCTGCTCTTGCATACTTAATATTTTTAGAACTTTATTATATTGGCTTACTTTTTAAACACAAGCATGTAGATGCAAAGAAAATGGTTAATATTTTGAATAAGCCACCAACAAATTTTTCTCTATTCTGATTTAATTCTTTTATATCTATTAGATGAGAAGAAAATCAAAATATAAGAGATGATAATGACTGCTAATTGCTAATTGTCTATTGTAATGGAGGTTATTAGCATCCAATTCATACTTCATTTTCATAGAGTGCTCTGTCTCCATTGATGTGTACACAGATAGAGCACACCTTCTCCTCTCTCAAGGGAGCTGCCCCCAATGCTCCCACACTGACCAAAGAAGCATTAATGACACAGTCAATGTAGAACCAACCTGTAGTGTATGCTCTTGGGGCTCCCTCCAGGAGGGATCAGCCAAAACAGATAACACAGACACCACTGCTTAGCTATTCCCTTGCTGAATTATGGTTTTCCAGAGAAATAGAGCCAACTAGAGAACCAATACAGAGGAGAAGAGATGCATGCTCATTCTCAGCCTGCTTCTCCTTTTTCTATATCCCTTCATTTCAGTAGTACAACCCATGAGCTAGTGTGGCCCACATTCAGGGGATGCCTTTCCTTCTTTGCCCACAGAGACATACCTCCTAGATGATTTTAAGGTCAGTCAAATAGATAATAGAGATGAACAGTCAAACCCTCATGGCTCTCTATATGCCCTGGGTTCCCCTGAGTCTCTTCACTCTATTCTTCTTCCCCAAGACCATTTACCACTTCCTGTTCTTAGATTTTTCTCAGCCATATCCAAAGCTTAAACAGAAAGGGGCCTTTGCCTTTCAAGCTGCTCCTCTCCTTAAGGAGGATCTTTCTCTAAAGCAAATACAAATTTTTGTTGTTGTTGTTGTTGTTTTTGCCTACAACATAAACATAAATCTAAATGAGGATAAATTTCTACCTTCATTTGTATGAGACAATATGGTAGAAGTCAAATTACTTGCCTAGGTCAAAGAATAGAGTTTGAGTTTGAATCTAGACTTGCTCAATTCGACAGCCAGGGGAGAGTTAAGAGGATAGTGGAGGCAGAGAGAGAGGAAAGTAGAGAAACAGAGGCCAGCCAAAGGAACTTGTGGGGGGAAGAGAGTGGAGAGAGGAGGGGTAAGTGGGGTAGAGCAAGAGGCCAAGAGAGCAAGAGAAGGTAAGAGCCAGCCAGAATTTTTAAATACTGTACTCTCCCCAAACATCCCAGAAAGGCCATTTGGCAACATGTAAGTGTATGGCAACAGTTTGTACCATAACCTCAGCTGTCTCTCAGAGAATTGTCAGTGCTTTCAAGAGATGTGGGAAAAATAGCATTAATTATTCAGCACAAATCACCAGTTCCATTACAGAAACAATGCAATAAACAAGAGCCACCATCTTCTCTGAAGGAGGACTGTCATGCTCATGTGAGAGACCATATTCTTTTGATTTCATTTCTTCACACAAGTTTCTTCACACAGGCTCTTACATTCTCTCCTGCTTGGAATTATAAAATATAATGACTGTGAATAATGGGATATGTGTTCAGTGAGTATTTAATAATTAAGTAAATGAATAGCAGTGTTGTATTTCAGTTGTGTGTGGCAGATGGTGGGGAGTGGAAGGTGTAGACGCAACAGAATGGGGAGATATCATTTGTTGAAGAGATTTTAATCTCAATTCCATTTGAGCCCAAAGAAGTTTAATTCGGCCTTCGTTACTAAATAACTGTCCCACAGATCCAAGCCCAGGCTCAGTTTACCACTCTTCTATGAAGGCTAATTTTTTAAAAAGGACTACATGTTTGATTTTGGCAAATTTGTTTTGTTTTGTTTTCAAAGAAATCCCTTATTCATTGAATCATTTCAGACCCTAGCAAAGAAAAAAATTTTGATATAAGAGTCAAGCTTCCATGACTCTAAGACCAACTTTGGAAACATGAAGGAAGGAACACCCCTATCTAGATAAAAGGTCAGGGAACAGTGAGGTAGCTCAGATAGTGGAAGACCATACCACAGAAGCCTGACAACTGTATTTGAGCTATAGATACTATGATAGAAGAACAGAATTGGCTCACTAGCATTTTTCACCTAACATCTACATAGACAGCATGGTCAGGAAACATCTACATTCACATGTACACATTTACAAATGGTAGTAGTAGTAGTAGTAGCAGTAGTAGTAGTAGTACTAGTAAACAACTATATTTGTTGTTATTATTATTAATTAATTTAAAAAATGATGAAAAGAGGATTGGGTGCTGGAGAAATGGTCCAGAAGCTAAAAGCACATACTGCTCTTTCAGAGGACCCAAGTTTAGTTCTCAGCACCCACATCAAGTGGCTCACAACCACCTGTAATTTCAGTTCCACAGAAATCCTGATTTCCATTGACACCTGAACTCATGTGTACAGATCTACACAGAAATAAAAAAAATTAAAAGTCAGATTGATCATCTGTATTGGCTGGTTTTGTGTCAAGTTGACAGGAGCTGGAGTTATCACAGAGAAAGAAGCCTCAGTTGAGGAAATGACTCCATGAGATTCAGCTGTGAGGCATTTTCTCAACTAGAAAGCAAGAGGGGAGGGCCCAACCCTTTGTGGGTGGTGCCATTCCTGGGCTAGTAAACCTGCATTCTATAAAAAGGCAAGCTGAGCAAGGCAGGGGAAGTAAGACAGTAAGCAACATCCTTCTATGGCCTCTGCATCAGCTCCTGCTTCCTGACCTTTTGAGTTCCAGTAATGACTTCCTTTGGTGATAAACAGCAATGTGGACAGTATAAGCTGAATAAAACTGTTCCTCCCTAACTTGCTTCTTGGTCATGATGCTTTGTGCAGGAATAGAAACCTCGACTAAGACAAATTGGTACCAGTACAGTGGGACATTCCTGTGACAACCTTACTATGTTTGGGGGAGGACTGTGGAAGGATTTTGGAACTTTGAGCTAGAAGAGTAATTGGGATATTAAGAGCTCTGTTGAATGTTCTGTAGGAGCTTGAAACATAATGTTAAGAACAGTGCAGAAGATGGAGGCCTGATTTGTCTCAAGGCAGTGGCAGTTTTGATTGTGAAGATTCTGTGGTTTTGGTTAGCTAGAGCTGAAGAATCAGCTATGATTTACAAGATACCAGAACTACTAAATCAAAACTTCTGCATTACTGGGAATATTGATGCTGGTCAGCTGGAGCTAAAAAATTAGTGATGATTAAGATGAGACTAGCATTACTGAAGTGAAATCATCTGGGATATGTTTTCTAAGAGCACAAAGAGGCTATGTTCCAGAGATAGCCAAGCTTGTAATTCTTGCTGTGGCTGGTAATGTGTAAGTGTCACCCAGGTGGTACTGGTTTTGAAGGCATGAAGGGTCATGGAGAGCAACTGAGACTCAGCACTGTGAGAAACCATGGAAGGCCATTGGTGAAGGTGCAGCCTCAGTTGCAATTAATGCCCATGGACTGAGGGGGTCATGCAAAGGAGTTGAGGCTTGGCACCATGAAGAGAGCCCATGAGATGCTATTGGTGAAGCCTAGCTTTAGCAGAAGACAACAGTGATATGGAGATGCCATTACCATGAGTTGACCACCAAGAATAGCAGCAGCAGTAGAGAATAGGCAGCTGAAATCAAGGTGTGTGCTACAATAAGCAGAGGTGGAGAAGTAACCCAAGTCCTTGGAGGAGCCAAGAAGTTCATGAATACATACTAGACAATAGATGGTTAGAATTTAATTTTTCTTTTGATTGTGACTATGCCCTGTTATTTTTTCTCCTGAAAGAAGAAAGTATTTTAGTGGAGACCACAGTTAAGAGACTTGGAATTATTAAAAAGATTTTGATTTTTAAAAGAGATTGGATATTTTAAATGGACTGAAATTTTAGTATGTAAAAATTTGTAAAGAGTGTAAGACCTTTAAAATTACTTAGATCTTGGGGATGAATAAGAAAGTAAGGGTTGAGGCTTAATAATGTCACTTAAAAGTAATTCATTAATAAGTATTGTTAAAGAGAAGACTCCCTTAAAAGCTCATAAAGTATTTTCACACAACAATAAAGTCCCTCCTCTTTGAATTTTCTAAAAATTGTAATGTTATTAGGCATATTAACTTTATTGAACACATTTTATAAGAGCCCCACTATGATTTAACCATGTGTTGCAAAGTCATTCCCCAGTGAAAAACTGCTGGGAAGCAGTTGCTCTGCCTTCATTAGCTAAATGCCATTATTATGGGAGTGACTTCGTTACTGCAAGAGGGATGTTATAAACATAATTCCATACTCCCTTGCTTTCTCTAGCCTTCTCCTCCCTTTCTCCTTTCCAATACATAAAAAAACCCAAAAAACAATAACAACAACAAAAACAGTATAACATCCTTTTGATATGTTCACCCTGATATTGAACTTCTCAGCCTCCAGATCTATAAAATTTCTCTTTAGAAATTCTCCACTGTGACAGAGCCTGGCCCATCTGCCACGCAAACTGCCATCCCCTAGGGGTTGAGAAACTGGTGAGTGGGAGATCTGGGCCACCAGGGAGCAGAGAGATCTCTGCGGAGTGCACACACGGAGCACGCCCTCCAACAAGCCTGATCCAGGAACCAGGAACAGAACGTTGAAAATTCTGTTTCCACCTCGCAGTGACTTCAGGGCACGGAGCAGCACCCAACCCATCTGCCACGCGGACTGCCAGCTCCTAAGGTTGAGAGACTGGTGAGTGGGAGATCTGGGCAGCTGGGGAGCAGAGAGATATCTGTGGAGTGCACACGAGGGGTGCACCCTCCGACATGCCTGAGCCGGGGACCAGGAACAGAACTTTGGAACCTCTGTTGCCACACGGCAAACCTGAAGATTAGAACAGGGCTGGGCCCATCTGCGAACTGGACCAGTGGAGATCCAGTGACACAGACAAGATTCAAGGGAAAGGCAAGAACATATCACTGACAACAAAATGGCAAGAGGAAAGTGAAAGAGTATATCCCAAGGAAACCAAGACAACCTGGCAACACCAGAACCCAGCTCTCCCTTAATAGCAAACATCAGAATGCCAAACACTCCAGAAAAAAAACGACAGAGACCTAAAATCAAACCTCAAGATGCTGATAGAGATACTTAAAAAAGAATGAAAATAAAAGCAAAAAGATTCAGAAGCTTTTAAAGAGAAAACAAGAAAAACACTCAAAGAACTCAAAGAACTAGAGGAAAACAGAACCAAAGGAATAAAGGAATGGAAGAGGGAAATTAAAACGGAAATTGATACAATAAATAAAACACTAAAAGAGATAACCCTAGAGGCAGAAACCAAAAAAAGAAATCAGGAGTCACAGAAGCAAGCATTTCCAATAGATTACAAGAAATCAAAAAGAGAATCTCGGGGGCAGAAGACAACACTGCAAACATAGACAAAACACCCAGAGAAGATGCAAAAAACAAAAAGCTCCTAAGCCAAAATGCCCAGGACATCCAAGACACTATGAGAAGACTGAACCTAAGGATAATTGGAATAGAAGAGGGAGAAGAGTATCAACTAAAAGGCACAGTAAATATCTTCAACAAAATCGTAGAAGAAAACTTCCCTACCCTCAAGAATGAGATGACCATGAGCATAAAGAAGCCTTCAGAACTCCAAATAGGTTGGACCAGAAAAAAAATACCTCCCTCCACATAAAAGTCAAAATACCAAGTGCCCAAAGCAAAAAAAGAATACTAAAAGCAGTAAGGGAAAAACGTCAGGTAACATATAAAGGCAGGCCAATCAGAATCACACCCGATTTCTCAACAGAGACTATGAAAGCTAGAAGACCTGGACAGACATCATGCACACCCTAAGAGAGCACAAGTGCCAGCCCAAGCTGCTATACCCAGCAAAACTATCAAACACGATAGATGGAGAGATGAAGATATTTGAAAACAAATCTAAATTTACACAATATTTGACCACAAACCCAGCACTAAAATGAATTATAGGTGGAAAACCCAATACAATGAAGGAAAATACAGCCTAGTGAAAACAAAAAAACTCCTAAACAAGAAAACTAAAAGAATAAAGAGACACAGACACAACTCAACCCACAAAAGCAATAATGGCAGGAAACAGAAACAACTATTCCTTGATATCTATTAACATAAATGCACTCAACTCCCTAATAGAAAGACATAGGCTATCAGACTGGATACATAAACAAAATCCAGCCTTTTGCTGCATACAGGAAACTCATCTCAGAGACAAAGACAGACTATCTCAGAGTAAAAGGGTGAGAAAAAAACTTCCAAGCAAACAGCCCCAAGAACCAAGCTGGAGTGGCTATTCTAATATTGAATAAAGTAAATTTCCAACCAAAAGTTATCAAAAGAGATAAGGAAGGACACTTTTTACTCATTACCAGGGAATTCTGTCAGTAGGAACTCTCAATTCTTAACATATATGCTCCAAATAAAAAAGCGACCACATTAATGAAAGAAACCCTACTAGAGCTCAAAAAATACATTTCACCTCACACAATAATAATGGGAGACTTTAATACCCCACTCTCACCAATGGATAGATCATGGAAACAGAAACTGAACAAGGACACTGAGAAACTAGCAGAGACCTTGAACCAACTAGAATTAATAGATATGTACAGAACATATCATCCTAAAGTAAAAAAATACACTTTCTTCTCAGCACCCCATGGCACCTTCTCGAAAATTGACAACATATTGGACATAGAACAAGCCTCAATCGATATAAGAAGATTGAATTACTCCCATGTATCCTCTCAGATCACCATGGTCTAAGGGTGGTCTTTAACAACAACAAAGACAACAAAAAGCCCATGTACACATGGAAACTAAACAACGCTCTGTTAAACGATAGCAGGGTCAAAGAAGAAATAAAGAAAGAAATTAAGGACTTTCTAGAATTCAATGAAAATGAAAACAAAACATACCCAAACCTATGAGATGCAATGAAAGCTGTACTGAGAGGAAAACTCATAGCCCTAAGTGTTTCCAAAAAGAAACTGGAGAGAGCTTACAACAGCAACCTGACATCACAGCTAAAAGCCCTAGAACAAAAGGAAGCAGGTATATCTAAAAAGAGTAGACGGCAAGAAATACTCAAAATTAGGGCAGAAGTAGACCAAATAGAAACAAAAAGAACCATTGAAAAAAATCAACAAAACCAAAAGCTAGTTCTTTGAGAAAATCAACAAGATTAATAAACCCCTAGCCAGACTAAGTAGAGGGCAAAGAGAGAGTATACAAATAAAAAAAATCAGAAAGGAAAGTGGAGACATAACAACTGAAACTGAGGAAATTCACGAAATCATCAGATCCTACTACAAAAACTTATACTCCACAAAATTGGAAAATCTGGAGGAAATGGACGAATTCCTAGACAGATACAAGATCTCAAAGTTAAACCAGGACCATATAAACCATCTATATAACCCTATAACACCTAGAGAAATAGAAGAAGTCATCAAAAGCCTCCCAACCAAAAAAAAGCCCAGGTCCAGAAGGGTTCAGTGCAGAATTTTATCAGACATTTATTGCAGATATAACAACAATACTCTCCAAACTATTCCAAAATATAGAATCAGATGGAATGTTACCCAACTCATTTTTTGAGGCTACAATAACCCTTGTACCTAAACTACAAAGAGCCTACAAGGAAAGAGAACTTCAGACCAATCTCACTTATGAACATTGATGCAAACATACTCAACAAAATCCTTGCAAACCGAATCCAAGAACACATCAAAACGATCATTCAACATGACCAAGTAGGCTTCATCCCTGGGATGCAGGGATGGTTTAATATAAGGAAATCCATCAAAGTAATCCACCATATAAACAAACTCAAAAAACAAAATCACATGGTCATCTCACTAGATGCTGAGAAAGCATTTGACAAAATTCAATACCAGTTCATGTTATAAGTCCTGGAATAAATAGGAATCCAAGGTCCATACTTAAACATAATAAAAGCAATATACAGCAAACCAACAGCCAACATCAAACTTAATGGTGGGAAACTGGAAGCAATCCCACTAATATCAGGGACTCAACAAGGCTGCCCACTCTCCTTCTACCTATTCAACATAGTACTGGAAGTCCTTGCTGGAGCAATTAGACACCAAAGGATATCAAGGGGATACAAATCGGAAAGGAAGAGATAAAAACACCACTCTTTGCCAATGACATAATACTGTGCTTAACTGACCCCAAAAACTCCACCAGAGAACTCCTACAGCTGATAAACAAGTTCAGAAAAGTGGCTGGATACAAAATCAAATCAAACAAATCAGTAGCCTTCCTATACTCAAAGGACAACCATGTAGAGAAAGAAATTAGGGAAAAGGTACCCTTCACAATTGTCACAAAAACTATGAAATACCTTGGTGTGACACTAACTAAGAAAGTGAAGGACCTGTACGACAAGAACTTCAAACTTCTAAAGAAGGAAATTGAGGAGGATCTCAGAAAATAGAAAGATCTCCCATGCTCATGGATTGGAAAGATCAACATTCTAAAAATGGCCATCCTACCAAAAGCAATCTACAGATTCAATGCAATCCCCATCAAAATTCCCACACAGATCTTCATGGAATTGGAAAGATCAATGTGCAATTTCATATGGAACAACAAAAGACCTAGAATAGCGAAATCCATACTCAACAACAAGAAAACATCTTCGGGAATCACTATTCCTGACCTCAAGCTATATTACAAGGCAATTGTGCTGAAAACTGCATGGTACTGGTACAGAAATAGGCATGTGGATCAATGGAATAGAATAATAGATCCAGAAAAGAGCCCTCACATATATGGTCACCTGATTTTTGACAAAGGAGCCATAAACATTCAGTGGATAAAGGACAGCCTATTCAACAAATGGTGCTGGTCCAACTGGCACTCAGCATGCAAAAGAATAAAAATAGTCCGTTTCTTATCTCCTTGTACAAAGCTCAAGTGTAAGTGGATCAAAAATCTCCACATTTAACCAGATACACTGAAACTATTAGATGAGAAAGTAGGGAAAACTTTAGAACATATAGGCACATTAGAAAATATTCTGAACAAAACACCAATGGCTCAAGCTCTAAGGTCAAAGATTAACAAATGGGACTTAATGATATTGCAAACTTTCTGTAAGGCTAAGGACATTGTCAAGAAAACAAAACGGCAGCCAACAGAATGGGAAAAGATCTTTACCAACTCCACATCAGATAGAGGCCTAATATCTAAGGTATACAAAGAACTCAAAAAGCTAGATACCAGAGAATAAAATAACCCTATTAAAAAATGGGGTACAGAGCTAAACAAAACGTTCTCAGTTTAGTTATATCGAATGGCTAAGAAATTTCTGAGGAAGTGCTCGACATCTTTAGCCATCAGGGAAATGCAAATCAAAACAACCCTGAGATTCCACCTCACACCAGTCAGATTGGCCAAGACCCAAAACTCAAATGACAACAGATGCTGGCGAGATTGCGGAGAAAGAGGAACCGTTCTCCACTGTTGGTGGGGTTGCAAACTAATACAACCACTCTGGAAATCAGTCTGGCAATACCTCAGAAAATTGGCATAATACTACCTGAAGACCCAGCTATTCCACATCTGGGCATATACCCCAGAGACACCTTAGTACACAACAAAGGTATATGTACCACAATGTTCATAGCAGGTCTATTTATAATAGCCCGAAGCTGGAAAGATCCCAGATGTCCTTCACAAGATGAATGGATACAAAAATTGTGTTACATTTACACAATGGAATACTACTCAGCCACCAGAAACAATGACTTGACCAAATTCTTAAGAAAATGGCTGCATCTAGAGAATATCATCCTGAGTGAGATAACCCAGTCACAAAAGAACAGACATAATATGCAGTCACTGATTATGGGATGCTAACCCCAGAGGCTCACACTGCCCCAGAAACAACTCACAGACTGTATGAAGTTCAAGAAATAAAGAAAACAAAACAAAACAAAACAAAAAAATCACTATACAACAAGAAAACTTTGACTTTTTCCATGTTACATCTTGTTTTACATGTACTTTATGCTCATTTTAACTATTAAGTTTTCAATGCATACTATCAAACCTTTAAAAAATCAAGAACTGACTAGAAAATATATTCATACAGTTTTATGTTAAAATTATTTTAAAATTTGAAAAAAAGTACTGACAAAAATGTATTGTATAATTTTAAGCAAAAATGTTTAAAATCTGTACATTTATCTTTGTTTTGTAAAATAAAGTTGTTAAAAAAAAAGAAATTCTCTACTATGTGGTATTCTAGCATAACAATACAGAAAAAGTTAAGGCTTTTATAAAGATTCTACTGTCATGACCTAAGCATGTTCAATGACTCCATGTCTTATAACTATGATATTAAAAGTTCATGTCAACATAAGAATTTGGGAAAATACAAACATTCATACTACAGTGAGTTCCTAGTGCTGATATTCCATATAAATGAAGCTCTAAGAGAAGGAAATTGCAAGTTCTAATACCTAGATTGAGCATTTCGTTCAAAGGCCCAGCTCTGAGAAGTTGTAGCTCGCTAGTGGCAGGCAACTTCTCTTTTAAGTTGAAGAACTTGGGTCCTGCACAGGTAAGGGGAAAGAAGTTGTCTCCCAATACCTTCTCCATGAAAAGGGATAGCTACTTTCTTAATTTACCCAAAGTAAGACTCCTTTAGAGCCATAAATGCATTTAAAATGTTCCTGTGTACCCTTCTATTTGGTAGAGAAACAGGAAATACATACATACATACATATATTCATACATGAAGGACAATTTAGAGTTCCATCTTCATTTCTCTCATTTAAACAACAACAAAACCATTGTTATAATGGAATACTTTAGCTTTATAGATATATGTAAGATAAAGCAATATACGTCTAAAGGACAATTGTTAGAGAACAGAGCCCATGACAAAACACAGAGAACTGCTGTAAAAAACAAAAAACAAAAACAAACAAACAAACAAATAAACCAAAAACAAAAAGCCCACAGCCTTCATTTCAAAGTTTACCCTGGTATTTGTTAGACCTCTTGAATACCCAGAATCCATGTTTTTCCTCTCTTCTGTTAGCCATTCATAAATGTGTTAAGCCCTGAATTAAGTCCTGGTGACCTTCAGGAGAGGCACAGACTGTCCAGAAAATGAACAAAGCCTGGCATAGAATGGCCAGCAATGTAAAGAAGGCAGGATAGCCACTAGTGATCTCACTCTTCCTACTGCTTTGTTTGGACCAGAAGAAACAGGAGACTATAGACTTGTGTTAAGGCGTTACATGATTGGACAGGGGGAGGTAGGTGGAGAAAAGGAAGGACATCTGAAGAGGAAGAGAAAGAGAAAAGAAAAATTAAGATAGAGCCAGAGAAAGCAGACCCGGATGCTGGTGGCCATAATCAGCAATAGGTAGATATAAATACTTTAAGGGTTTCTGTAGGTCATTTTATCTCATGTAGAACGGCAGTTTGTGTCCTTTCCCATTTGGTGTAATCTTATAGTGTAGAGGGTTTGTGGATTGAGTGCTTGATATATGAACCGTATGAAAAGTTACCAGGTTTTGAAGTGATGTTTGTGACTGGTGGTGGAAGAAAGAAGATGATGGGGTGGTAATTGCATCCGGAATGGAGGCAGTAGGGCAGGCAGAGTGAATGGTCAGGAAAGGGAATCATGCGGAGAGGGGCCAATATGAGATAAACAAGACTCTATGTAATATTACTGCAACAGAGATCGATGGTGTTTTCCCAATATGAGGAGGTACCATAGAATCCAGAACCAACCTAGTGAGAAGGAACACCTGAGATCCATAAGTTGTGGGAAAGATCAAGATGCAGCAAGAAATGAAAATGTTCAAGAAAGTAAAGAAAAGACATCTCTTGGCATTCTGCTCCAAACAATAGGCTTGCTGTTTCTAGAAAATAAATGTCACAGTATGTGGTTAAAAGGTGTCACATGCCTTTCATCCCAGAAATCGGATTGTTAATGCAAAGAGGACTGTGTGTTCCGTGCTAACCTATGTCATGTCATTAGACCCTATGCAAGAGAATGAGGAATAATGGTAAAGAGTTACCAGAGATGTTTTTGTGGTATAGGACAGATTTTAGCCATGTGCCCTCAGGACTTCCCTCCATACTCTCCTGTAGGTAATTAATCTCATCTGTGACCATTCTACCTGGCTTCCAGCAAGACGTTTTTCCCAGGCTTTTTCTTTCCTAAACAATCACATAACTTGGCACTTCTACACAGGCAAGAGGCCATCCTGTCACATAGCGATACTCTGCATTCACTGGTAAAAGGAAGACATGGGGAAAGAATATAGCACCTTGAAAAACAACATTAAGCCAGTCACTATGTCCACATCTTGGCCTTTCACTTACTTACCACGTGACCTGTGACAAACTCCTAAAGGTGGTCAAGGTTATAAAAAGGAGATGAAACTCCTATCACCAACAATTTAGGACAATAACTGAGATATTAAAATATATACCTGGCACATAATGCAGAGCAACAAATTAGCACATTTTGAGATTGTTGATAGTTATGTACAAGACACATTGAAGCACATTCTTACCACAGAGTATCCCTGACAAAAGAGAGAAGGCACCATAAAATAAAGCTAAAAGACCCACACATGTGTACCGCCAGTATGTTTTTTCTGATGATCTGCCTAGTTTAAAGAAATCCAAGGCAGGGCTTTTTTCCCATTATCCTGGAAGAAAAAAAAAAGTGAGAGCTGCCTGATTCTGCTGTTCCCTGAACATCTAAGAAACCATTTGCCTTATTGTCTGGGCAGTTCAAACTGTCAGACAGAGAACAACAAGCAAAATGTAAGGAATACTAGAAATTGCCTGATATACCAATGCCAAAATCAAAGGAGAACATTTGAGTCTTATTTTAAAACCATTGCATGGAGAAAAATAGTGATTTTTCTGGAAGTGCAGTATTGTGATAAGCAAACATTAGTATGTTATCAAGGAAGATACTCACTCCACTTGCTTTTGTTCTCTGATGGAAATGAACAGTGTGTCTGATGGCAGTTTAAAGCTAACGGTTTGCCAATCATGTGCTCCTCAGCAAAAGCATAAATTAGAAGCTATTTAGGATTTGTTGTTTGTGTTTTACTTACACCCATTCCCTGGTGACTACAATTTAAAATGGACTAAAGTTGGTGGATAGAGAGGTAGTTCTGTGGGTAAGAGTACTGACTGCTCTTCCAGAGGACCCAAGTTCAAATCTCAGCACCCACACAGAAGCTCACAATCATCTCTAACTCCAGTTTCAGGCATTCTAATGCCCATTTCTGGCTTCCGCTAGCCTCATGCATGCATGTGGTGCACAGACATATATGCAGCTAAATCAACCCATACTCACAAAATAACAGTGATAATAATAACTTTTAAAAACTCAATGCAACAAATCCACAATACTGAGCTACACAAAACTAAACTACTGGCCCATATATGTCTGTTCTTCTTAACAGGTTTATAATAGAAAAATAATGTATCTATGATACCCCTGCCCTTGCTTGATTAGCAATCCTCATGATTACCAAGCTCCAGAGTCCATAGAATCACTTCTGTTAGAGTTTAAAGAGCATCAGACTTAGTTGGGAGACTGCATATTGGATCCTCAACTTTGTCATTAATAAACAATGCTCACCTGGATCTGGAGGAGAGGTCCTAAAGTGGAAGTCCAGAAAGACAAGCTAGATCCAGGTGGGCTTACTTGGCATTAAACAGCATGAACGTTATGGATTTTATATCTCTAATATCTCACATAGGAGGGCAGTTTGTATCCTTGTCTAGTTGATGTAATCTCATTGTGAAGAGGGCTTCTGAATTGAGAATTGAGTACATAAAACTGTATGAAAAACTATCAGGCTGTATAGTTGTGTTTGTGTGGGATTTTGGGGTAGAGAAACACCCCGGGACGGAGGCGATAGGGAAGGCAGAGGAAAACCACCAAGGGAAAGGAGTTGTGCAAATGGAGTAAGACACAGGTGGCAGTTCGGACCCGGCAGCGGAGGTGCTCAGGACTCCGTACTAGAATCGGTCCCAAAGAGTGAGACCACCGGACTGATAAAGAGATAAACAATTTTTTCTTTTAATGTTTACTGCAACACTCGGGCGTAGGTTGGAGGAACTCCTGGCAGGCACCCTCAGCAATGCTTCAAATGCCCTCTGCCAGAGCAGGTCAGGAGAGTCAAAGTACAGGTTGTAAACAGCCTGGATGGAGATGGATACTCCTGCAGAATCTGCTGAGGGGTGGTCACACTCTCTTCACCTGTACATCTGGCTAAGTGGGCTAAAACTGACCAGCTCTCTTCACTGCACCTCTGCTTTGCACACTGCAAAACCAAAGACCTACCCACACCCAGCTTGTACCTAAAAAGTAGATAAGAATTCTCAGCTGTAATGTAAGATGCAGCTTTCTCTCTCGCCTCTTGCTTTTGGACTGGTGTGAAAGTCGCCAAACCTCCTGAGCAAGCTCACCTTTTCCCTAGAACCTACCACCAGGATCTCCCTGTTCTCTCATCTCCTGTTCTACCTATCAAGCCCTATCACTGACAGACTGGGAGCTCTAAGCTCGAAAACTATCCCTAGCATAATGCATATATTTTAGAACATCTGTGTGTTTCTGTGGCGTGACTATCTGACAGTTCAATTGGACATATTTTTAGGTGTTCTGATTCCACCCTCAGTGAGGCCCGAAAGGCATATTTTGAAGGCTTTGCCTGATTTGCAACTGTCAGGAGGCATGTCACACCTACATTGTAAATTTAGGAGGGATCCAGTCAAGAGCTCCATCTTCTCAGAATCAAGAGTCAAAACCTTCCAGACAGTACACAGATGTCCTGGAGTCAGAGTGAGCAAATAAAAGCTAATTCCTTTTCATTTCCTTTCATTTCTTGACTTTGCCTGTGGAAGAAACAGCCAGCCTCCCTCTCCCTCTGTCTCTCCTCAGCACTGTTTGTTTATTATTGGAGCAGAGCAAGAACCCAAGAGCCGTGTCCTTAGTCTGAAGTTCTGACTGTAATGGGAACAGTCACCAGAAGATGAAGTGTCACTGTGGTTCTCTAATAATCAAGGACAGCATGTCTGTAAGAGAGTGCAGCCAGAGTCTCAGGCTGTAACCACATGCCTTATTCTGCCTCTGCTCTCTGCCCTGCCAATGGCTCATTGATTCTTGAAAATGCTCAGAGGTAGTTTGAGTAGAAAAGACACTTTATATCTGCTTACAACAAATCTTCAGAGTGACAAAAAATAAATATATCCTTTGCCCAAATTTCTCAGTTGGAATCTTACTTCCACTCAATTCCCAATTAGCTAAAAACATCAGCATCCTAGGAAGCAAGAAGAAGAAAATTCCTCTGATATCCTGTTCCTGCCAGATGAAAAACCAGACACATAAACAAGCATCAACAGTGAAAAATGAGGAATGGAAAGTCTGGCAGACAGGCAAGAAGGCAGAGTGTCAGGGAGGCTGGGAGGTTGGGAGGCAGGGAGGCAGGGAGGCAGGAAATGAGGGAGGCAGGAAAGGAGAAATAGAGGGACACAGGCAGGAAGGCAGAAAGAAAGAAGGAAGGAAAGAAGGAGGGAAAAAGGGAGGATGGTAAACTTGTAGCCACTAAATTAAGAGAATCACTACAACCAAAAGCTAACAATTTTGATGAGTGCCCATGAATGGTGATAGCCATGTGAAGCCAGTAATTCTACTATGCAGCCTCCTGGCATCTTCATTTAACACTAGTTAACACATAAACTCTAGTATACTGGCTTAGTCTCCTACAGTCAGTCTACATTTTTACATATAGACTCAGAAATGCAGTCAGACTTCTATAAATCCATTTCCCAGGGAGGACAAAGACATGCTGGGGATTTCTTGCTGCCTAAGTGGTAATGAGACTTGTCTCTGACTCTTCAGTTAATCTGCCTACAATGCATTTTGCATTTTCAGAACCTGTTTGTGGGTTTGCTATAAGAATTGAGGGAATATTTATAACAGAGCTTTTATCAAAAGCTGCTTCTTGTAAGTGAATTTGGTACAAGTTTACAGTTCTTCCACTGTGGCTGATTGATCTCAGAGTACCTTGGATAAAAGCCGATAAAATTCTGGGCCTTTATCTTGTGAATATTAAACCTTTTGGACAGTTAGGTTAAAGCTAAACTCATTAATTCACTCAGTACTTATTTAATTAGAACTTGAATTGTACTACATTCACACAGTAACATATATATTGAGAGCTTCTTTGAAGTTTGCTATGCCTTGCAAACTGGCTTCAAACTTGTGAGCATCCTGCCTTATCCCCCAACACCCCACCCACTACATTACATGCAAATATTACCTCACTCAGCTTCTTTTTTTTAATTGAACAACTTTATTTTATAAAACAAGAATAAATGTACAGCTTTTAAAAGCATTTTTGTATAATAGTATATAAATACATTTTTGTCAGTACTTGATTTTTTTAAAGGTTTGATAGTGTGCATTAAAATCTTACAAGTTGCATGCAATAAGCATAAAGTACATGTAAAACAAGATGTGATCTGGAAATAGTCAAAGTTTTCTTGGTGTGTAAAGATTAACCATAATGATTTTTATTAGTTTTTGGAAAGGGGATGTTTTTCTTAAACTTCATATAGTCTGTAAGTTGTTTCAGGGGTGTTCAGAACTATCTGGGGTTAGTATCCCATTATCAGTGACTACACATTATGTCTGTTCTTTTGTGACTGGGTCACCTCCCACAAGATGATATTCTCTAGATGCATCCATTTTCTTAAGAATTTCATAAAGTCATTGTTTTTGATAGCTGAGTAGTACTCCATTGTGTAAATGTACCACAAATTTTGTATCCATTCATCTACTGTAGGACATCTGGGTTCTTTCCAGCTTCTGGCTATTATAAATAGAGCTGCTATGAACATTGTGGTGCATATGTCTTTGTTGTATGCTGGAGTTTGTCTAAGGTATATGCCCAGAAGTGGAATAACTAGATCTTCAGGTAGTCTATGTCCAGTTTTCTAAGGAACTGCCATACTGATTTCCAGAGTGGTTGTACCGGTTTACAACCCCAGCAACATTGGAGAAGTGTTCCTTTTTCTCAGCATCCTCACCAGAATCTGCTGTCATCTGAATTTTTGGTCTTATCTATTCTGACTGTTGTGAGGTGAAATCTCAGGGTTGTTTTGATTTGCATTTCCCTGATGACTAAGGATATTGAGCACTTCCTTAGATGCTTCTCAGCCATTCAGTATTCCTCAACTGAGAACTTGTTGTTTAGCTTTGTACACCATTTTTAATAGGATTGTTTGATTCTCTGGTGTCTAACTTCTTCAGTTCTTTGTATACCTTGGATATTAGGCCTCTATCAAATGTGAGGTTGGTAAAGATCGTTTACAATCTGTTGGCTGATGTTTTGTTTTCTTGACAGTGTCCTTAGCCTTACAGAAACTTTGCAATCTCATTAAGTCCCATTTCTCGATATTTGACCTTAGAGCATGAGCCATTGGTGTTTTTTTTGCTTTTTTTTTTTTTTTTCAGGAAATTTTCTCCTGTGCCTATGTGTAATAAGGTTTTCCCTAATTTCTCTTCTAATAGTTTCACTGTACCTGGTTTAATATGGAGATCATTGATCCATTTGAGCTTTGTACAAGAAGATAAGAAAGGGTCTATTTTCATTCTTCTGCATGCTGAGTGCCAGTTGGACCAACACCATTTGCTGAATAGGCTGTCCATTTCTGATGGAATGTTTAAAGCTCCTTTGTTAAAAATCTAGTGACCATATATGTGCGGGCTCATTTCTTTTATTCTATTCCATTTATCCACGTGCCTATCTCTGTACCACTACCATGCAGTTTTTAACACAATTGCCTTGTAATATAGCATAAGGTCAGGGATGGTGATTCCCGCAGATTTTTTCTTGTTGTTGAGGATGAATTTTGCTATTCTAGGTCTTTTGTAATTGCACATGAAATTGCACATTTTTCTGTACAACTCTAGAAGAATTGGGTTGGAATTTTGGTTGGGATTGCATTGAATCTGTAGATTGCTTTTTGTAAGATGGCTGTTTTTACAATGTTGATCCTTGATTTTCTTCTAAAGAGATTAGAAGGTTTTTTCATACAGGTCCTTCACTTGCTTAGTTAGAGTCACACCAACGTATTTCATATTTTTGTGACTATTGTGAAAAGTATTTTTTCCCTAATTTCTTTCTCGGCATGTTTGTCTTTTGAGTGAGGAAGGCTACTGATTTGTTTGAGTTAATTTTATATCCAGCCACTTTCCTGAACTTGTTTATCAGCTGTAGAAGTTCTTTGGTGGAATTTTTGGGAACACTTACATACACTACCATGTAATCTGTAAACAGTGGTGTTTTTACTTCTTCCATTCCAATTTGTATCCTTTTATTTCCTTTTGCTGTCTAATGGCTCCAGCCAGGACTTCCAGTACTATGTTGAATAGGTAGGGGGAGAGTGGGCAGCCTTGTCGAGTCCCTGATTTTAGTGGGATTGTTTCAAGTTTCTCACTGCTAATTTGATGTTGGCTTTTAGTTTGCTGTTTATTCCTTTTATTATGTTTAGGCATGTGTATTGGATTCCTGTTCTTTTCAAGACTTTTAACATGAAGATGTGTTGAATTTTGTCAACTGCTTTCTCAGCATCTAGTAAGATGACCATGTGTTTTTTGCTTTGAGTTTGTTTATATGGTGGATTACATTGACGGTTGTCCCTATATTAAACCTTCCCTGCATCCCAGGGATGAAGCCTACTTAGTCATGGTAAGTGATGGTTTTGATGTGTTCTTTGATTCAGTTTGCAAGTATTTTGTTGAGTATATTTGCATTAATGTTCACAAGTGAGATTTTTCTGAAGATCTCTTTCCTTGTATGGTCTTTCTGTAGTTTAGGAAGGAGGGTTATTGTGGCCTCGAAAAATGAGTTAGGTAGTGATCCATCTGATTCTATTTTGTGGAGTAGTTTTGAGAGTATTGGTATAAGGTTGTCAATAAATGTTTGATAGATTTCTGCACTGAACCCATCTGGACCTGGCCTTCTTTTGGTTGAGAGGCTTTTGATGACTGCTCCTATTTCTTTAGGTGTAATGGGATTATGTAGATAATTTACCTGGTCCAGGTTTAGCTTTAGTATCTGGTCTAAGAATTCATCCATTTCTTCCAGATTTTCCAGCTTTGTTGAGTATAGGCTTTTGTAGTAGAATCTGATGATTTCTTGAATGTTCCCAGTTTCAGTTGTTATGTCTCCACTTTTCCTTTCTGATTTTGTTAATTTGGATACTCTCTCTTTGCCCTCTAGTTAGTCTGGCTTTCTCTCCTGGTTTTGTTGATTCTTTTTATGGTTCTTTTTGTTTCTTCTTGGTTGTTTTTTGCTCTGAGTTTGATGATTTCCTGCCATCTACTCCTCTTGGTTTTATCTGCTTCTTTTTGTTCTAGAGCTTTCAACTGTGCTGTCAATTTGCTAGATTATGCTTTTTTCAGTTTCTTTTTGGAGGCACTCAGAGTTATCAGTTGTCCTCTTAGTACTGCTTTTATTGCATCACATATGTTTGGGTATGTTGTGTTTTCATTTTCATTAAATTATAGAAAATCCTTAATTTCTTTCTTTATTTCCTTTTTGACCATGCTATAATTTAAAAGAACATTGTTTAGTTTCCATGTTTATATGGGCTTTTGTTGTCTTTGTTGTTATTAAAGACCAGCCTTAGAGCATGGTGATCTGATAGGTTGCATGGGAGTATTTCAATCTTCTTATATCTATTGAGGCTTGTTTTGTGACCGATTCTATCATAAGTTTTGGAGAAGGTGCCTTGAGGTGCTGAGAAGAAAGTTTATTCTTTTGTTTTAGGATGAAATGTTCTGTAGATTTCTATTAATTCCAGTTGGTTCATAACCTCTGCTATTTTCACTGCATTCTTTTTCAGTCTTTGTTTCCATGGTCTGTCCATTCATGAGAGTGGGGTGTTAAGGTCTCCCATTATTATTGTGTTGGGTGAAATGTATTTTTTGTGCTTTAGTAGGGCTTCTTTTATGAATATGGGTTTTCTTGTATTTGAAGCATATATTTTAAGGATTGAGAGTTCTTTCTCACAAATTTTCCCTGTAATGAGTAAAAACAGTTCCTGCTCCCTTGAACCAATGGTGAGTGGGCGCTTTCTGCGTGCTTGGCCCAGACCTCTCTGCGCCCCAGCTATTCACAGTGCAGTCTCACCAGGCCTGCGTCCCTGGAGATCCGCTGTTCCCAGTGGCTTTATTATAATACAATTTGCACGTACTGCCTTTGTCAAAAGTCCACTCAGTTTAAACTAAGACTGTGTCGTACTCACTCATTTTAATTTTTGTTCTGCATAATCAACCATCCCATTATTTTGGAAGTATGCTATAAGGTGGTACAGGGAGATATGAGAACATTCCATTCACCATTCTTTGAAAGTCTCAGTTCTATAAAATGGGGACAGTAGAGAGAGTTCTAGAATACAGAGCTATGTTCAACCCAATAACTCCATATGATTGCTTTACCCATTCTCATTCCATTGGCTTAGAATATTACAACACAGAGCATGACATACAAACACTATGTTTCTACCTACTACTGACCTCAGTCAATGCCCAAAGGTGGCCAAGCAAGCACTAATCAGAACCCAGTCTAATAGCATGGCTGATGATTTCAGATTAAAATGCAGACTGTCATCATTAGTGTTTTTTGAAAAGGAAAGGTTTTTCTTGACCATCATAACAAGACTCAAGTCTATCCTTCATTGTTTCATGCATAAAGTACTATAATTATTTTTACAATCACACTTGTAAAGTCCTCATTGAGTTAGAAAACACTTTATTATTCATAAAAAAGTTCCTTATTTATTCAAAGGAATGTTCAAGAAGATCCAACCTCTGCTCTTGGGGGCTGGCATGTGAGAAAGGTGAGTTGTAATAGGCAGAATCACCTTAAAGAAATGAATAGCTAAACTGATATATAGGTCAAGAATTTCAAGTTTAAAATGATTTTCTGGGGATCTTACTTGCTGGGGAGTTTCCAGACATCTAGTTTATCTAGGACTACAAGCACAAATGGAAACATCCTAAGATGGGTTTGGTGGTAGTAGTAAGAAAGACTGAGATTGGCAGCTCTTCAGCCTATTCTTTATTAGATCACAGTTTGTATGCATGGGCTTCTGGTGGTGGGTATGGCAATTATGCTAAGTTTTTAGAAGACTTGATTAGTTCTTGGTAAATGAGGATCAGTGCCCTTAACTGTTGCCATACCCATTTCAAGCCTAAAATTCCCGTGGCTCACGATAGAGCTAATATATGTCCAGCCACAGAAACAACATATAACAGTCTGTAACCACTCAGAAATGGGACTGAAGGCCAAAAACCTAAGGGGGAAATCCCATGCCTCACACTTGCCTTAGATTAATTGGGCTCTAACCACATTGAGAGGAGAAGCAACAGAGACTTTGAGGAGGGTGAGATACCAGGAAGTGGTAGAGCAAAGCTAGAATGAATCATAAGAAGATGGTTCGAGTCTCTGGCTTACTGAGTACTGCAAGGAAAAGCAAGTAGTCATTTTTTGGACAAGGATGGCTATCAGAAAGAAAAAATAAAATGCTTGCAATAAATCTTAACAAAACCAAAAAATCAAAAAAAGAAAGAAAATAAATTTTGGGCAGTTTATCAGATAAATAGTCTGTAAAGCTGATCCACCTCACTGAACTCTTATAAAGATCAGCTAATAAAATGAAATAAAAGATTGTGAAGGACAATACCCAATAATAAAAACATCAATAATAAGAGAGGACCTAGAAATAAAACCAATTCAGTCAAGACCAAAGATGTTGAGTAACCAGCATAAGAAATAAAGAAAGCAGATAGCTCTGCTTGGAGAGGGTCCAGGCAAACAAGGGCTGAAATACATTTTGCTCTTAATTTTTTACAAGAAAATAAATTTACAGGGTATAGGACTATAAATAAATATTGGCCAATAGGCTCTTTCTTTCCCCTGAAGGCAGCTCCCTTTGAAATGACTTTCTGGACCAAGAAATAAGGGAGTTGAAAGCTCCTGCCCTCCTCCCTTGAGCTCATGATCCAGGACAAGAAGGCTTTCCTCCCTCATCTCTGATTTGGGGTTGGAAAAAACCCGGGGGAAGAAAGCCAAAGCCATAGTTCATTTCTTTCTTTCATCTCCTGCTTTTGCCAAATGCTGACAATTACAAACAAATGTTTTCTTCACACTCTTCATTTGAGTTTCTTTTATGTATGTGACTTGAGAAACACTTTCTAAATCCCCAAGGTGACAGGATTTCCATGTAATGATAATGATTATTTAATGTCATCATCACAATGGGCTGCCTGGGCAAATGAAATGTTTGCTGGGCCTAAAGCATTCGCTCAAATGAAGTAAATTAATGCTTTCAGGGTATCAGATTCCTTTTGGGGCCCTAAAGAAGGTAATTCATTACCCAGGCATTCTCTGCCAGTAACAGTGCTGTCTACCAGCAAATTATTCAGCTGCTTAAACTGTCAGGCTTCTTGGCCAGCATTGAGAAGACCAAGAGAAATAAAACTATGCTGAGAAGGCTCAGACTTGGTGGATATTTTTAGTCATCTGAAGAAGGTACAGAAATAATAAGCACCATCACAATAACACTGTGGGAGCAGCCCACCTTCTTCAGCACTTTCTTTTTGGAAACCATCACTTTCAGTCCTCTAATTCATGAGGTGAACAAAGCAGGTATTATCACAGTCTGTATCTAACTATGGTGACACTGCTGGCCTAGATAACTTCCATGGAGATAAACCTTAAAGGCAAATGGGAAGGTACCATCAGAAGACTAGGAAAAGTCCCCAAGTCAGTGGCTTCAAAGCACTGAGCTGAGGCTGCAGGAGTAACTCATTGGTAAATCATATGGTTAGTATTACAATAGGCCTGTGCTCATTTCCTAGGAGAGGATATGGCAGAACACTGAAGGTTTGGGACCAGAGATCATGCAAGGTGGCTATATACTTTGACACATGAAGGCAAAAATGTGAAGAGGCTTGAGTGTCCCTTGAGTAGCCAAATTTTAAAATAGTATCTAGTGGTCATTAAAAAAAAAATCTCTAAGGACACCATCAAGAAAAATAGAGAGTCAGTAAAGTATTTACCATATAAGCATGGATCCCCAAAATCCAAATTGAAAAACCAGGCACACTGTAAAAGACCAGCCTAGTCACACTATCAACTGACATGCCAACATGGAAAATTGTGAAGGTTCCATACCTAGATAGAGAACTATAAATGGCCAATGTCTTCTGAAAGGAGAATCACTTTCCTCCAGGAACTAGCTGCTACATAGGTTGCTCCATTCCAAATGGTCAGTCCTGTTCACATGTACATACAAGCAATGATAAATGAGCACGTGTGTGTAGATATGTAGGTAGGTGGCTATGTAGGTAGGTACACGGATGGATGGATGAGTAGATAGATAGATAGATAGATAGATAGATAGATAGATAGATAGATAGATAGATAGATAGGTAGGTAGGTAGATGATAGACAGACAGACAGATAACAAAGAAGAGGTCATGAATTTGGAGGTGGGCATAAGAAGAGTTGGTGGAGAGGGAGGGGCTGAAGTGATATAGATTCAGTGTTCAGATCTGAAATTATAAAAGAAAAAGTGGGGCAGAGGAAGGGGGAAAATAAAATGTGCTTATAATCCCAGTACTAGGGATACATAGAGAGAGGGATTTCAGAGCTAGGTGGCCAGTCAGTGTAACCTAATCAGTATGTTCCAGACCAAGAATAGAACTTATCTCAACAAACAATAGATGGCAACAATATCAGAAGCTGACCATTGACTTCCATACAGCTGCGTATATATGTGCATAGCCACTTGTACAAACATGAACATGCATACATGCACATGTGCACACACATATGTGCACATACAGAAAGATACCTCAAAAAATAAGTAAATAATAAATTTAAGGTTTAAAAGTAAGCTGGACAGATGGTTCAACAATTAATCATATTGACTGCTCTTCTAGAGATCCCAGGTTATACATAGTCCCAGCACCCTTGTAACAGCCCACAACCGTCTGTAACTAGAGACCAAAGGAATATGATGTTTTCTCTGGCTTCCACAGGCACAAGGTACATGTGTGATATAGACATGAAGGCGAGACACATATGTACATAAAATAAATAAATCATTTTAATATTTTTTAAATTTAAAAGGCAGAGTGGATAAATATTACAATGTCAGAAGGTCGGGAAGGTAAGACAGAATAGCATCTGAGCTTGAAATGAGCTCTTTTGAATTAAAAAAATACTATTAAAGGCTTTACTTATACTCCATGAATCCTATTTATGCCATCAGCAAGAATTACAACACTAAAACTTACACAGAAAACAATTCCACTGTTCTGTTTTTTCTCCACAATTTGTAGGATATGTTTGTTCATCTCATGAAAGAAAAAATAGATCTTTCTGATTCACATGAAAACAGATATTTCCCCAATAGGGAGAACTAGTAAAGACTGGTGACATGCTACAACCACATCCCTTTATAGCATTGCTGGGTAGCTTCAGTAAAATGCATAAAGACCTCAAATGAACTGCCTTAGGTTTCTCTAAAGCAGTGGTTCTCAACCTTCCTAATGCTGTGATCAACCCCTTAGTACAGTTCCTCATGTTGTAGTGACCCCCAAACATAAAATCATTTTCATTGCCACTTTATAATTTTATTACTGTCATAAATTATGATATAAAAATTTTATTTACAGAATATCTGATATTTGACCACTATAAAAGTCTCATTCTACCTCCTAAAGGGAGTGTAAACCATAAAAATGGATCACAATCCAAAGTTAGGAACAAATACTCTAAAAGATTTATCCAACAGAAACCTGAATACTCATTTCTACAGTGAGTTCTGCCCAAGAATAATTGTGAGCTGCAGCAATGTCATCTGTAAAATTATTTCCAAATGTACATTGAAAATTCATTTTATAACCCTAAAGATGATACAAAAAATAAGAGTTAGCCAGAGCACTATTAAATGTCTGATAGAACCAAACATCAACTCTAAATCCATAGATCCAGAGTTATTCTAGACCTAACAGTGGGCCCCACTGACAGGCCTAAGGATGTTCTTAGATTTACTCACAGGATGTGTTGGCATTCTGTAATCCCCACCCCTCAATTACCTGGAAGTAGCCAGGTATGCTCGGCCCCAGTGACCTGACACTATAAAAAGGGCTGCTTACCCCCTCCTCTCTCTCTTGCCTCTCTAGGGCTCTTGACCTCTTGCAGCCATGCTCTCCCCTTTGCCCCTCTTCTTTCCTTTCCCTCCCCCCTCTACTCCTCTCTCTCTCTCTCTCTCTCTCTCTCTCTCTCTCTTTCTCTCTCTCTCTCTCTCTCTCTCTGCCTTTACCATCCACTTAACTCTCCTATGACCTTAACAAACTATTCTGTACTATACCATTGTGTGGCTGGTCTCTCAGGGGGAAGGGATTCCCAAGATGGCCCCTCCAGAGGCATCTCCCTTGCCTCCAGCTCTCACCGCACCTCCATGGGCCATATGACCGCCATTCTCTTCATCCTTCTCCTAACAGGATGTCTTAAAAATTGTTCAAGGTTTCACTGATGGAAATATCTATGAGCCTAGGGAACATTAAGTGAAACAAGCCAGACACACACAAAAAGATACTACGTAAACTTATGTATATTTGAAGGTAGGAAAAAAAGGAAGGAGAAGGAAGTAGAGAGGGAAGGAGGGAAGGGAAGTGTTGAGAGCTACTCCCATCCCCTATCAGCTTAGGGTTAGCTGAACTGCAGCTTGCATGCATAGACTTCGGGAAAACACAACTTTCTTTGTAATACGAATGCCCAGTCACAAGCTTACTCCATGCCTGTTCCTGTTTCTGCTTTTGGTTACCTCAGGATATATAGACTTTACCCCAGGGGGTGAAGCTTCCACCCAGCAGCTAGGGAATTTGCATACTGCCTTTGTAACTGCCTTTGTATATATCTAGAGTTGGAGGAGTTGGAGTTTGAAGTAAAGCAGCATTTTCTGGTAACAGGAATAGAATAATTGAGTTGTGTCTTCCTTTTCAAACCCCCAGACCTTCGCCTTTTCAGAGTAGCTGTTTGTGGTGCAAGCGCCACAGGAAGGGAGAGAGAGAAAGGGGAGGGGAGAAGAAAACAAAGAGAGTCAAGTACATAGAAGCAGAGAACAGAATGAAGTTTAAGAGAGGTTGCAGAAATGGCAGAACTTTGGACAAGGATAGCAAGTTGTACTTTGTAGTATGAACAAGCCTGGAGAGCAGAGGCGTCTGTAGTTATAATACTGTATCCTGGAAATCTGTTAACATGGAGTGTTAATGTGGATACTTCTGCCACAAGAATGTAACTATGTGACTGATAAGATTTCTTTGCTTGACTTTGCCATACATGTGTGTGTGTGTGTCTATGTGTGTTATATACTCTATAGTTGTATGATTTTAGTGACTAAATAAATATACTATTCTATAATATCATATATATCAATATAATATCAAGATCTACTAAATAATGTCTTCAAATATCTCTCTAATCCTCTTATTCAGAATTATGATATTGAAAGACCATATTTAAAGTTCACCTATAGATATAGTGTTCATACAGATACAGAATTGTAGCACTTGGCCTTGAGAACAATCCCAACATGTTCTTACCCTTTCCCACTCCCCACTGCATCCCCTCCTTGCACCACAGTGCTAGCTCAGTGGACACAGCTGTGTGCTGAGTGCCCTGACCACAGAGATTGCCCATCCTACACTCACAGCTACTAGTTGCCACATGAGGACAGAGCAGAGCTGACCAGTTGGACCCCAGCTTAGCCCTGTCTTTGTGCTTTGCCTCATCAACCAATTCATCTGGGAACATTCACAGGCTATTGCCAAGTCAATATTCATTAGTTTACATTCAAAATGAAAGACCACTTGGCTGCCAAGAGCTTGCTGAAGAGCAGGAACCCTCTCAGGTTCTAACCAGCCTATAGACAAAACCAAAAACTGGAAAAAGGTTACAAACTTGTACCTAGTACCTTAAAGAGAGAAAAGGTTACAGACTTGTACCTCTCACTTAAAGAGAGAAAAAGGAAGGAATGATGCACTGTCATGAGTAAAACAAACCTCGTGAGTCCTGCTGCTGAAGTAGAAAGCAGGCCACATGTACTAAACTCTCTGACAGGTTAGCCAGGGAAAATGTCTCTAAAACTGCCCAGTGGAATTGGTTAAAGATTTCCAATCAACACAAACTATTAAAATGAAACAAAGTTGAAGCTTGTTCTCCAGTAAGCCTTATCTTTCCGTTGTCCAGGGTTTCCCATGTTTTATGATAAGGCTGATGTAATGTTTACCTCAGGTGACTTAGTCATCATTAGAAAAGAAAAAGGAGATGAGCTCCCTGGGTTATTGCTCCCTGCCTTCCCCAAAGCAAGGGTTAACACTATGAGTCCATTTACTAGAACTGTTTCATTTCTTCTCACAACTAGTGGCCATGTACAGTTTGGGCAGAAGCCTGGAGAAGAGCTGGTTCCAAAGGCTTCCAAACCAGTGCTAAAGCATTCATTTCCTCACACAAGACAGTTTTCAGGATTTTATTCTAAACTGGGGAAATCTAAGGGTCTCAGCACTTGAAAGTAAAACTCTGCAGGCTAAGACAGCAGCCAGCAGAATCTCCTACTAGTACTCTCTCCTGCTCCACCCAGTACCCTTTCCAGCACATGTCCCCACAGAGCCCAACACTCCAAATCTTTCTTTGAAGGCAGCTGTGACCTATTCCTTCAGGGAAAGGCACTGTTTTTTTCAGTGTTAGCACCTAGCTCATCTCACACAATCTAATATGAAAGAGTCAGTGCATATTACTGGATTAATGGCCTACTCCTCCTAGAAAATACAATTTGCATCCTAGAGACCCACAGCCTTAACCAAAGGCAGGCCAGGAAGTGAGTCAATTTTGCAAGGGGTGGGAAGCTCAAGAACAAATTTTTTAACTTCAAAGCAGCTGTGCCTACTCCTGTAGCTGGGAAAGTTTCAAGTAGTGGTTTTAAAACCTACCAATCATGCCTCTAGGAAAACTTTGTTTTCCCTCCTCATCTCTGTGGTGAACAGGGGTCAACTTCTTTTAACCTCAGGAACAACAAAGGCTAATAATGGAAATGCTATATTTCATTTTAGGAATTATAGCATTTTAATTAACGTAAACTTAACCATTTAACTTAACGAAGTAATGCCACCTTGCACTTATTTAAAGTACCTATGTCTTATAATTAATTATCTGTATTTCAGTCTACTTTTAGTAAGCATATCTATTTTAAAGATGTATAAAAATGTTTTAAAGAATAGCTATTCATTACAGTAGCTTTTTTGGTTTTGTTTTCTGGGTTCTTTTTAGTTTTTTTCTTATTGCTTTGTTTTGTTTTTCAGTTTTGTTTTTTTTTTTAATTTTGGTTTTGGTTGTTTTTAGACAGGGTCTTCATGTAGCCCAGGCTAGCTTCATATTCAATATGTTGCTAAGAATGGCCTTAAATTTCTGGTCTTGCTCTACTTTATGAGTACTGGGATTACAGGCATATAGCTCCAATACCAGGTTTATGTGGTGCTAGGGAACAAAATCAGGGATTCATTCGCACATGTTAGTAAAGCACTCTAGCGAATAAACTACATCCCCAACAGCTTGTTATAAATTTTCTACTGGTATGTATTGTATACTAATTATATATGCTAAGCCAATTGTGAAGTTGGATAATCACAATCCTATGAGCTAGAAGATCCCTGTTTTTCAGATAAGAAAATGGAGGTGCTGGGAAGGGAAGGTAATTCTGCCAGAATCACATAGTTGGAAACCTTAGAAGAATAGGAATAAACCTCTACCTCCAGAGTCTTGCCTCTGAACAACTACATTTCTCCAGCAATCTGAGAAAGAAGAATTTGTATTTCTCTTTTCTTGGGTTTTGCAATCTTACAATACTTAAACCTATATTTTTAAAAGTCCCCATATTGGAAATATCATTAGCCCCAGGAAACTTGTTAAACACTGCAGGACCCACCCCAACCATAAAGGATAAGGAGCTCTGAGAGATCAGCAAGCCCTCCAGATGGTTCTGGTGAAAGGCAAGTTTCTCTGAAATCAGCAATGAACATGGGTTCTTGAAGGTTGGGGGATTGGTTAGCTCCAACCTCTTTTTTTTTTTTAACAACTTTATTTTAAAAAACAAAGATAAATGTACAAATTTTAAGCATTTTTGCATAAAAGTATACGAATACATTTTTGTCAGTAGTTGGCTTTTTTTTCCCCAAAGGTTTGATAGTGTGCATTAAGGTCTTACTAGTTACAATGAGCATAAAGTACATGTAAAACAGGATGTAACCTGGAATTAGTCAAAGTTTTCTTGGTGTGTAAGGATTGAGCATAATGGTTTTCTTTTCTTTTTTTTTCTTTTCTTGAACTTCACACAGTCTGTGAGTTGTTTCTGGGGTGTTCAGAGCTTTCTGGGGTTAGTATCCCATCATCAGTGACTGCATATTATCTCTGTTCTTTTGTGACTGGGTTATCTCACTCAGGATGATATTTTCTAGATGCATCCATTTTCTTAAGAATTTCGTTAAGTCATTGTTTCTGATAGCTGAGTAGTACTCCATTGTGTAAATGTACCACAATTTTTGTATCCATTCATCTGAAGGACATCTGGGTTCTTTCCAGCTTCTGGCTATTATAAATAGAGCTGCTATGAACATTGTGGTGCATGTGTCTTTGTTGTATACTAGATTGTCTCTGGGGTATATGCTCCAACCTCCTTCTTACCATCAGTTCCATGAGTCCTTTCTTTTCCATTAGAAATGTGCATGTTATTTTATTGCAAGCCTGGAGAGATTTGAACTAACACATGTTACTGGTGAATTCATGACAGGTGTGTATCACTAGGAATAGAAATGAGGTAAACTGTGCAAAAACAAAAATTCCTCAAGCACAAATCTTGGAAGATTGCCTGTGGAGTTTAGAAGCCGTGTGATGAGCTTTAAAAAAATAGAAAGGGTTATCTAACTTGGTTATTTCTAATCATTAGCTTATACCCTGCCTATGTAAATTATACATGGAGCTGTTAAACATTCCCACAGAGTTCAGCTCCCTAGCATCTGAACCTTTCTCTTCCTTCTGTGCTCTTTTTTTCTGAATCTGAAATAAAAAAGGCAGATTTGGCCTGCAGAATGCCATCACCCTGCCTTTCCACAAGTGTTCAAAGTATGGCACCAGGCCGGCTTCAGGTGCACTGTGTACCTAAGCCAATGACTCAGAGGCCAGAATAGGCCATTTTCAAGAAAGCAGATTCTTCATTGTTTGCCTGTGCCTCCTACATGTTTGGAGCTTTGCTCAGTATTAGCCAAGATATACCCTAAAGAGCAGAAAACTGAAATTTGTGAACATCCTTCTTTGTCAAGAACATTTGACTCAGAAACAGACAAGGAACTTCCTTGCTGGGGCCTTCTTAGACCAAGGACAATTGAGGCTTGCAGAAAGAGAGATGCTCTAGAACAGTGGTTCTCAACCTTCCTAAAGTTGTGATCCTTATCACAGTTCCTCATGTTCTTGTGACATTCCCCCACCCACTCGCCACCTACTATAAAATTATTTTTGTTGCTACTTCATAATTATAATTTTGATACTGTTAGGAATTGTGATACAACTATTTCTGAAGATAGACAGTTATCAAAGGGTTTTCAACAAACAAGTTGAAAACCACTGCTCTAGGGGGAAACAGCCTGCATTCTACTCATATGGTCAGCAGCTTAGGAACTTAGACATTTGAAAGGAGCAACATGAGGGGCATAGACACTTGCTGAGAGACTTTGAGCAATCTGCACTCCTCAGAGGCTTAGTTTACTAAGCAGAAAGAGGAGGAAGAACACCACAGATAGTGAAGAGAAGTAGGAATGGCTGTCTCTGAGACCTTCCTCTCTGAAGTGACCATAAGAATTATCACAGGTATGCTCTTACTTCAACAGGAGTTCACCAACAGGGCAAATTTCACTATTAACATGTTTTATAAGCATACCTTTGGGAATATACCCTGAGATGACCTGAGATATGCTTTTAGCTTCTAAAACCATAAAACCCTAGTCAAGATCAAACCACAAGCCTTCCCCTAAGAAAATGCTTGTCTGTCTTTTTCCCCACAGCTACACATACATCAGCACACCCAGAAGACATGCTCACAGAGTAATGCACTAATCCCCAGATCTACAGTGGAATGTCACACCAATTAGTGACAGAGAAGAGGAACACTACAATCCAAGCCTTAGTTTTAAGCTGAAATTTTCTTCTCAGAGACATTATTTGTTTCCCAAAAGTGAGTGCCCTCTACTGGTCAGTTGACACTCTGCTGAGAAAGGGTTCCATTCTGGTTGTGTCTATAAGCTCTCCTTGATGGCTTTTTTTAGTACCACACCACCATGGTAGAAACAAATAACAATTTAATTTTATAGGGGTTGATAATGCAAAGCACAGACTCCATAAAATACCAACAGGCTATAGTTTACTACCAGAAGCAAGAAAGGGATATAGAGAACATTCAAGAAACCCATTCTATTATGGACCAATATGATATAGAAATGTTCCACAGGATGGTTTCACCCAGTATTTGAGATTTAAAAGCATCACACAGTTTAGGAGAGATTTCAATCAGCCTAAACAAATATTCATCAAGAGAAAAAAGAGCATCCAAACAGTGGAATACTATTCAACTTTTAAAACTGAAAGAGCTCTTTACTATAGTGAAACAATCTATCTATCTTTAGGTCCGAAAAAGGTTTTTAATACATAAAGGAAACTATGCATTACATATACATAGACATTATTATTATTATATTATTATTATTATTATTATTATTATTATTGTTTTATTTATTTTTTAAAACAACTTTATTGTACAAAACAAAGATAAATGTACACATTTTAAAAATTTCTTGCTAAAAATTATACATTTTGTCAGTACTGTTTTTTCAGATTTTAAAATAATTTTTACATAAAACTACATGAATATATTTTTTAGTCAGTACTTGATTTTTTCAAAGGCTTGACAGTATGCATTGAAAACCTAATAGTTACAATGAGCGTAAAGTACATTTAAAACAAAACACAACATGGAAATATTCAAAAACTTCTTGTTTCATAAATATTTTTTTTGTTTAGTATTCTTTATTTCTTGGACTTCCTAGAGTCTGTGAGTTGTATCTTGGGGAGTGCAAGCGTCTGGGGTTAGCATCCCAATATCATTGACTGCATATTATGTCTGTCCTTTAGTGACTGGGTTATCTCACTCAGGATGATATTCTCTAGATGCAGCCATTTTCTTAAAAATTTGGTTAAGTCATTTTTTCTGGTGGCTGAGTAGTATTTTATTGTGTAAATGTACCACAATTTTTGTATCCATTCATTTTCTGAAGGACATCTGGGTTCTTTCCAGCTTCTGGCTATTATAAATAGAGTTCCTATGAACATTGTGGTGCATATACCTTTGCTGTGTACTAAGGTGTCTCTGGGGTATATGCCCAGAAGTGGAATAGCTGGGTCTTGAGGTATTATTATGTCCAATTTTCTGAGGTATCGCCAGACTGATTTCCAGAGTGGTTGTATTAGTTTGCAACCCCACAAACAGTGGGGAAGTGTTCCTCTTTCTCCGCAGCCTCACCAGCATCTGCGGTCATCTGAGTTTTGGATCTTGGCCAATCTGACTAATGTGAGGTGGAATCTCAGAATTGTTTTGATTTGCATTTCCCTGATAACTAAGGATGTTGAGCACTTCCTCAGATGCTTCTCGGACATTCCGTGTTCCTCAACTGAGAACGTTTTGTTTAGCTCTCTACCCCATTTTTTAATAGGGTTATTTGATTCTCTGGTGTCTAGCTTTTAGAGTTCCTTGTATAACTTGGATATAAGGCCTCTATCTGATGCGGTGTTGGTAAAGAAATTTTCCCATTCTGTTGGTTGCCATTTTGTTTTCTTGACAATGTCCTTAGTCTAACAGAAAATTTGCAATCTCATTAAGTCCCATTTGTTAATCTTTGACCTTAGAGCTTGAGCCATTGGTGTTTTGTTCAGGAAATTTTCTCCTGTGCCTATGTGTTCTAAGGTTTTCCTTATTTCTCATCTAAGAGTTTCAGTGTATCTGTTTTAATGTGGAGATCTTTGATCCACTTACACTTGAGCTTTGTACAAGGAGATAAGAAAGGGTCTATTTTCATTCTTTTGCATGCTGAGTGCCAGTTGGACCAGCACCATTTGTTGAATAGGCTGTCCTTTTTCCATTGAATGTTTACAGCTCCTTTGTCAAAAATCAGGTGACCATATCCATGAGGGCTCATTTCTGGATCTTCTATTCTATTCCATTGATCCACATGCCTATTTCTGTACCAGTACTATGCAGTTTTCAGCACAATTGCTTTGTAATATAGCTTAAGGTCAGGGATAGTGATTCCCGCAGATGTTTTTTTGTTGTTGAGAATGGATTTCGCTATTCTAGGTCTTTTGTTATTACATATCAAATTGCAAACTGATCTTTCCAATTCCTTGAAGAACTTCATTGGAATTTTGATGGGGATTGAATTAAATCTGTAGATTGCTTTTGGTAGGATGGCCATTTTTAAGATGTTGATCTTTCCAATCCATGAGCATGGGAGACCTTTCCATTTTCTGAGATCCTCCTAATTTCTTTCTTTAGAGGTTTGAAGTTCTTGTCATACAGGTCCTTCACTTGCTTAATTAGAGTCACACCAAGGTATTTCATAGTTTTTGTGACAATTGTGAAGGGTACCTTTTCCCTAATTTCTTTCTCTACATGTTTGTCCTTTGAGTATAAGAAGGCTACTGATTTGTTCGAGTTAATTTTATATCCAGCCACTTTGATGAACTTGTTTATCAGCTGTAGGAGTTCTCTGGTGGAATTTTTAGGTTCACTCAAGTACACTATCATGTCATCTGCAAAGAGTGATGTTTTTATCTCTTCCTTTCCAATTTGTATTCCCTTGATCTCCTTTTGCTGTGTAATTGCTCCAGCCAGGAGTTCCAGTACTATGTTGTGTAGGTAGGGGGAGAGTGGGCAGCCTTGTCAAATCAATGATTTTAGTGGGATTGCTTCAAGTTTCTCGCCATTAAGTTTGATGTTGGCTGTTGGTTTGCTGTATATTGCTTTTTTTATGTTTAAGTATGGGCCTTGGATTCCTGTTCTTTCCAGGACTTTTAACATGAAGGGGTGTTGGATTTTGTGGAATGCTTTCTCAGCGTCTAGTGAGATGACCATGTGAATTTGGTCTTTGAGTTTGTTTATATGGTGGATAACATTGATGGATTTCCTTATATTAAACCATCCCTGCATCCCAGTGATGAAGCCTACTTGGTCATGATTAATGATCGTTTTGATGTGTTCTTGGATTCGTTTTGCAAGTATTTTGTTGAGTATTTTTGCATCAATGTTCATAAGTGAGATTGGTCTGAAGTTCTTTTTCCTTTTAGGTTCTTTGTGTGGTTTAGGTATGAGGGTTATTGTAGCCTGAAAAAATGAGTTAAGTAGTATTCCATCTGAATCTATCTGTTGGAATAGTTTGGAGAGTATTGATGTTATATCCCCAATAAATGTCTGATAAAATTCTGCACTGAACCTGACTGGCCTTTTTTTTTTTGGTTGGGAGGCTTTTGATTACTTCTTCTTCTATCTTTAGGTGTTATAGGGTTATTTAGATGGTTTACTTGGTCCTGGATTACTTTTAGGATCTTGTATCTGTGTAGGAATTTGTCCATTTCCTCCAGATTTTCCATTTTTGTGGAGTATGTTTTTGTAATAGGATCTAATGATTTCTTGAATTTCCTCAGTTTCAGTTATTATGTCTCCACTTTCCTTTCTGATTTTGTTAATTTGTTTACTCTCTATTTGCCCTCTAGTTAGTCTGGCTAGCTGTTTATCAATCTTGTTGATTTTCTCAAAGAACCAACTCTTGGTTTTGTTGATTTTTTTAATGGTTCTTTTTGATTCTATTTGGTCTATTTCTGCCCTAATTTTGATTATTTCTTGCTGTCTACTCTATTTGGGTATATCTGCTTCCTTTTGTTCTAGGGCTTTTAGCTGTGCTGTCAGGTTGCTGATGTAAGCTCTCTCCAGTTTCTTTTTGGAAGCACTTAGGGCTATGAGTTTTCCTCTCAGTACTGCTTTCATTGCATCCCATAGGTTTGGGTATGTTGTGTTTTCGTATTCGTTAAATTCTAGAAAATCCTTAATTCCTTTTTTTATTGCTTCTTTGACACTGCTATCGTTTAACAGAGCGTTGTTTAGTTTCCATGTTTACATGGGCTTTATGTTGTCGTTGTTGTTGTTAAAGACCAGACGTAGACCAGGGTGATCTGAGAGGATGCACGGGAGTATTTCAATCTTCTTATAACGATTGAGGCTCGCTCTGTGTCGAATTATGTGGTCATTTTTCGAGAAGGTGCCATTGGGTTGTGAGAAGACGTTTTATTCTTTTACTTTAGGATGATATGTTCTGTATATATCAATTATAGTTGGATCAAAGTCTCTGCTAGTTTTGCAGTGTCCTTGTTCAGTTTCTGTTACCAGGATCTGTCCATTAGTGAGAGTGGGGTATTAAAGTCTCCACTATTATTGTGTTGGGTAAAATGTATTTTTTGAGCTTTAGTAGGGTTTCTTTTATGAATGTGGGTGCTTTTTCATTTGGAGCATATATGTTAAGGATTTAGAGTTCCTCCTGACAGATTTCCCCGGTAATGAGTAAAATGTGTCCCTCCTTATCTTTTTTGATAACTTTTGGTTGGAAATTTACTTTATTAGATATTAGAATAGCCACTCCAGCTTGATTCATGGGACTGTTTGTTTGGAAGTTTTTTCTCCACCCTTTTACTCTGAGATAGTGTCTGTCTTTGTCTCTGAGATGAGATTCCTGTATGCAGCAAAAGGCGGGATTTTGTTTATCTATCCTGTTTGAAAGCCTATGTCTCTTTATTGGGGAGTTGAGTCCATTTGTGTTAATAGGTATCAAGGAATAGTTGTTTCTGTTTCCTGCCATTATTGCTTTTGTGGGTTGAGTAGTGTCTGTGTCTCTTTATTCTTTTAGTTTTCTTTTTTAGGAGTTTTCTTGTTTTTACTAGGCTGTATTTTCCCTCGTTTTATTTGGTTTTCCACCTATAGTTCGTTGTAGTGCTGGGTTTGTGGTCAGATATTGTGTAAATTTTGATTTGTCTTTAAATATCTTCATGACTCCATCGATGGTGATTGATAGTTTTGCTGGGTATAGCAGCTTGGGCTGGCACTTGTGCTCTCTTAAGGAGTGCATGATGTCTGTCCAGGCTCTTCTAGCTTTCATAGTCTCTGTTGAGAAATCGGGTGTGAGTCTGATTGGCCTGCCTTTATATGTTACCTGACCTTTTTCCCTTACTGCTTTTAGTATTCTTTCTTTGCTTTGGGCACTTGATATTTTTACTATTATGTGTCAGGAGGTATTTCTTTTCTGGTCCAACCTATTTGGAGTTCTAAAGGCTTCTTTTATTCTCGTGGTCATCTCTTTCTTGAGGGTAGGGAAGTTTTCTTCTACGATTTTGTTGAAGATATTTACTGTGCCTCTTAGTTGATACTCTTCTCCCTCTTCTATTCCTATTGCCTTTAGGTTCGGTCTTCTCATTGTCTGGTTTTCCTGCCAATATTGGTTAGAAGCTTTCTGTTTTTTGCATCTTCTCTAGCTGTTTTTTCTATGTTTAGAATGTTGTCTTATGCCCCCGAGATTCTCTCTTCCGTCTCTTTTAATCTATTGGAAATTCTTGCGTCTGTGACTCCTGATTTCTTTTTTCGGTGTTCAACCTGTAGCGTTATCTCTTTTTTTCTTTTCTTTATTGTCTCAATTTCAGTTTTAAGTTCTCTCTTCCATTCCTTCATCTCTTTGGTTGTGCTTTCCTGTAGTTCTTTAAGTTTTTTTGTTTCCGTTTTAAAAGCTTCTGAATCTTTTTCCTTTTCCTCCCGTTCTTGTTTAATTATCTCTATCAGCATCTTGAGGTATGATTTCAGATCTGTGTCTTCCTTTTCTGGAGTGTTTGGAATTCCGATGTTTGCTGTTGTGGGAGAGCTGGGTTCTGGTGTTGCCAGGTTGTCTTGGTTTCCTTGGTATATACTCTTTCACTTTCCTCTTGCCATTTTGTTGTTAGTGATATGTTTTTACCTTTCCTTTGTATCTGGTCTGTGTCCCTGGATCTCCACTGGTCCAGGTGGCAGATGGGTTGAACACTGTTCTATGCCTCAGAGTCACTGGGTGCAACAGAAATTCCAAAGTTCTGTTCCTGGTCACTGGATCAGGCAGGGCAGGGCAGGGCAGGGCAGGGCAAGGCAGGGGCTGCACTTTCCTTGTGAACTCTGCAGAGATATCTCTGCTCCCTAGCAGCCCAGGTCTCCCACCCACCAGTTGCTCAGCCTCTATGAGCTTCCGTTCCGGGTGGCAGATGGGCCAGGCTCCGCTCTGCATCCTGAAGTCGCTGCCGGGTGGAAACAGAAGTTCCTAAGATCTGTTTTTGGTCACTGGATCAGGCAGGTCAGGGCAGGTCAAGGCAGGGGGTGCACTTTCCTTGTGCACTCTGCAGAGATCCCTCTGCTCCCCAGCAGCCTAGGTCTCCCACTCACCAGTTTTTCAGCCTTTAGGAGCTGCCATTCCGGGTGGCAGATGAGCCAGGCTCTGCTCTGCATCCTGAAGTCACCGCCGGGTGGAAACAGAAGTTCCTAAGTTCTGTTCCCAGTCACAGTTGTTAAGCCTTTACCAGCAGCTCTATTTATAATAGCCAGAAGCCAGAAAGAACCCAGATGCCCTTCAGAAGATGAATGGATACAATAATTGTGGTACATTTACACAATGGAATACTACTCAGCCACCAGAAACAATGACGTGACCAAATTCTTTAGAAAATGGCTGCATCTAGAGAATATCATTCTGAGTGAGATAACCCAGTCACAAAAGAACAGACATAATATGCAGTCACTGATAGTGGGATGCTAATCCCCAGAGGCTCGCACTGCCCCAGAAACAACTCACAGACTATAGGAAGTCCAAGAATTAAAGAAAACAAAACAAAACAAAAAAATCTTTACACAACAAGAAAACTTTGACTATTTTCATGTTACATTTTGTTTTGCATGTACTTTGTGCTCATTGTAATTAATTGGGTTTTCGATGCATACTGTCAAACCTTTAAAAAGATCAAGTACTGACTATTCATATAGATTTATGTAAAAATTATTTTAAAATCTGAAAGAAAATACTGACAAAAATGTATTGTATAATTTTATGCAAAAAATGCTTGAAATCTGTACATTTATCTTTGTTTTGTAAAATAAGGATAAAAAAAAATGAATCAGGTGTGGGGGAAAAATGGACCAAGAGGGAGAGGTATGGATGACCAGAAGAGAAACCAGAAAATGGTGTGTGTGGAAGGGACAACTCTGGGGATAAACCAGAAGGCAAAGAATGGTACTTTCTGGTGTCAGGAGGACTGTCTGTATCTCTGACCAATTTTTGTTCATAATTTCACAAGAAACCATTCCAGATACCAAAAAGAAATAAATTTGAAATTTTTATCATTCCTGGATAATTTAATGAAACATATCTATTTTCAAATAAAGCAACAATTCCCCTTCTTGCTGATTCAGAGCTTTCTTGTACTTTAACATTACTGCTTGAAATCACCCAGGTAATTTTAAATTTGATTTTCTCTGGGATTTTAAAACATGGATTTCTTAGCAGTTTGTTCAACAATAAGAGCTGACTAACTATGGGTCAGTGAAAATTCAGGAGCCTGTCTCAGTAAAGTTTTACCAACATACAGCCAAGTTCACCTGTGTATGGATTGCCAATGGTTGGGCTCTGTTCTGAGCAGTGGTACTGAAAAATTTAGAACAATCTGCTGGTCCAAAAGGCAAAACTCAACTTGTCAATATTAAAAAAAGTAAAAATTGCTTCTGAAATATGCTTTAGTTACTGCATCTGCTTTTCCAATTTTCTTATCTAAGGTTTTGCATAGTCTTCATTATTTTTCAGAAAGACTATATCTTCATATTTTATTGAGCAAGTTTTCCTACAGGTACTTGGGGGATTGTGCAGATACATTTCTAAGAAGTTATTTGAATTAGCACCAATGGATAGAAGCATAATATAAAAATTTAAATATGTAACTTCAAATTCTCCTGCCTCACATTAACAAAAGTAAAACGAGCAAGTAAAAATTAATCATGTTCTTTTCTGCACCTCATTCATAATATGCTTCGGCTACCTAGGGTTACCAGATCTCTGAAAAGGTGTCCAAAATGAAAACAGATCACGTGAAATACATTAAAGCAATTTTGAAGAAATCAAAATAGTAATTTTTAAATGTTCATTAATACCTTCAATTTAGCTTCATGAAGCCATTGTATAATATTGGACATGACAGTAGCTAACTAAAATATATTAAAAATCTCAAAACTAACACCAAAACTAGATATTACCCATCAATAGGTGTAATGATGGACCAAACAGACAGTTCTCAAAGGCAGAAATACAAATAGCCAACAATTAATTTTTAAAGGGTTCAAAAACTTTAGCTACAGAGTAAATTCTAGTTAAAACTACTTTTACATTCCATCTCAATCCAGTCATAAGCTATCATTAAGAAATCAATTTGAAAATTCTGGTTAAAATGTGGAGAAGGAAGAGCCTCCCTCCTCTTCATTGCAGCCAGGGTTATTGACTGTTGTTGTCACAGTGTGCAAAGTGCGTCTTCAAAACAGAGTAAAACAGTGACTATTGTTCCAGGGTAGACATAATGAGACATAATGAACGCCTGCATGTCAGACACACACACCCACACCCCCCCACACACACACATGTACACACCCACATGAGGGAGAGAGAGAGAGAGAGAGAGAGAGAGAGAGAGAGAGAGAGAGAGAGAGAAAGAGAACCTATTCTTAAGTTGGCCTGTCCATTTCTGATTCTGTTTATCTGATTCCTTTCTGTTCTTTAAGTTTCATTGAGTTGTATCATTAAGTTATTTATTTGTCTTCTCCCAAATAATATTCTTCTGTTTTTCTGTTGTATGTATTGCTTTATTCTACCCTTCCCTATACTTAGAATCTCTTAATCTGTTTTCTACTTTCATCACCCACAGACACACATGAGAGAGAGAGAGAGAGAGAGAGAGAGAGAGAGAGAGAGAGAGAGAGAGAGAGAGCTGCTAACTAAAGATGCAAACACTAAATGCTGCACAATTCACAATAGCTAAGTAATGAAACTAGCCTGGATGACTATCAACAGAGGGATAAAGAATGCATGGCGCATGCATACAATGGATTTTTTTCAGCCATATAAAAGAGTAAAATTTGTAGGAAAATAGTTAGAAAAGGAAATTATTCTGTTAAGCAAAATAAGCTAGACTCAGATGATTATTTTTATTTTCTGTGTGGATTCTAGATTTCTCTGTATCTCTCTCTGTTTCTGTCATTGTATCTCTCTCTCTGTCTCTCTCTCTCTCTCTCTCTCTCTCTCTCTCTCTCTCTCTCTCTCTCTCATGTGCATATATGTATATGTGTGTTTGTGCATGTATATGTGTTTGTATGTGTGTGTAGAGTAGAGTAGAAACAGATGAAGAGATTTTAGGGACAGGAGAAGAATAAAATAATGCAATCCATATGACATAAAAACAGAAGAAAATATTATTGAGAAAGGACAAAAAATTAGCACAATGATGCAACTATATATATATGTGTGTGTGTGTGTGTGTGTGTGTGTGTGTATGATAGAATGAATGAATATAACTCCAGCTGTCCTGGAGCTTACTTCGTAGACCAGGCTGGCCTCGAATTCACAGAAATCTGCCTGCCTTTGACTCCTGAGTCCTAGGAATAAAGGTATACAGCACCAAAGCTAGACATAAGAGAATATTTTTAAACCTATGCTCCATGAAGATGGAAAATTTAAAACTAAAAAAGAAAAAGTCAAAAATCTAAGCAGGCCCATAACAACTGGGAGGTTGAAATAATAAAAAGCAGTCGAGCTTCAAAAAACAAAAGACAAAAAACAAAATATGGCCAGTACCAGATGGATTCACAACAAAACTCTACCAAGAATTCAAAAAAGATCAACATCCAATCCTTCTTAAACTATTTTGAAATACAGAATCAGAAGTATTTCAATGAAGTTTAAAAATACTCCAATGAAACCCATAGCAATATTTGGTGAAATAACCATTTCACCAAAAGCTATTAACAGATTCAGTGCAATTGCAATCAAAATCCTCATCTCATTTTGCATGGAAATAGGAAAAATACCCTAAAATTTACATTGAACCACAAAAGACACCCCCTCCCCAGATTACCAAAACAATCCTAATCAAAAATTACAGTGCTAGAGAGACTTCCATTCCAGACCTTAAGCTATAGTACAGAGGCATTATAATAAAATTAACATAGTTGTGGCACAAAACCAAGCTCAAAGACCAATGGATCAAAGTCAAGGACCCAACTCTGAGTACATATAGCTTTGTCCATTTAAAGCCTGACTAAAGATGGGCTGAAGAAACAAAAGTACATTCACACATAATGCATAACTACCTATGTGCTAAACATTTTTTCTTTTACCCACAGGAAGGGTGGCCCTCAATCACAGCTAATCAAAATGAATAGTTGGGTAGTCCAGTACCAATGAATATACCTACAAAATACTCCCACATCTAAGGCTCAAGTATCATTGTGGAAGAGGAGGCAGAAAGGTTGTTAGGAGGTAGAGGATCAGGGAGTTTGCTGCAAAACTGTCTTCTAGAAATGTCAGAAGCTAGTCCCATAAAGTATCACTATCATGCCTGCCTAAATATAAGCTGAACAAAGACAGCAACAAGAGAGATGCCAGAGTGGGCAGGAAAAAAATCTACAGAGCCTCCACCCTTCTCAGTGAACTACAGGAAACTAGAGAATGCTGAGAACAAGAGAAATCATCTTCCCTAGGGAAGAGCAGACCAGTTAAGTGTACAATGTCAAATAATGAATTCTGAAAATATACATATAAGTAACAAAGAACACACTGGCCAGATTATGTTTAAAAGCACACACACACTGCTGCCAACCACAGTTGAGAGGTTGAACTATAGACTGGGATGAAGGAGGACTCATGGCCTGCCTACAGAGAGCTAAGCATCCAGGAACCACAAGAGCTCTCTCCCTCCTGAGCCCATATGTGAGTTCACACTTTCTCTCCACAGATAATCTAGGGAGAGACTACGCAAAACTCTTGGGGCACAGGTATCATGGTGATGTCTGGGAATGAACATTTCTGGACTCCATCTGCACCCAGAGCCATAGCTGGTCCACCATCATCAGTATTCACACTTGCCCATGGATTCCCAGGAACCCCAGGAATCCCAGGAACACTCTCCTTCCTTAGCTCAAAGGTGAGTCTCTACTTTCCCTTTACTGACTATCTGAGGAGAGACCACAGGGTACCCTTAGGGCACAGATATCTTGGTGCTGTCTGAGAAGGGATTCTCCTAGACTCCACCTGAGCCCAGAGCTAGAGGCTGGCTACCACAATTGGGAGACACAGCCTACAGCAGAAAAAAGAACACACAGGAGTAATCAAATTCCTGAGCCCACAGGCTGAAACACCCAGAGGCACACAAGAAACAAGCTCCAGTCAGAAACAACAAGATCAACTAGTACCAGAGATAACAAGATGGTAAGAAGCAAGTGCAAAAATCTAAGCAACAGAAGCCAGGACAACAGGGCAACATCTGCACACAGTTTTCATGCCAGAGCAATTAGTGCATATGCCAACACACCAGAAAAACAAGATTTGGACTTAAAATCATAACTCATGTTGACGGTGGAGGGCCTTGTGAAGAGTATGAATAAACAACCTCAAAGGAATACAGGAGAACCGGGAGAACACAGGTAAACAAGTAGAAGCCCTTAAAGTGGAGAAAAAAAAAAAAACAATCACTTAAAGACCTACAAGAAAATACAACCAAACCAGTGAAGGAATTGAAAATGGAAATAGAAGCAATAACGAAATCACAAAAGGAGACAACACTAAAGATAGAAAACCTAAGAAAGATCAGAAGTCACAGATGCAAGCATCACCAACAGAATATAAGAGATGGAAAAGAGAATCTCAGTAGCAGAAGACACCATAGAAAACATTGACACAACAGACAGAGAAAATGCAAAAATCAAAAAGCTCCTAACCAAAAACATCTAGGAAATCCAGTATAAGATGAAAAGACTAAACTTAAGGTTAATGAGTATGGAAGAGAGCAAAGACTTCCAACTAAAAGCCCAGTAAATATATTTAACAAAATTATAGAAAAAAACTTCTCTTACCTAAAGAAAGAGATGACTATGAACATACAAGAATTCTTCAGTACTTCAAATATACTGGATCAGAAAAGGCATTCTTCCGAACAAATAATAGTCAAAACACCAAATGGTCAAAACAAATAAAGAATGCCAAAAGCAGTAAGGGAAAAAGACACCAGACTTTTCAGTGGAGACTGTGAGTTACAAGGTCCTGGACAAACAGTTTACAGACCCAAAGGGAACACAAATGTAAGCCCAGATGACTATATCCAGCAAAACTCTCAATTACTGTAGATGGAGAAACCAAGATATTCCAGGACAAAACCAAATTTACAGAATATGTGTCCACAAATCCAGCCTTACAGAGGATAAAAGACGAAAAACTTTAACACAAGGAGGAAAACTGCACCTTAGGAAAAGCAAGAAATTCATTTTCTTGCAACAAATCCTAAAAAAGAAATGCACACAAACATAATTCTAACTCTAACAACAAAAATAACAGGAAACAACAATCACAATTCTTTAATATCTCCTAACATCAATGAACTCAATTCTTCAAAAAAAAAAAAAAAAAAAACAGAGACTCTCAGACTGGATATCCAGCATTTTGCTACATACAGGAAACTAGTGTCAGCAACAAAAACAGACACTTCCTCAGAGTAAAAGGCTGGGAAATTTTTTTCCAAACAAATGGTCTCAACAAACAGGCTGGAGAAGCCATTGCAATATCAAGTAAAGTATATTTTCAACCAAAAGGTATAAAATATATAAGGAATTATACTTCTTACTCATCAAAGGAAAAATCTATCAAGATGAACTCTCAATTCTGAACATATATGCTTTAAATACAAAGGCAACCACATTCATAATAGAAACTCTACTAAAGCTCAAAGCATATATTGCACCACACACAATAATAGTGGAAGACCTCAACATCCCATTCTCATCAATGGACAGATTAGGGAAGCAAAAAATGAACAGAGATACAGTGAAACTAACAGAAGTTATAAACCAAATGGATTTAACAGACATCTATTTATAGAATATTTCTTCCTAAAACAAAAGAATATACCTCCTTCTCAGTACCTCGTGGTACCTTCTCAAAAACTGACCGCATAGTCACTCACAAAACAGGCCTCAACAGATACAAGAAGATCAAAATAATCCCATGCATCCTATCAGATCACCATGGACTAAGGATGATCTTCAACAACAACAATAACAACAAAAAGCCAACATAAACATGGAAGCTGAACAATGCTCTACTCAATGATAACTTGGTCAAGGAAGAAATAAAGAAAAAAATACAGACTTTAGAATTTAATGAAAATGAAGGTACAACATGTCCAAACATTTGGGATACAATGAAAGCAGTGTTAAGAGGAAAGCTCACAGCTGTGAGTGTCTACAAAAATAAACTGAAGAGAGAATACACTAAGAGCCTGACAACACACCTGAAAGGTCTAGAACAAAAAAGAAGTACATATAGCCAAGACTAGTAGATGGTAGGAAATAATCAAATTCAGAGTTGAAATAAACCATGTAGAAACAAAAGGAACTATACAAAAAAAAATTCAAAACCAGGAGCTTGTTCTTTGAAAAAAATCAATAAGGTTGATAAAACCTTAGCCAGACTAACCATAGGGCATTGAGAGAGTATCAAAATTTAAAAATCAGAAATGAAAGTATAGAGATAATAAAAACTCAGGAAATTTAAGAAATAAAGTTCTACTACAAAAGCCTATACTCAATAAAACTGGAAAATCTAGAGGAAATGGACAATTTTCTAGGGACATATCAGATACCAAAGTTAAATCAGCATCAGATAACCCATTTAAACAGTTCCATAACTGAAAAAGAAATAGAAACTGTCATCAAAAGCCTCCCAACCAAAAAGGCCAAGACCATATGGGTTTAGTGCAGAATTTTATCAGACCTTCATAAAAGAACTAATACCAATACTCTCCAAACTATTCCACAAAATAGAAACAGAAGGAACTCTATGAAACTCATTCTTCTAGGCCACAATTATGCTCATACCTAAAGAATGCAAAGATTCTACAAGGAAAGAGAACTTTAGGCCAATTGCCTTCATGGACATTAATAAAAAATATTCAATAAAATTTTTGCAAACCGAATCCAAGAACACATCAACACAATCATTTACCATGATCAAATGAGGTTCATTCCAGGGATACAAGAAGAATTCAATGTATGGAAATTCATCAATGTAATCTAATATATAAACAATCTCAAAGACAAAATACTGAGAAAGCATTTGACAGAATTCAACACCTCTCCATGTTAAAAGAAATTCAAGGCCCATACCTAAACATAGTAAAAGAAATATACAGAAAACCAGTATCCAACATCAAACTAAACAGTGAGAAACTGGAAACAATCTCACTAAAATAAAGGACTAGACAAGGCTGCCCACTCTTTTCCTAACTATTCAATGTATTACTGGAACTAGTCAGAGCAATTAGAAAGCAAAGGAAGTTATACAAATTAAAAATAATAAATCAAAATATCACTATTTGCAGGTGATATGATAGTATACTTAAGTGGCCCCAAAAATTCCACTACAGCTAATAAACAACTTCACCAAAGTTGTCTGGATATAAATTAACCCAAACAAATCAGTAGCCCTCCTCTACTCAAAGGATAAACAGGCTGAGAAAGAAATTAGAGAAATGACACCCTTTACAATTGTCATAAATTGTAGAAGTTTCCTTTGTGTGACCCTAGACAAGTTTATTGTCTGGTTTTCTGTCAACTTAACACAATCTGGAGTTATTACAGAGAAAGTTATGTCAGTTAAGAAAATGCCTCCAAGAGATCCAACTGTAATGCATTTTCTCAACTAGTGATCAAAGGAGGTGAGCCCAGCCCATTGTGGGTGGTGCCATCCCTGGACTGTTAGACCTTGGCTCTATAATAATGCAAACTGAGCGAGTCAGGGGAAGTAAGCCAGTAAGCCACATCCTTTAGGGGCATCAGCTCATGATTTGTTACCTACTTGGGTTCCAGTCTTGACTTCCTTCAGTGATAAAAGGCAATGTGGAATTTTAAGCTGAATAAACCCTTTCCTCCCCATTTTGCTTCTTAGTCATGATGCTTGTGTAGGAATGATACCCTGACTAAGACACCAGGTGGATGAATGATATATATGACAAGAACTTCAAGTCTCTGGAGAAGGGAATTGAAAAAGATCTCAGAAGATGGAACACTCACCCGTGCTCATAGATTGGAAGGATCAACATAGTAAAAATGGCCATCTGGAAAAGTAATCTACAGATACAATACAATCCTCATAAAAATTTCAACTCAATTCTTTATAGAGTTAAAGAGAGTAACTTGCAAATTCATTTGGAATATTAAAAAAAAGAGCATAGATTAAAAACTACTCCTGACAATAAAATAACTTTTAGGGGAATCACCATCCCTATCTCACGTTGTATTACTGATCAATCAGTATGAAAACCGCATAGTATTTTTACAGTGTCATGCAGGAGGATCAATAAAATAGAATTAAAGACCCAGAAGTAAACCCACACACCAATTGTCATTTGATCTTTAACAAAAAAGCTAAGAATATTTGATGGAAAAAGAACAGCATCTTTAAAAATTGGTGCTGGTTCAATTGGCAGTCAGCATGCAGAAGAATGCAAATCAATCCATTCTTATTATCTTGTAGAAAGCTCAAGTCCAAGTGGATCAAAAACCTTCACATAAACCCAAGTACTTTGAAACTAGCAGAAGAGAAAGTGGGGGAAATGTTAAAACATAAAGGAACAGAGGTAAATTTCCTGAACAGAACAGCAGTGGTTTATGCTCTAAGATCATAAATCAATAAATGGGACCTCATGTAATTGCAAAACTTCTGTAAGGTAGAGGACACTGTAAAAAGAACAAAACAGCAACCAAAATATTGGGAAAAGATCTTTACCAAGCCGATATCTGATAGAGGGCATATATATACATATATATGTCTGTATATATATATTACAAAAAACTCAAAAAGTTAGAGTTCAGGGAATCAAATAATCTTATTAAAAATGGGGTGCAGAGAGTGGAGCCTGGCACATCTGCCACCCGAAATGGCGACTAGTAGAGGCTGAGCAACTGGTGGGTGGGAGACCTGGGCTTCCGGGGAGCAGAGAGATCTCTGCGGAGTGCACACGGAAAGTGCACACCCTGCCTTGCCCTGCACTGCCTTGCCCTATTCAGCAATTGGGAACAGAAAATTAGAACTTCTGTTTCCACCCTAAGGCGACTTTAGGACACAGAGCGGAGCCTGGCCCATCTGCCACCCAGAACAGCGGCTCATAGAGGCTGAGCAAGTGGTGAGTGGGAGACCTAGGCTGCAGGGGAGCAGAGAGATCTCTGCGGAGTGCACACAGAAAGTGCACCCCCTGGTTTGCCCTGCCCTGCCGTGCCTGATCCAGCAAACAGAGACAGAACGTTGGAACTTCTGCTCACACCCGACAACTCTGAAGCATAAAACAGGGCTCGACCCATCTGACACCTGAACCAGTGGAGAACCAGGGACACAGACCAGATACAAGGGAAAGGCAAAAACATATCACTGACAACAAAATGGCAAGAAAAAAGAGAAAGAGTATATCCCAAGGAAACCAAGACAATCTAGCAACACCAGAACCCAGCTCTCCCATAACAGCAAACATCAGAATTCCAAACACTCCAGAAAAAGAAGACACAGACCTGAAATCATACCTCAAGATGCTGATAGAGATGCTTAAACAAGAAAAGGAGAAAAAGAAAATGATTCAGAAGCTTTTAAAAAAGAAAAAAGAAAAACACTCAAAGAACTCAAAGAACTAGAAGAAAACAGAACAAAAGAAATAAAGGAATGGAAGAGGGAAATTAAAACAGAAATTGACACAATAAAGAAAACGCTAAAAGAGATAACCCTAGAGTCAGTACACCAAAAAAAAAAAATCAGGGGTCAGAGAAGCAAGCATTTCCAATAGATTACAAGAGATCGAAGAGAGAATCTCGGGGGCAGAAGACAACATTGCAAACTTAGACAAAACAGGCAGAGAAGATGCAAAAAACAAAAAAATCCTAACCAAAAATGGCCAGGAAATCCAACACACAATGAGAAGACCGAACCTAAGGATAATAGGAATAGAAGAGGGAGAAGAGTATCAACTAAGAGGCACAGTAAATATCTTCAACAAAATCATAGAAGAAAACTTCCCAACCCTCAAGAATGAGATGGGCATGAGCATAAAAGAAGCCTTCAGAACTCCAAATAGGTTGGACCAGAAAAGAAATACCTCCCGACACGTAATAGTAAAAACATCATGTGCACAAAGTAAAGAGAGAATACTAAAAGCAGTAAGGAAAAAAGGTCAGGTAACATATAAAGGCAGGCCAATCAGACTCACACCCGATTTCTCAACAGAGACTATGAAAGCTAGAAGAGCCTGGACAGACATCATGCACTCCTTAAGAGAGCACAAGTACCAGCCCAAGCTGCTATACCCAGCAAAACTATAAATCACCATCAATGGAGATATGAAGATATTCAAGACAAATCAAAATTCACACAATATCTACTAACCTCAAACCCAGCACTACAATGAATTATAGGTGGAAAACCCAATACAATGAGGGAAAATACAGCCTAGTAAAAACAAGAAAACTCCTAAACAAGAAAACTAAAAGAAGAAAAAAACAGACACAACTCAGCCCAAAAAAGCAATAATGGCAGGAAACAGAAACAACTATTCCTTGATATCTATTAACATAAATGGTCTCAACTCCACAATAAAGAGACATTGACTATCAGACTGGATACATAAACAAAATCCAGCCTTTTGCTGCATACAGGAAACTCATCTCAGAGACAGAGACAGACACTATCTCAGAGTAAAAGGGTGGGAAAAAAACTTCCAAGCAAACAGCTCCAAGAAGCAAGCTGGAGTGGCTATTCTAATATCGAATAAAGTAAATTTCCAACCAAAAGTTATCAAAAAAGATAAGGAAGGACACTTTTTACTCATTACTGGGGAAATCTGTTAGGAGGAACTCTCAATCCTTAACATATATGCTCCAAATAAAGAATCACCCACATTCATTTAAGAAACCCTACTAAAGCTCAAAAAATACATTCCACCGCACACAATAATAGTGGGAGACTTTAGTACCCACTCTCACCAATGGACAGATCATGGAAATAGAAACTGAACAAGGACACTGCAAAACTAGCAGAGACTTTGAACAAACTAGAATTAATATATTTATACAGAACATACTATCCTAAAGTAAAAGAATACACGTTCTTCTCACCACCCCATAACACCTTCTCGAAGATTGAACACATAATTGGACACAGAACAAGCCTCCATCGATATAAGAAGATTGAAATACTCCCATGCATCCTCTCAGGTCACCATGGTCTATGGCTGGTCTTTAACAACAACAAAGACAACAAAAAGCACACATACACATGGAAACTAAACAACGCTTTGTAAAAAGATAGCAGGGTCAAAGAAGAATTAAAGAAAGAAATTAAGGATTTTCTAGAATTCACCAAAAACAAAAACACAACATACCCAAACCTATGGGATGCAATGAAAGCAGTATTGAAAGGAAAACTCATAGCCATAAGTGCTTCCAAAAAGAAACTGGAGAGAGCTCACATCAGCGACCTGACAGCACAGCTAAAAGCCCTAGAACAAAAGGAAGCAGATATACCCAAAAAGAGTAGATGGCAAGAAATAATCAAAATTTGGGCAGAAATAGACCAAATAGAAACAAAAAGAACCTTTGAAAAAAATCAACAAAACCAAGAGTTGGTTCTTTGAGAAAATCATCAAGATTGATAAGCTCCTAGCCAGTCTAACTAGTGGGCAAAGAGAGAGTATCCAAATTAACAAAATCAGAATGGAAAGTAGAGACATACCAACTGAAACTGAGGAAATTCAAGAAATCATCAGATCCTACTACAAAAACGTATACTCGACAAAATTGGAAAACCTGGAAAAAATGGACGAATTCCTAGACAGATAAAAGGTCCCAAAGTTAAACCAGGACCAAGTAAACCATCTAAATAACCCTATAACACCTAAAGAAATAGAAGAAGGCATCAAAAGCCTCCCAACCAAAAAAAGCCCAGGTACAGACGGGTTCAGTGCAGGATTTTATCAGACATTTATTGGGGATATAACACAAATACTCGCCAAACTATTCCAAAAGATAGAATCAGATGGAATATTACCCAACTCATTTTTTGTTGCTACAATAACCCTCAGAACTAAACCACACAAAGACCCTACAAGGAAAGAGATATTCAGACCAATCTCACTTATGAACATTGATGCAAAAATACTCAACAAAATCCTTGCAAACCGAATCCAAGAACATATCAAAATGATCATTCATCATGACCAAGTAGGCTTCATCCCTGGGATGCAGGGATGGTTTAACATAAGGACATCCATCAACGTAATCCACCATATAAACAAATTCAAAGACCAAAATCACATGGTCATCTCACTAGACGCTGAGAAAGCATTCGACAAAATCCAACACCCCTTCATGTTAAAAGTCCTGGAAAGAACAGGAATCCAAGGCTCATACTTAAACATAATAAAAGCAATATACCGCAAACCAACAGCCAACATCAAACTTAATGGCAAGAAACTTGAAGCAATCCTACTAAAATCAGGGACTTGACAAGGCTGCCCACTCTCCCCCTACCTATTCAACATAGTACTGGAAGTCCTGGCTGGAGCAATTAGACAGCAAAAGGAGATCAAGGGGATACAAATCGGAAAGGAAGAGTTAAAAACATCACTCTTTGCCGATGACATGATAGTGTACTTGAGTGACCCCAAAAATTCCACCAGAGAATTCCTACAGCTCATAAACAAGTTAATCAAAGTTGCTGGGTATAAAATTAACTCAAATAAATCAGTAGCCTTCCTATACTCAAAGGACAAACATGTGTAGAAAGAAATTAGGGAAAAGGTACCCTTCACAATTGTCACAAAAACTATGAAATACCTTGGTGTGACTCTAACTAAGCAAGTGAAGGACCTGTATGACAAGAACTTCAAACCTCTAAAGAAAGAAATTGAGCAAGATCCTAGAAAATGGAAATATCTCCCATGCTTATGGATTGGAAAAATCAACATCTTAAAAATGGCCATCCTACCAAAAGCAATCTACAGATTCAATGCAATCCCCATCAAAATTCCAACCCAGTTCTTCATGGAATTGGAAAGATCAATGTGCAATTTCATATAGAATAACCAAAGACCTAGAATAGCTAAATCCATCCTCAACAACAAAAAAACATCTGCGGGAATCACTATTCCTGAACTCAAGCTATATTACAAGGCAATTGTGCTGAAAACTGCATGGTACTGGTACAGAAATAGGCATGTGGATCAATGGAATAGAATAGAAGATTCAGAAATCAGCCCTCATGGATATGGTCACCTGATTTTTGACAAAGGAGCAGTCAACATTCAATAGAAAAAGGACAGCCTATTCAACAAATGGTGTTGGTCCAAGTAGCACTCATCATGCAGAAGAATGAAAAAAAAAAAAAACTTTCTTATCTCCTTGTACAAAGATCAAGTGTAAGTGGATCAAAGATCTCAACATTATACCAGGTACACTGAAACTATCAGATGAGAAAGTAGGGAAAACCTTAGAACACATAGGTACAGGAGAAAATTTCCTGAACAAAACACCAATGGCTCAAGCTTTAAGGTCAAAGATTAACAAATAGGACTTAATGAGATTGCAAAGTTTCTGTAAGGCTAAGGACATTGTCAAGAAAACAAAATGGCAACCAACAGAATGGGAAAAGATCTTTACCAACACCACATCAGATAGAGGCCTAATATCCAAGGTGTACAAGTAACTCAAAAAGCTAGATACCAGAGAATCAATAACCCTATTAATAAATGGGGTACAGAGCTAAACAAAACGTTTTCAGTTGAGGAACACCGAATGGCCGAGAAACATCTGAGGAAGTGCTCCACATCCTTAGCAATCAGGGAAATGCAAATCAAAACAACCCTGAGATTCCACCTCACACCACTCAGATTGGCCAAGATCCAAAACTCAGATGACAGCAGATGCTGGTGAGGCTTCGGAGAAAGAGGAACACTTCTCCACTGTTGGTGGGGTTGCAAGCTAATACAACCACTCTGGAAATCTGTCTGGGGATACCTCAGAATATTGGATATAGTACAACCTGAAGACCCAGCTATTCCACTTCTGGGCATATACCCCAGAGACACTTTAATACACAACAAAGTTATATGTACCACAATGTTCATAGCAGGTCTATTTATAATCGCCAGAAGCTGGAAGGAACCCAGATGTCCTTCAGAAGATGAATGGATACAAAAATTGTGGTACATATACACAATGGAATACTACTCAGCCACCAGAAACAATGACTTAACCAAATTCTTAAGAAAATGGCTGCATCTAGAGAATATCATCCTGAGTGAGATAACCCAGTCACAAAAGAACAGACATAATATGCAGTCACTGATAGTGGGATGCTAACCCCAGAGGCTTGCACTCCCCAAGAAACAACCAACAGACTGTATGAAGTCCAAGAAATAAAGAAAACAAAAAAAAAAACAAAAAAAATATTTACAAAACAAGAAAACTTTAACTATTTTCATGTTACATTTTATTTTACATGTACTTTAGTTCATTATGACTATTAAGTTTTCAAGGCATACAATCAAACCTTGAAAAATATCAAGTACTGACTAAAAAATATATTCATATAGTTTTATGTAAAAATTATGTTAAAATCTGAAAAAAAGTACTGACAAAAATGTACAATTTTAAGCAAAAAATTTTTAAAATCTGTACATTTATCTTTGTTTTGTCAAATAAAGTTGTTTAAAAAAAACAAAATAAAGGAAAAAAATGGGGTGCAAAGCTAAACACAGAATTCTCAACTGAGGAATTTTGAATGGCTGAGAAGCACGTAAAGAATTGTTCAACATCTCTAATCATCATGGAAATGCAAATCAAAACCACCCTGAGATTCCACCTCACACCATCCAGATTGGCTAAGGTTTAAAAACTCAAGTGACAGCAGATGCTAGGGAGGATGTGGAGAAAGTGGAACACTCCTCCATTGCTGGTGAGATTGCAAACTGGTACAACTAATCTCGAAATCAGTCTTGTGGTTCCACAAAAATTGGACATAGTACTACCTGAGGACTCAACTACACTACTCCTAGGCATATACCCAAAAGATAATCCAACATATAACAAGGACATATGCTCCACTGTGTTCATAACAGCTTTATTTATAATAGCCAGAAGCTAGAATGAACCCAGATGTCCATCAACTGAGGAATTGATACAGAAATTGTGGTACATTTACACAAAGGAATACTACTCAAGAATTTAAAAAAAAAGACTTCATGAAATTCCTAGGCAAATGGATGGAACTAGAAGTTCTCATTCTGACTGAGGTAACTCAATCATAATAGAACATGCATGATATGCACTCACCAATAAGAGGGCACTAGCCCAAAAATCTCAGAATACCCAAGAAATAATCACAAACCTTATGAAAGCTAAAAAGAAGGAAAGCCAGAATGTGAGCTCAGTCCTTCTTAGAAAGGAGAACAAAATACCCATTGGAAGAAATATAAATAGAGGTACAGGGATTGAAGAAAGATCATCGAGAGACTCCCTCACCTGGAAATCCATCCCGTATGTAAACACCAAATCCACGCACTATTGCTGATGCCAAGAAAGCTTACTGGCAGAAAGCTGACATGAGTGCTTCCTCAGAGGTTCATCTACTGATATAGATGAGCATGCTTGCAGCTAACCATTAGCCTGAACACAGGGAACCCGATGAAGAAGCTAGAGAAAGGACTGAGAAACTGAAAGGGTTTGCATCCCCGTGGTAAGAACAATATGATAAACCAAACCAACCTTTTAGATTTTCCAAGGACTAAAACATCAAACAATGAGTTCACATGGAGGGCCCTATAGCTCCAAGTGCCCTATGTAGCAGAGGATAGCATTGTCTGGTACCAATGGGAGGAGAGGTTTTTTTTGTCCATTGAAAGCTCCTTTTCTCACTGTAGGGCAGTGCCAAGTTGCTAAGATGGGAGAGATTGGTTCAGAGAGGGAGCACCTTCATGTAGGCAAGGGGAGGGATTGGATTGGGGAAGGGGATAACATTTGAAATGTAAATACAGAGAATATCCAAGAAAAGTAAATAAATAAAAATTAAAATATAAAAAAGTAAGCCCATGAATTTGAAAGAGAGCAAGAAGGTAAAAAGGGAAGGGTGAAAATTATATAATTACATCATATTATCATCCAAATGCTAATCAGTGGCTCTAAGAAGATTGTTCTTCCAAAGAACTAAAATTAAGCTTCCAGAACCCATATTAGACAGGTCACAGCTGCATGTATCTCCAGCTCCAGGGGATTTTGCCATCTTTTAACACACACACACACACACGCACACACACACACATGCACTCACGCATACATGCACACACACACACAAGCATGTACATGTGCACACAAACAAAAAGAGCATAACAGCACATATTTGTACAGAGACATACTCATAAAGAAAAGGATAAAGAAGTCATTTTAATGTTGGAAATAGAGGCAAATGAGAAGATCTGGTTGCTAAGAAGAAAAATTCACATTTTTCTAGCTGGAAAATTAAGTTTATAAGACAGCCCAACAAAAACATTAATTTAGGCATAATTAGAACTGAAAGGAAAATGGTAGTGCATCACAACTTGCAAAAAAATTTTTTGTACTGCAATAATAACTTTTTTTTCAGTACTTAAATATACCCCTATCTAAATGCTGGTTTCTAAATGCCAACCTTCAATAAAAGCAACCAGGGTTTCTTGGAAAAATACCTATATCCATGGCTAGGAAGAAAAGGCCCAAAGCACTGGACAAGTCTAAATTTTAAGAAATTTTCAGAAAATTTGGAGAAAAAAAAATGGAGAGGGCAGACTCTTTAATGTGAGTATCTACTTGTAAAGCAATAAACTGAGTCACTTAGCAAAAAACTTACAAAATTTTAATTCACAATGTATAAAATTTAAACTGTATCCACTATAGCATAATTCCAAATAAAAACCAGGACAAGTTCTGTGACCTTGAGTTTGTCTGTGATTTCTCAGGTATGATACTGAAAAGGTAGCAACAAAGAAAATTAGCAAGACTGCACTGCAATGAAATAAAAAAATATGTGCTTCATCAAAGATATTCAAGAAGAAAAATCAACTCTGCACAGTGAGCATAAGTCCACAAATGATATATCTGATAAGGAGATGATACCAGGAATCTATGAAAAATAGCACAAACTAATGCAAAAGGGACTAACAACCTAACTAAAAAGGTTTGCCTATTTGTGCCTGCAATAAATGAGCCAAAATGGCAGAAGAATGTTCCTAGAGATAATCAAAGGCATTAGCCAAAATACAAAATTTTATATCTCACTCACTAGGATCAACTATAATAGAGTTGGTAAAGAGCTGAGGAAGCTGAGGCCCTTGTATGTTGCTAGTTAGCACATAATGCCGGGAGATCCAGGGACACAGGACCTGCGACAAAATGATCTGAGAAGCCAGGGGGCAGAGAGATCTCTGCTGAGTGAGCAGAAAGTGCACCACTGCCCTGCTTGATCCAGGGAAACAGGAACCAGGCACTGGGCCCTCTGCTCCCAGCCAGCAGAATTTGGGTGCAGAACAGATGCTCGGAACATCTGACACCAAGAACAGCAGACATCCAGGGGCACAGGCCAAGTACAAGGAACAGGTGAGAACCAATCTCTGACGACAAGATGGCAAGAAGAAAGCATAAGAACATACCCCAGGGAAACCAAGACAACATGGCAACACTAGAACCCAGTTCTCGCATAACAGCAACTATTGAAAAGCTAAACACTCCAGAAAAAGAAGACTCAGACCTGAAATCCTACCTCAAGATGATGATAGAGATTCTTAAAAAGGAATGGGAGGAAAAGCATAAAGAATTAGAAGCTTATAAAGAAGAAACAAGAAAAACACTAAAAGAACTGAAAGAACTAGAAAAAAACAGAACCAGAAAGATGAAGAAATGGAAGAAGGAATTTAAAACCGAAATGGACACAAGAAAGAAAACACTAAAAGAGACAACCCTAGAGGTAGAAAACCAAAAAAAAAAAAAAAAATAATAATAATAATAATAATCAGGAGACACAGATGCAAGCATTTCCAAAAGACTAAAAGAAATGGAAGAGAGAATCTCAGCGACTGAACTGAAGACAACATTGAAAACATAGACAAAACAGTGAGAGAAGATGATAAAACCAAAAGTTCCTAACCCAAAATGTCCAGGAGATGCAGGACTCATTGAGAAGACCAAACCTAAGGATAATAGGAATAGAAGAGGGCGAAGAATAGCAACTAAGAGGCACAGTAAACATCTTCAAAAAAATTGAAAAGAAAACTTCCCTACCCTTAAGAATGAGATGACCTAGAAGATAAAAGAAACCTACAAAACTCCAAATAGGTTGGACAAGAAAAGAAATTCCTCCAGACACATAATAGTCAAAACACCAAGTGCCCAAAGCAAAGAAAGAATACTAAAAGCAGTAACGGAAAAAGGTCATGTAACATTAAAGACAGACCAATCAGAATCACGCCAGATTTCTCAATAGAAACTATGAAAGCTAAAAGAGCCTGGACAGACATCATACAGACCCTAAGAGAGCACAAGTGCCAGTACAAGCTGCTATACACAGCAAAACTATCAATCACCATAGATGGACAGGCTAAGATATTCCAAGACAAAAACTAAATTTACTCAATATCTGACAACAAGCCCAGCACTACAATGAATTATAAGTTGAAAACCCAATAAAATGAGGGAAACTACATCCTAGTAAAAACAAGAAAACTGCTAAGCAAGAAAACCAAAAGAAGAAATACACACAGGCACAATTCAAACTACAAAAGCAATAATAGCAAGAAACAGCAACCACTATTGCTTGATATTTGTTAGCATAAATGGACTCAACTCCAAATAAAAATACATAGCTATCAGACTGGATAAGTAAACAAAACCCAGCATTTTGCTGCATACAGGAAACTCATCTCAGAGACAAAGACAGACACTATCTCAGAATAAAAGGTTGGAAAAAAACTTCCAAGCAAACAGCCCCAAGAAGCAGGGTGGAGTGGGCATTCTAATATCGAATAAAATAAATTATCAACCAAAAGTTATCAAAAAAGATAAGGAAGGACCCTTCTTACTCATTACAGGGGAAATCTTTCAGGAGGAACTCTCAATCCTTAACATATATGCTCCAAATAAAAAAGCACCTGTATTCATAAAAGGACCCCTATTAAACCCTACAAATGTTACTTAATGAAATTGCAAAATTTCTGTAAGGCTAAGGACACTTCAAGAAAACAAACAGGAGCCAACAGAGTGGGAAAAGAACTTTACCAACCCCACATTAGATGGAGACCCACTATCTAAAGTATACAAAGAACTCAAAAAGCTAGACACCAGAGGATCAAACAACCCTATTAAAAATGGGGTACAGAGCTAAACAAATAGTTCTCAGTTGAGGAATATTCAATTGCTGAGAAACATCTAAGGAAGTGCTCCACATCATTAGCCATCAGGGAAATGCTAATCAAAACAACCCTGAGATTCCACCTCACACCAGTCAGATTAGCCAAGATCTAAAACTCAGATGACAGCACATGCTGGCAAGGATGTGGAGAGAAATGAACACTTCTGCACTGTTACTGGTTATGTAAACTTGTACAACCACTTTGGAAATCAGTCTGGCAGTTCCTCAGAAAATTGGACATAGTACTACCTGAAGATCCAGCTATTCCACTTCTGGGCATATACCCCAGAGACACTCCAATATACCTCAAAGACACATGCACCACAATGTTCATAGCTCTATTTATAATAGCCATAAGCAGGAAAGAACCCAGATGTCCTTCAGATGAATGGATACAAAAATTGTGGTACATTTACACATTGGAGTACTACCCAGCTATCAGAAACAATGACTTAAAGAAATTCTTAAGAAAATGGATGAATCTAGAGAATATCATCCTGAGTGAGATAACCCAGTCACAAAACAATAGATATAATGTGCAGTCACTGATAATGGGATACTAGCCACAGAAATCTCTGAACATCCCAGAAACAACTCACAGACTGTGTGAAGTTCAAGAAAAGAAAAAAAAAAAAAAAAAAGAAAAGAAAAGAAAAAACCATTATGCTCAATCCTTACACACCAAGAATACTTTGACTAATTCTGGGTTACATATCTTGTTTTACATGTACTTTATGCTCATTGTAACTAGTAAGACCTTAATGCACACTTTCAAACCTTTAGGGGAAAAAAGCCAAGAACTGAAAAAAATGTTCATATACCTATATGCAAAAATGCTTAAAATTTGTACATTTATCTTAGTTTTTTAAAATAAAGTTGCTCAAAAAAATAAAAAATGAATATAAAATTCTCCAGTGTTTATAGAAAGCTGTTATTCAAAAAAATCTGGAATAAATGCTTTGAATGTACAGAGTACCTCATTTGGCAGAGTGCTTGTGTGAGATACACACAATTACATTCAACCTTCAGCATTACCTAAACTGGACGTAGTGGTACATGCCTATAATCCCAGCACTCAGCAGAAGGAAGCAGGAGGATCAGAAATTCAAGGCCATTCTCAGCTACATAACAAGTTTAAGATCAACCTGTGCTACGTGAGACCCTTTCTTTAATGGGCAGAGGGTAGGAATAGATATACATTATGACATTATAAACCACAGGATAAATAGAAAACCATGAGTCCAAGGAAAGAAAAAACTTCTTTTCAGTGAAATTTTAACAGAGGAAGAGTGAGAGAATTAGAAAATGCCATTTGGTAAGCATGATAGTAAAAACTAATCCAACTAAGAAGTGCCCATAGGGAAAAATCAAAGTTTAGAGAAAAAAAAAAAAAAAAAGCCAAAACATTTCCCTCCAAAACTTACCAATCCCAGAAGGAAAATAACAGACTCTTTCGTGAAAAGATTCTGACAAACATCTTTTGAATAGAGTAACTAAAGTGTCTCAGTGTTTCTATTACTGTAACAAAGTCACCACAAGTACAGATAACTTGTGGAGAGTTTATTGGGCTTAACATCCTGATCATTATCCATCATTGAGGGAAGCCAAGGGAGGAACTCAATCAAAGCAGAAACGTGAAAACAAGAGCTGAAGTAGAGATCATAGAGAAATGCTGCTTACTGGCTTGTTCCCATGGCTTGCTCAGCCTGCTTTCTTATTTAACCCAGGACCACCTGTGTAGAAATGACACTGCCCATCAGTGGCCTTTCACATCAATTATTAATCAGGAAAATGCCCCACCAAATGAGGCTACTAGCCAGTCTTATGAAGGCACTTTCTCAGTTGAAGATCCCTCTTGCCAGATAATACTAGCCAGTAGCAGTTTGACACAAGGGTAACCAGTACACGTATTTTTATGCCAGCAATGAAACAAATAAACAAAACACACACACACACACACACACACACACACACACACACGCACGCACACACACACACACACACACACACACACACACACAGCTCCTGGCTTCACTGTCACCCATCAGAGGTATGAACTTGGCCAAATAGCTCATCTCTTTATTCTTTCTGCTTCTTTTCTGCTTTCTTCTTCCTCCTTTGAAAGAGAGACAAAACAGAACAGACAATGTCTAACTTTTTCCTGGTCTAATATTTATTAAACTCAAGTAAATATGTACCATCTTGAGCAGAATTTGGCAAGAGGAAGAGGCCAGCTTTTCTTTGGAGTTAAGAGGTTGGTGTTCTTACATAGCAATTCAGAAAGTACATAAAATGACATGTGTAGCAAGGCTTTTTAACTTGGACTCATAATAGAGAGAATGCTTGCTGAGAAAGTCCAAAATTGAGAGTTTTAAAGCAATAATAATTCCTTTTAAGGAAATACAACAATTCAAACCAGGGTAGGAAAATGATTATATGGTAATGAGTGCTTATATAAATAAGCTCCTGAAAGGTTTATTTCCACTCTCTCCCTCTCTATTTCCTTAAGCAATCTTGAGCATAACTATTTCACCTTGTGATTCCAGTCAGGATCTTATGAGTTTTTAAGGAGTGGGAAGAGCTCCAGGTCTTTCAGGTAAAGCACTCGCATTCCAGTGACTAAAATCAACTTCTATACTTAGAGAAATCTCTACTTAACCCACAGTTCCTGCTGTCTGAAGAGTAAGATTAATGTTATTTAGTTGAGCAGGATATATCAGTGCTGTAAAATAACTAAAGCCCTCACAGGGCAATTCAAATGACCAGCAACTTTATAAATAAATGCAGTCACACCAATATTCACCTGGCAGACCATCAAAAACTGAAGTCTGAGCTGATTTAAATAATTTCACTTCAGCTACAGGCCTTTGTACAAACAGGAACATATTAATCAGCTAATTAGCTATCTTTTGAGAGTTGAAGAACCAATTCCCTATATCTTTTGTTAAAATTTTTATTATCCAGTCAATATAAAGAATGAAGTTTGTGGAATTAAACTATCAGTATTTTACTGGTTGTAACCTCTAATGGTGGCAGAGACCAGAGGGTTTAGTGCAGAGATAGAGCATTTGCCTACCACGTGCAAAGCCCTGTGCCCTGTGTTCTTAGCACTGCTTCAAATAAAAGAGAAAAAGAAAACATAAGGAAGGAATATCACACAGATGGGCATGCAACTCTATTCATTATAATGTGGTTATGTTGCAACCACAGAATCATAGGTTTAATCACTAGCACTACAAATGATGATATGGGCCTATAACTCAAGCACGCATAATGTATGGGAAGGAGGCAACTTTCATACATAGTGAAGTCAAGACTAGCCTGCAATGCATGAAACCCTGAGAGAGAGAGAGAGAGAGAGAGAGAGAGAGAGAGAGAGAGAGAGAGAGAGAGAGAGAGAGAGAGAGAGAGATGGTTGCTAATGGTTTCCTTTTAAAATTATTCTTTCTGGTCCATACCCATCTACATATGTTCAGAACTAATTGGGTCATTAATCAAAAATGGGATATGAATTTGGGAGGAAACATATTAGAAGGATATGAGATTGAGTGGCAAAGATAGAGGTGGGTATGATCAAATATTATTGTATACATGTATGAATTTCTCAAAAATATGGAAAAAGTTCAAAACAATCCTAAAGTAATGATATTGTTCTTAAACCACACAAGGCTCCGTTCTTTACTCATCACTTATGCCCAGCCAATCTTAAGACCCTGTCAACTCATTCTTTTCAAACGCCTCTGGAATGAGGTCCTCTTACAGCTACCCCTTGCCTGACCCTTACCATACCCCACTTTCTTTAGCTATCAGACTTTAACAGAGAGCATCTTCTGTAGCTTGCCAAGTCTTTCAAATTCTACTCTAATATTGATGTATAATAGTCTCCCCATTTTTATGTTTGACCCAACCTCTTTCCACTCAAGAAATCCTGAAACTCATTTGGGGATCAAAAGCAGGACCTGAATATTCTCCCATAGGTCTTCTTGAGGTCCCAACTAATCCATTCATAGACATTCCTTTGTTACATATAATCCTAACTACATTCCCTGCTAGCTATCCCACATAATTCTTCATTTCCTACTCATAATAACAATCCTACTGAATTGCTAAAAAAGAACCAATAAACTGTATCTTCAAAAGCTCTCCAAGTAAAAAGCCCTGGTACCCACTGACTGGTATTCTTTCTCACAGGCTGTCATTCTTCCTCATAGGCTGGCACCCTTCCTCAGCTAGCCCTGTAGAAGATGGAATTCTCCAGAGTCGGACCCTCAGCATTCTTCTCCTTTCTATTTTTATCCCATCCCTTGATATCTTTCAGTATCATAATATCTTTACACTGTTAATCCCCAAATTTACACCTTCATCCCAGCTCTCTTCTTCTGAAATTTAGAATCAGGCTTCCAACATATACTCAGAATGTTCCCGGACATACTAAACATGGTAAGTCCAAAGATTTCCCTATTCCAATTAATTATATCACATATTAGAGTAATTACTCATGTCAAAATATTTGGTTACAGGGTGTAGAAGCACACATAAGTAATCTCATCAATTAGGAGGAAAGACAAGAGGACCTGGAGTTCAAGGTCATCTTCAACTATGCAATGAGTTAAAGATCAACCTGGGTCTCAAAGACCTCAAAGAACCTGCCTCAAGATGAAAATTTGTGGGATTTTTTTTTTATTTGCCTTTCATATTATCTCATTTAACATTTAAGTACATAATATCCCTCTATATCTCTAAATTTTAATATCCAATACTGAGCCTTTGAAATTTGCCTTGATCTAAATTATCTCCCCAAGAATTTTATAAAATACTGTTTATTTAGAGTGTCAAAGCTAAGTCAAGAAGCATAATTTGGCATGATAGTCAATTATTGAAGGCTTGATGTTGATCTAAATTCTACTTATCTCCACTTCCAAACCTGGGGATGGAATCCAAGGTACCAAACATGCTAAGCAAATGTTTTACCACTGACCTACATCCTAAGCTCCTTCTTTTACTTTGAAACAAGGTATCCGAGTGGAAACCCAGAAACACAGGCCTAGTGAGAAGGGGGTCTGACTAGCCAGGGTACAGAGAGAACTGTGCCAAGAGCTCAGAAATTGCACCCTTGACCTGCTTTGGGCCCACTGTTCCAAGCTAGCAGCTTTTGGGTGCTGAACAGGTGTTCATACCATCCACCACCAGAAAAAGCAGCGATCCAGGGATATAGGTCAGGTACAAGGGAAAGGCGAGAACTACTCACTGACGACAAGATGGCAAGAGGAAAGCAAAAGAATGTACCCCAGGGAAACCAAGACCAATTGGCAACACCATAACCCAACTCTCTCATCACAGCAAACAGCGGAATGCCAAACACTCCAGAAAAAGAAGACTCAGACTAGAAATCTTACCTGAAGACGATGATAGAGATCCATAAACAAGAATGGGAGTAAAAGAATAAAAAATTAGAAGCTTTTAAAATAGAAACAAGAAAAACACTCAAAGAACTGAAAGAAGTAGAAGAAAACAGAAAAAAAGAGATGAAGGAATGGAAGAAGAAATTTAGAATGGAAATAGACACAAAAAAGAAAAGACTAAAAAAGACAACCCTAGAGGTAGAAAACCTAAAAAAGAAATCAGGAGTCACAGAAGCAAGCATCTCCAACAGACTACAAGAGATGGAAGAGAGAATCTCGGGGACCGAAGACAACATTGAAAACAGACAAAAAAGCCAGAGAAAATGCAAAATCCAAAAAGCTTCTAACCCAAAATATCCAGAAGATCCAGGACACAATGAGAAGACCAAACCTAAGGATAATAGGAATAGAAGAAGGAGAAGAATATCAACTAAGAGGTACAGTAAATATCTTCAACAAAATCATAGAAAAAAACTTTCCTACCCTTAAGAATGAGATGACCATGAGCATAAAAGAAGCCTAGAGAACTCCAAATAGAGTGGAACAGAAAAGAAATTCCTCCTGACACATAATAGTCAAAACACCAAGTGCCTAAAGCAAAAATAGAATACTAAAAGCAGTAAGGGAAAAAGATCGTGTAACATTAAAGGCAGACCAATCAGAATCACACCTGATTTCTTAACAGAAACTATGAAAGTTAGAAGAGCCTGGACAGACATCATGCACACCCTAAGAGAGCACAAGTGCCAGCCCAAGCTGCTATACACAGCAAATCTCTCAATCACCATAGATGGAGAGACTAAGTTATTCCAAGACAAAACTAAATTTACACAATATCTGACCACAAACCCAGTACTATAACGAATTATAGGTGGAAAACCCAATACAATGAGGGGAACTACATCCTAGTAAAAACAAGAAAACTCCTAAGCAAGAAAACCAAAAGAAAAAATACACACAGGCACAATTCAACCTACAAAAGCAACAATAACAGGAAACAGCAACCACTATTCCTTGATATCTGTCAACATAAATGGACTCAACTCCCTAATAAAGAGACATAGACTCTCAGACTGGATACATGAACAAAACCAGCATTTTGCTGCATACAGGAAACTCATCTCAGAGACAAAGACAGACACTATCTCTGAGTAAAAGTTGGAAAAAAACTTTCAAGCAAACAGCCCCAAGAAACAGGCTGGAGTGGCCATTCTAATATTGAATAAAATAAATTTCCAACCAAAAGTTATCAAAAAAGATAAGAAAAGACACTCTTTAAACATTACAGGGGAAATTTGTCAGGAGGAACTCTCAATCCTTAACATATATGCTCCAAATACAAAAGCACCAATATTCATAAAAGAAACCCCACTAAAGCTCAAAAAAATACATTTTACTCCACACAATAATAGTTGGAGACTTTAGTACCCTACTCTCACCAATGTACAGAACATGGAATCAGAAACCAGACAAGAACACTGTAAAAGTAGCAGAATCTATGAACTAACTGGAATTAATAGGTATCTACAGAACATACCATCCAAAAACTAAAGAATATGCCTTCTTCTCAGCACCTCATGGCACCTTCTCAAAAACTGAGCACATAATTGGACACAGAACAAGCCTCAATAGAAATAATAAGAATGAAATACTCCCATGCATCCTATCAGATCACCATGGTCTAAGCCTGGTCTTTAATAACAACAAAGACAACAAAAAGTCCATATAACATGGAAACTAAACTATGTTCTCTTAAATAATATCAGGGTCAAAGAAGTAGTAAAGAAAGAAATAAAGGATTTTCTACAATTCAATGAAAATTAAACACAACATACCCAAACCTATGGGATGCAATGAAAGTAGTAATGAGAGGAAAACTCATAGCTCTGAGTACTTCCAAAAAGAAACTGGAGAACATACACTCGCAACCTGACAGCACAGTTCAAAGCTCTAGAACAAAAGGAGGCTGATACACAGCAGAAGAATAGACTGCAAAAAAAATCAAACTTAGGGCAGATAGAGATGAAATATAAACAAAAAGAACCATTCAAAGAATCAACTAAACCAAGAGCTGTTTCTTTGAGAAAATTAATAATATTGATAAACCTTTTACCAGACTAACTAGAGGGCAAAGAGAGCATCCAAATTAACAAAATCAGAACTGAAAGTGGAGAAATAATGACTGAAACTGAGGAAATTCAAGAAATCATTAGGTCCTACTACAAAAGGCTATACTAACAAAGCTGTAAAATCTGGAGGAAATGGATGAATTACTAGACAGATACAAGATATCAAAGTTAAACCAGGACCAGGTAAACCATCTAAATAATTCCATGACAGCTAAAGAAATAGAAGCAGTCATCAAAAGCCTCCCAACCAAAAAAGCCCAGGTCCAGATGGGTTTAGAGCAGGAATTTATCAGACATTTAATGATGACATAATACAAGTACTCTACAAACTATTACACAAAATAGAATCAGATGGAACACTACCTAACTCACTTTTTTGAGGTTACAACAACCCTTATTTCTAAACCACACAAAGACCCTACAAGGAAAGAGAAATTCAGACCAATCTCATTTATGAACATTGATGCAAAAATACTCTACAAAATCCTTGCAAACTGAATCCAAGAACACTTCAAAACAATCATTCACCATGACCAAGTAGGCTTCATCCCTGGGATGCAGGGATGGTTTAATATAAGAAAGTCCATTAAATCAATCCACCACATAAACAAAATCAAAGAAAAAAAAAAACCACATGGTCATCTCACTTAATGTTGAGAAAGCATTTGATGAAAACCAACACCCCTTCATGTCAAAAGACTTGGAAAGAACAGGAATCCAAGGCCCATACCTAAACATAATAAAAGCAATATACAGGAAACCTACAGCCAACATCAAACTTAACAATGGGTCACTTGAAGCAATCCCACTAAAATCAGGGACTCAACAAGGCTGCCCAATCTCCCACTACCTATTCAAAATAGTATTGAAAGTCCTGGCTGAAGCAATTATACAGCAAAAAAAAAAAAAAAAAAAAAAAAAAAAAAAAAAAAAAAAAAAAAAAAAAATCAAAGGGATACAAATTTAAAAGGAAGAAGTAAAAACATCTCTATTTGCAGATGACATGTTAGTGTACTTAAGCGACTCCAAAAATTCTACCAGAGATCTCCTACAGCTGATAAACAAGTTCAGCAAACTTGTTGGATATAAAATTAACTCCAACAAATCAGTACCCTTCCTATATTCAAAGGACAAACATGTGGAGAAAGAAATTAGGGAAAAGATACCCTTGACAATAATCACAAACAATATAAAATGCCTTCGTGTGACTCTAACTAAGCAAGTGAAGAACCTGTATGACAAGAACTTCAAACCTCTAAAGAAGGATATCGAGAAAGATCTCAGAAAATGTAAAGATCTCCCATGCTCATAGGATCAACATTGTAAAATTGTCCATCTTACCAAAAGCAATCTACAAATTTAATGCAATCCCCATCAATATTAAAACCCAGTTCTTCATTGAGTTGGAAAGAGAAATGTGCAATTTCGTCTGGAATATCTAAAGACCTAGAATAGTGAAATCCATCTTCAACATCAAGAAAACATCTGCAGGAATCACTATCCCTGACCTCAAGCTATATTACAACGCAATTGTGCTAATAACTGCATGGTACTGGTACAGAAATAACCAAGTGGATCAATGAAATAGAATAGAAGATCCAAAAATGAGCCCTCACATATGTGGTCACCTGATTTTTGACAAAGGAGCTGTAAACATTCAATCAGAAAAGGACAGCCTATTTAACAAATGGTGTTGGTCCAAGTAGCACTCATCATGCAGAAGAATGAAAAAAAAAACTTTTCTTATCTCCTTGTACAAAGCTCAAGTGTAAGTGGATCAAAGATCTCAACATTATACCAGGTACACTGAAACTATCAGATGAGAAAGTAGGAAAAACCTTAGAACACATAGGTACAGGAGAAAATTTCCTGAACAAAACACCAATAGCTCATGCTCTAAGATCAAAGATTGACAAATGGGACTTAATGAGATTGCAAAGTTTCTGTAAGGCTAAGGACACTGTCAAGAAACCAAAACAACAGCCAACAGATTGTAAAAGATCTTTACCAACCCCACATCTCATAGAGGCCTAATATCCAAGGTATATTAAGAACTCAAAGAGCTAGACACCAGAAAATCAAACAACCCTATTAAAAAATGGGGTACAGAGTTAAACAAAAAGTTCTCAATTGAGGAATATCTAATGGCTGAGAAACATCTAAGGAAGTCTCAACATCCTTAGCCATCAGGGAAATGCAAATAAAAACAACCCTGAGATTCCACCTCACACCAGTTAGATTGGCCAAGATCCAAAACTCAGTGGACAGCAGATGTTTGCGAGGATGTGGAGAGAAAGGAACACTTCTCCACTGTTGGTGGGGTTGTAAACTGATACAACCACTCTGGAAATCAGTCTGGCTATTCCTCAGAAATGTGAACATAGTACTACCTGAAGATCCAGCTATTCCACTTCTGAGCCTATACCCCTGAGACACTGCAATAAAAACAAAAATACATGCACCACAATGCTTATAGCAGCTCTATTTATAATAGCCATAATCGGGAAAGAACCCAGATGTCCTTCAGTAGATGAATGGATACAAAAATTGTGGTACATTTACCCAGTGGAGTACTACTCAGCTATCAGAAACAATGACTTATCGAAATTCTTATGAAAATGGATACATAGAGAGAATATCATCCTGAGTGAGATAACCCAATCACAAAACAACAGACATAATATTTAGTCAATGATAATGGGATACTAACCCCAGAAAGCTCGGAAAACCCCAGAAACAAGTCACAGACTGTGTGAAGTTCAAGAAAAAAGAAAAGAAAAGAAAAGAAAAGAAAAGAAAAGAAAAGAAAAGAAAAGAAAAGAAAAGAAAAAAACATTATGCTCAATCTTTACACACCAAGAAAACTTTGACTAATTCCCCGGGTTACTACCTGTTTTACATGTACTTTATCCTTATTGTAACTAGTAAGACCTTAATGCACACTTTTATACCTTAGGAAAAAAATAGCCACGCACTGACAAAAATGTATTTGTATACCTTATCTAAAAATGCTTAAAATTTGTTCATTTATCTCTGTTTTTTTAATAAAGCTGCCCAAAAAATAAAATAAAATAAAATAAAAAGAAACAGGTGTCCAAATAAATGTATCCAAGCTTACCTTAGATTTGTAGTCCTTATGCTTCCAGCCCTGAGTATCTGGAATCACAGGCATGTGCCACCACATGACCTTTGTTGTCTTAATAAACAACTAGGCACAATACATAGTAGAAAAGACTAGAAGTTTAAATAAAAATGTTTATTTCTGTGGGAGGTCGTGGTCTAAGAAGGATGTCTGAGTTCACCTGCTCTTCGGCCCCTCTTTTGTCTATTAAATGAAGATGTTAGACTAGATGGTTTCTGAAACCTCTTAAAGTTCTAGAAATCTGTTCAATCTGTTTGAGTAAATTATTACCTTTCTGCTCTTAAAAGTCAGGAAACTCAATATTTCCTATTTCCCTGAAGAACAATAGTCCACATGAGTGAAGGGACTCGAGAGCTCTGATTATTATTCAATGTTTCCTTTAATAGAGTTCAAGCAAGGAAAAGGTTTGGTTGCCAAGGAACTTATCTGTTGGTTCCTTGTTTTGTGTAACAGATTAAATTAGATAACCACTATTCTACTGTACATGTCCCTTCCCATGATTCATCTAAATTTAATCACATGCACACCCAATTATACAAAAGCAAGTTATGGTAAATAAAAGAGGACCCCTAAAAGTTCACTAGAGGATAGAGTCTGCCTTTTGCACATGTATCCAAAACCAATCTAGATTGACTGATCATTGCCCATAGTTCCCAAGTTGAGATGCATGAGTAGACTCTGATGGTGTTAAAAAGAGAAGAAACTCATTACATTGCTTGGAGTGTGTTTGTATGCAGCTTAATGCAGATAGGAGTCACAGTTGCTAGCAGAATGCTAGGTGCATCATGCAGAGGGTATTTATTTGAAAAGTGTTTGCATTATTCTAAAATGAATGAATACAAGCCCAAGTCAGGTGGAGACCCAGGCTACTGAGCTATTTCCTATGCTTGTCTGTTTTAGTACCTCTCTGTTGGAATTCTATATTCCTGCAGCAGTTTCACCCTTCTAAAACCTCTTACACTGGCAATACATATGGCTTCTGATGTCCTACAAACTATACACTAACCTCCTCCTGACCCAACAGAGTCAGCTTCACTAGGAGTGTTTGAAGTTGAGATTTTTGTTTTACAGTATCTAGTAGAAGACATTTGGGCACCTGGTACATGCCCTTGATTGGTGTCTTAGTGTTTTCTTGAAGTGAGGAGACATCAGGAACAAGGAAACTCTTATAAACGCAAACATTTAGTTGGAGCTTATTTACAGTTTCAGAGGTTTGGTTCATTTTCATCAAAGCAGGAATCATAGCACTGTACAAGCAGCCATGGTTCTGAGGAATAAAGAGTTTAATATCTTCATCTTAAGGAAGTCAGAAGAAAACTGTTTTCCCCAGACAGCCAGAAGGAAGGCCTCTTCTGCACTGGACAGAGCTTGAGCAGTAGAAGACCTCAAAGTCCTTTCCTATAGTGACAGACACACCTACTCCAACAAAGCCACACTTCATAATAGTGCCACTCTCGAAGGGCCAAAGAATATGAGTCTTTGAGGGACAAAACATATCCAAACCACTGCAACTAATGAAGGCACAGTAAAAACTCAGCTTATCCATCTAGAACTGCTTATTGCAAACTCAGTGCTACAAAGTAAAAGGCCAGGATGGGGTTGAAATATTATGACAAGAGGAGAGGGATATGTTCAGAATTCAAAAACCAAAGTGTCATTTACATAATCTCATTACAATTTTCAGAAAACTAAGAGAGCTGTTGGGAAAGCACTGATACCCCTAGAGGATTGGCTTAGAAAATGAATTAAAAAATCGGTTTAATTAAGACTCTAGGTATTTAAGTGAAATTACAGGTCAACACACTTATGGAAAAAGTTTGCTTTTTAAAATGCTTCAAAAGATGTTCAGAAGTAAAATTTAATTTGCAACCTTTTTTCCTGAGCTACATCAGAGCAGAATTGGCACTTGGGTAGGTTTATTACCTGAAGAACCAATGCTTTTCCTAGCCAACAGAATCAATTGGCAGAGTCTCTGAAACTCTGCCCAAAATTTCTCATAGAAGTCCCATTGGGAAAATAGAAAGCCCTTCCTGAACTGAGATTGCTAAGTATTCAGGCATCTCTCAGTCAGTGACAAAACTCAGTGAACTGACTAACATGGAAAGATCATTCATCCTTAATCCAATCCCGAGGGTTGAACCTGTAAAGTTTCTCAAAATACCATTAGAAAGACAGAAAGATCCAGACTACTTTCTGGGAAATTCTTCGGCTCCAGAGAAGAGATGGTGAGGAATGAGGAAGGAGAAAGCATACAATTGTTCCAAGGTCATAAAGGTGGTAGGCATGACCTTCCAACTGAGGCTGCTAATCCTAAGGACAAAGGCAATTGGAAATGGTACAATGGATATCTGAGAAGCCAAGGGTCTTTCCGGATAACATCCATTAGTCAAAACCAAACCAAGGCAGAGAAAGAGTTTGGGAGTTGAAGGTGACACAAAAGAGTTGAAGTCTCAAGGATACTGCCTAGAAAGTGCTCACAGTCAAAATGATCATGACCATTATTACTCTGATCAGATGTTCTAGGCTTATTTCCTTAAATTGGTGTAATCTGGAAAAAGACAATTAGAAACACCATCAGTAATAGTAACATATCTACTGTTTCTTATATGTTCTAAATATAAACATTTCTCTTCCTGTCTAAGAAATAGCAACATAGAGTAGCTCTTTTTATTGTATTTAATTAACATCTGCACACAGCTAAAAATAAAAGAAATTAACCCCCAAAAAACTCATAACAATGACAACAGCAAAAATTTAGGTAAACAAACATACTCCTCCCTTCCTTTTATTCAAGAAAGGTAATATTACTGACTCCCCAACCTCTCAACAAACATTAGACACTTTAATGCATACCACAGAAATCTCATTTTTTTCCTTCTTCCCTTGCAAAACGAACTTTTAAATTCCAATTTTCTTCAAAGTACACTGACATGTAACATTCTGAGCCATCAACAGGAAGCATAATGGAGAGTGTAATATCTATAATTAAGTATGTTTGTGTACCATACACATTACCACAAATATACCACAGAGAAAGCCCTGAAAGATTGCTGAGTCTTCAAAAGAGGTTTATCTATATGGTATTTGTCAAAAGGACAAAGATGTGCTGTAGTTCCTGTCTGAAAAATATTTTCTGAAATAATGTAAGGTCAGACATTTACCAAAGGGGGAAATTAACCATTGCTGTGCAGTAAAGTATACTGAATTTCAGCTGTAGACCTTTGCAATAACCTACCATAAAAACAGAGCATATATAAGGGCCAGCAAAATCATGTCATCTTAAATTTCACTTTTGGCACCCATTACTGAGAAAACATTAAAAAAGGAAATCTCCATACACATGTGCCCTGCTCCTACTACCTGCTCAAAATGAAGCTAGAATTTGAAACTGAAATCTCCCATGTCTTTATAATCCCTGTCTTAATGGGTTGGGTTAATATTATTCTCCTTCTCAAGCTTGTCCAATACCTCTTAACCTTGGCTGTTGGGAGATAAAAAAATTTTTTTCAGCATTCCTGCTTGTGTTAATGCTCACGTTGCTCCTAAGTTTTATGACTATAAATGTGGCATTCAATGTAATTCAGCAGAAGTGTTTACAAAAATTAGCTTAAGTTACATTCTGTAATATAGTTTTGAGGAGACCCTGAAGTCCAACTGATTCAGTCTGGAAATCAGTCTTTTTGGTCAAAGTATACCTGAGCAAATCATTTATCTCTATCTTCCTATATAGTAACCTAGTAACAGAGCATAGCTGGTAAGTGCTGGTATGGCACAAACTACAGTCATTTGGGAAGACAGAACCTTAATTGAAAAGATGTTTCCATGACACTGGCTTGTACAAAAGTCAAGAGCATTTTCTTGATTAATGCATGATGTGGAATGGCCCAGCCAACGGTGGGCAGTCCTGGATTGTATAAACAGCAAGTTAATGAGCCATGTCATCTGATGAAGTCTGCTTCAGCTCTCAACTTCATGCTCTGTCTTGAGTTTCTATCCCAACATTTCCCCAGAAATGGACTGTATATGACCTGAGCTGTAGAAGTTAAGTAAACTCTCACATTCCCAAATTGTTTCTAGTTATGATGTTTATCTCAGCAACAGAAAAAACAATCTGGAACACAAGTTTGTCAAAAATAAAATGTTCCCAGGCACGGTGGTGCACACCCTTAGTAACAGCAGTTAGGAGGCAGAAGCAGGAGGGTCTCTACTGAGTTCAAGTCCAACCTGATTATTATGGTTTTTATATGCTTGTATCAGGGAATAGTACTATTAGTAGGTATGGCCTTGTTGGAGTTGGTGTGTCACTGTGTATGTGGGCTTAACACCTTCATCCTAGCTTCCTGAAAGTCGATCTACGATAAGCAGCCTTCAGATGAAGATGTAGAACTCTCAGAATCTCCTATACCATGCCTGCCTGGATACTTTCATGCTTCCCTTGGATGATAATGGATCAAATCTCTGAACCTGTAAGCCAGTACCAATTAAATGTGTCCTGTACAATATTTGCTTTGGTCAAGATGTCTGTTCAGAGCAGGAAAACTCGAAGACAGAAGGTGGTATCAGGGACTAGGGTATTGCTGTGGATAGGCCTGACCATGCTTTTCTTTGGAGGTATGTGGATTTGGGGACCTTGTGGAAAGCAGCAGAATGTTTTCCTTTGAAATAAATGAGCTATCCTAGTATGAATAAGGAAGACATTGTCGCTGAGTGTGATTTGAACTGTGCAGACCTGGCCCAAGAGGTTTCAGTGGATAAGAATTTCAGAATGTGGCCTAGAGACTGTTTTGTGGTATTTTAGTGAAGAATGTGGCTGCTTTTTGCCCTTGTCTGAAGAATCTGCCTGAAGCTAAGGTAAGAGACTCAAATTAATCATATTTACAAAGGAGGTCTCAAAAACTTTGACAAAGAAAGTCTCATCATAGACTTTGTTGGCTGGTTTAGTCTCGTGAAGAACATTTTAAACAAGCATAGCAAGCTGAGAAAGAAAAAAATATATAAAATATATGATTCAGGTATTAATGGCATAACAGGAAGTAAAATGGAGGTGAATCCTGTGTTAGAAGAGATAACAAATTAAGGGAATGGGACTTTGGGGCAAGATTCTATCCAGCTAAATTTAGATCAAGGCATGGTGGTACACACCTTTAATCTCAGAAAATAAAGCTAAACACAGCTCCAAATTCAAGGCGAGACTGAGACAAAGCATGTTCTAGATGAAGAAAAGCTTAAATCCAGGCATGAATTTATTTCCAGGAGACAGTCATGCAGATCTCTGACTTCAAGGTCAATCTACAGAGCAATATCCAGAACAGCCAACCTTATGCATTGAAAGAGTAGGAAAAGGGGAAGCTAGTGATAATGTAATAAAACAAGGGAGCTGTGTTCCAGCTCCTGCAAGCAGCAGAACTCAGCAGTTTCAGCCATCTATCTCTGGCTTAATAGTCAAGAGGAGAAGGAAATGACTAGGGCAATTGATATTGCTTAGCTAGAGCTAAGACACTAGTAATGATTAAGAAAAGATCAGCATCACTGAGGCAAAATCTGGAAAGTGTTTTCCAAGTTCACAAAGAAGCTATGTTCCAGAAATAGCCATGGTTATACCTCCTACAGCAGCTACACATGGTAATGTATAAAAGTTACCCAGGTGGTACTGGTTTTGAAGGCATTAAGGCACCATGAAGAGCAACTGAGATTTGGCACTGCGAGAAGCCATGGAAGTCTATTCGCAAAAGTACAGCCTCAGTTGCAGTTAATAGTCCAGGACTGAAGGGGTCATGCAAAGACATTGAGGCTTGGCGCCATGAGGAGAGCCTATGAGAGGGTTTTAGTGAAGCCTAATTGTAATGGAAGACCTCAGTGTATTTCAGATGCCAGTACCATGGGATGACCATCAAGAAAAACAGCAAAGGTATAGTGTATCAATGAGAGATTAGAGTGCTAAAGTGGGCAGATCTGGAAATGTGATGCCAATTTTTGTCATCCCAGACACTGAAACAAGAAGCTTTGAAACTGAAGTTGAGTTGGAGACCCCAAGATATTAAAGATGCCAGAGCTATGGGATGCGTATTGACAAAGGCTGCTAAAAAGGTAGTGGAAGCAGCCAGGAGAAAGCAGTTTGTTTCAGTTAACACAGATGAAAAAGGAGTGGAGATCTGACAACTCCTTTGAATCAGCCATGGAGATACAGAATATGGACTTTTCCCAACTGGCTCCCTGTTTTGTTTGGGATTTATAGTTAAGTGACTGGATGAATCACAGAAGACTTTGAACTTTGAGCTTTTGACATTGTTAAGACAGTTATAGACTATGGGGACTTTTGAAATTGGACTAAATGTTTTATGCTATGTTTAGGTATGGCCCCCATAGACTCATGATTGAACAAGCCTGTGGGTTCCAGGTAGTCAAATCTTATGATTTGTATATGCTTAGCCCAGCATATATACTAGTAGCACTAGTAGAAGGCATGCCCTTGTTGGAGTAGTTGTATCACTATGTATATGGGTTTATCACCCTCATCCTATCTTCCTGGAAGTCAGTCTTCCACTATCAGCCTTCAGATGAAGACATACAGCTCTCATCTATGACTGCACAATCCCTTCTTGACAATGCCATCCTCACACCTTGATGATAATGGAGTGAACTTCTGAACCTATAAGCCAGTCCCAATTAAATGTTGTCCTTAATAAGATTTGTTTTGGTCATGGTATCTGTTCACAGCATTAAAACCCTAACTAAGACACTGATTTACACAGCAAGTTTCAAGTCAGCCAAGGTTACATAATGAGATAGTGTCTCACATAGTAAACCAAAAAATTTAATAAAAAGATAAAATACAATATAACTACCAGTTACCTGAATTATCTTGGTTTTGGAATTAGTTTCATGGAATTTCATGAAGAGTATCTTCTGTATAACAGTCACTGGCATGTGAGAAAGGGTCAGCTTATCCATAGACTCTCTAGTTACTATCACAGCTCACCATGAAGTTTTGGGTAAAACACATCTATGTACAAGATCCTCACTACCTGCCCTCATTCACATTGTTGAGGTCCAAGAGTCGTCACCCCACAAACTACACAAACACTGATCTCAGTCAGACTAGGACCATTAATTGAACATACATTCTAAGACTGGTTTACCATGGCTAAAGCTCAGAATTTGGGAGCTGAGGCTATGACTGCATTCAATTTTCTATGTCACCTTATAAAGGCAAACAAAACAAAACAAAACAAAACAAAACAAAAACACAGTGAGCACATATGCAAGTGATGGAAGTGGTTGGCCCTGACTCAAGTATTTTTTTAAACAACTTTATTTTACAAAAACAAAAATGTACAGATTTTAAGCATTTTTTGCATAAAATTATACAATACATTTTTGTCAGTACTTGTTTTTTTTTAAAGGTTTGATGGTGTGATAAAGATCCCACCAATAACAATGAGCATAAAGTACATGTAAAACAAGAATCAACCTGAAAATAGTCAAAGTTTTCTTAGTATGTAAAGATCATTTTTTTTTAACAAAGAGCAGACAGGACATGTAATACAGGGTACAACCCGGAATTTCACAATGTGTTTTTGGTGGGTAAAGATTGAGCATGACTATATTTCTCTTTTGTTTTATTTTGTTTTCAATTTTCTTGGACGACATACAGTCTGTGAGTTGTTTCTGGAGCAGTGCCAGCCTCTGGGGTTAGCATCCCATTATCAGTGAGTGCATATTATGTCTGTTCTTTTGTGACTGGGTATTCTCACTCAAGATGATATTCTCTAGATGCAGCCATTTTCTTAAGAATTTGGTTAAGTCATTGTTTCTGGTGGCTGAGTAGTATTCCATTGTGTAAATGTACCACAATTTTTGTATCCATTTGTTTTATAAGGACATCTGAGTTCTTTCCCACTTATGGCTATTATAAATAGAGTTGCTATGAATATTGTGGTGCATATAACTTTGTTGTATATTGAAGTGTCTCTGGGGTATATGCCCAGAAGTGGAATAGCTGGGTCTTCAGGTAGTACTATATCCAATTTTCTGAGGTATCGCCAGACTGATTTCCAGAGTGGTTGTATTAGTTTGCAACCCCACAAACGGTGGAGAAGTGTTCCTCTTTCTCAGCAGCCTCACCAGCGTCTGCTGTCATCTGAGTCTTGGATCTTGGCCAATCTGACTGGTGTGAGGTGGAATCTCAGGGTTGTTTTGATTTGCATTTCCCTGATGGCTAAGGATGTCCAGCACTTCCTCAGATGTTTCTCGGCCATTCGGTGTTCCTCAACTGAGAACGTTTTGTTTAGCTCTGTACCCCATTTTTTAATAGGGTTATATGATTCTCTGGGGTCTAGCTTTTTGAGTTCCTTGTATACCTTGGATATTAGGGCTCTATCTGATGCGGTGTTGGTAAAGAAATTTTCCCATTCTGTTGGTTGCCATTTTGTTTTCTTGACAATGTCCTTAGTCTAACAGAAAATTTGCAATCTCATTAAGTCCCATTTGTTAATCTTACACCTTAGAGCTTGAGCCATTGGTGTTTTGTTCAGAAAATATTCTCCTGTGCCTATGTGTTCTAAGGTTTCCCTATTTTCTCCTGTAATATTTTCAGTGTATCTGGTTTAATGTGGAGATCTTTGATCCACTTACACTTGAGCTTTGTAAAAGGAGATAAGAAAGGGTCTATTTTTATTCTTTTTTTTAAACAACTTTATTTTACAAAACAAAGATAAATGTACATATTTTAAACATTTTTTGATTAAAATTATACATTTTTTGTCAGTACTTTTTTCAGATTTTAACATAATTTTTACATAAAACTATATGAATATATTTTTTAGTCAGTACCTGATTTTTTTCAAGGTTTGATTGTATGCCTTGAAAACTTAATAGTTACAATGAGCTAAAGTACATGTAAAACAAAATATAACATGGATATAGTTAAAGGTTTCTTGTTTTGTAAATATTTTTTGTTTTGTTTTCGTTATTTCTTGGACTTCATGCATGCAGTCTGTGACTTGTTTCTGGGGGAGTGCAAGCCTCTGGGGTTAGCATCCCACTATAAGTGATGGCATATTATGTCTGTTTTTTTGTGACTGGGTTATCTCAGTCAGGATGATATTCTCTAGATGCAGCTATTTTCTTAAGAATTAGGTTAAATCATTGTTTCTGGTAGCTGAGTAGTATTCCATTGTGTATATGTACCACAATTTTTGTATGCATTCATCTTCAGAAGGACATCTGGGTTCCTTCCAGCTTCTGGCTATTATAAATAGAGCCGCTATGAACATTGAGGTGCATATATCTTTGTTGGGTATTAAAGTGTCTCTGGGGTATATGCCCAGAAGTGGAATAGCTGGGTCTTCAGGTAGTACTATATCAAATTTTCTGAGGTATCACCAGACAGATTTCCAGAGTGGTTGTATTAGTTTGCAACCCCACCAAGAGTGGAGAAGTGTTCCTCTTACTCCACAGCCTCGCCAGCATCTGCTGTCATCTGAGTTTTGGATCTTGGCCAAACTGACTGGTGTGAGGTGGAATCTCAGGGTTATTTTGATTTGCATTTCCCTGATGACTAAGGATGTCGAGCACTTCCTCAGATGTTTCTCGGCAATTCGGTGTTCCTCAACTGAAAACGTTTTGTTTAGCTCTGTACCCCATTTTTTAATAGGGTTATTTGATTCTCTGGTGTCTAGCTTTTTGAGTTTCTTGTATACATTGGATATTAGGCCTCTATCTGATGTGGTGTTGGTAAAGATCTTTTCCTATTCTGTTGGTTGCCGTTTTGTTTTCTTGACGATGCCCTTAGCCTTACAGAAACTTTGCGATCTCATTAAGCCCCATTTGTTAATCTTTGACCTTAGAGCTTGAGCCATTGGTGTTTTGTTCAGGAAATTTTCTCCTGTCACTATGTATTCTAAGGTTTTCCCTACTTTCTCATCTAATAGTTTCAGTGTATCTGGTTTAATGTGGAGATCTTTGATCCACTTACACTTGAGCTTTGTACAAGGAGATAAGAAAGGGTCTATTTTCATTCTTTTGCATACTGAGTGCCAGTTGGACCAGCACCATGTGTTGAAGAGGCTGTCCTTTTTCCATTGAATGTTTACAGCTCCTTTGTCAAAAATCAGGTGACCATATCCATGAGGGCTCATTTCTGGATCTTCTATTCTATTCCATTTATCAACATGCCTATTTCTGTACCAGTACCATGAAGTTTTCAGCACAATTGCCTTGAAATATAGCTTGAGGTCAGGGATAGTGATTCCCGCAGATGTTTTTTTGTTGTTGAGGATGGATTTCGCTATTCTAGGTCTTTTGTTATTCCATTTGAACTTGCACATTGATCTATCCAATTCCATAAAGAACTGGGTTGGAATTTTGATGGGGATTGCATTGAATCTATAGATTGCTTTTGGTAGGATGGCCATTTTAAGATGTTGAATTTTCCAATCCATGAGCATGGGAGATCTTTCCATTTTCTGAGATCCTCCTCAATTTCTTTCTTTAGAGGTTTGAAGTTCTGGTCATACAGGTCCTTCACTTGCTTAGTTAGAGTCACACCAAGATATTTCATAGTTTTTGTGACAATTGTGAATGGTACCTTTTCCCTAATTTCTTTCTCCACATGTTTGTCCTTTGAGTATAGGAAGGCTACTGATTTGTTTGAGGTAATTTTGTATCCAGCCACTTTGCTGAACTTGTTTATGAGCTGTAGGAGTTCTCTGGTGGAATTTTTGGGGTCACTCAAGTACACTATCATGTCATCGGCAAAGAGTGATATTTTTATCTCTTCCTTTCTGATTTGTATCTACTTGATCTCCTTTTGCTGTCTAATTGCTCCAGCCAAGAATTTCAGTATTATGTTGAATAGGAGAGGAAGAGTGGGCAGCTTTGTTGAGTCCCTGATTTTAGTGGGATTGCTTCAAGTTTCTCGCCATTAAGTTTGATGTTTGCTGTTGGTTTGCTGTATATTGCATTTATTATATTTAAGAATGGGCCTTGGCTTCCTGTTCTTTCCAGGACTTTTAACATGAAGGGGTGTTGGATTTTGTCAAATGCTTTCTCAGAATCTAGTGAGATGACCATGTGATTTTGGTCTTTGAGTTTGTTTATAAGGTGGATTACGTTGATGGATGTCCTTATGTTAAACCATCCCTGCATCTAAGGGATGAAGCCTACTTGGTCATGATGAATGATCATTTTGATGTGTTCTTGGATTCAGTTTACAAGGATTTTGTTGAGTATTTTTGCATCAATGTTCATAAGTGAGATTGGTCGGAAGTTCTCTTTCCTTGTAGGGTCTTTGTGTGGTTAAGGTACTAGGGTTATTGTAGCCTCAAAAAATGAGTTGGGTAATATTCCATCTGATTCTATCTTTTGGAATAGTTTGGCTAGTATTGGTGTTATATCCCCAATAAATGTCTGATAAAATTCTGCACTGAACTCGTCTGGACATGGGCTTTTTTTGGTTGGGAGGCCTTTGATGACTTCTTCTATTTCTTTAGGTGTTATAGGGTTATTTAGAAGGTTTACTTGGTCCTGGTTTAACTTTAGGATCTTTTATCTACCTAGGTATTCGTCCATTTCCTCCAGATTTTCTAATTTTGTGGAGTATAAGTTTTTGTAGTAGGATGTTATGATTTCTTGAATTTCCTCAGTTTCAGTTGTTATGTCACCACTTTCTTTTCTGATTTTGTTAATTTGGATACTCTCTCTTTGCCCTCTAGTTAGTCTGGCGAGGGGTTTATCAATCTTGTTGATTTTCTCAAAGAACTAACTCTTGGTTTTGTTGATTTTTTCAATGGTTCTTTTTGTTTCTATTTGGTCTATTTCTGCCCTAATTTTGATTATTTCTTGCCGTCAACTCTTTTTGGGTATATCTGCTTCCTTTTGTTCTAATGCTTTTAGCTGTGCTATCAGGTCGCTTATGTGATCTCTCTCCAGTTTCTTTTTGGAAGCACTTAGGGCTATGAGTTTTCCTCTCAATACTGCTTTCATTGCATCCCATAGGTTTAGGTATGTTGTGTTTTTCTTTTCGTTGAATTCTAGAAAGTCCTTAATTTCTTTCTTTATTTCTTTTTTGACCCTGCTATCCTTTAACAGAGCATTGTTTATTTTCCATGTGTATGTGGGCTTTTTGTTGTCTTTGTTGTTGTTAAAGACCAGCCATAGACCATGGTGATCTGAGAGGATGCATGGGAGTATTTCAATCTTCTTACATTGATGAAGGCTCGTTCTGTGTCCAATTATGTGGTCAATTTTCGAGAAGGTGCCATGGGGTGGTGAGAAGAAAGTGTATTCTTTTACTTTAGGATAGTATGTTCTGTATATATCTATTAATTCTAATTGTTTCAAAGTCTCTGCTGGTTTTGCAGTGTTCTTGTTCAGTTTCTGTTTCCCTGATCTGTCCATTGGTGAGAGTGGGGTATTAAAGTCTCCCACTATTATTGTGTGGGGTGAAATGTATTCTTTGAGCTTTAGTAGGGTTTCTTTTATGAAAATCGGTGCTTTTTTATTTGGAGCATATATGTTAAGGATTGAGAGTTCCTTCTGACAGATTTCCCTGGTAATGAGTAAAAAGTGTCCTTCCTTATCTTTTTTGATAACTTTTGGTTGGAAATTTACTTTATTTGATATTAGAATAGTTATTCCAGCTTGCTTCTAGGAGCTGTTTTCTTGGAAGTTTTTTTCCCACCCTTTTACTCTGAGATAGTGTCTGTCTCTGTCTCTGAGATGAGTTTCCTGTATGCAGCAAAAGGCTGGATTTTGTTTATGTATCCAGTCTGATAGTCAATGTCTCTTTATTGGGGAGTTGAGACCATTTATGTTAATAGATATCAAGGAATAGTTGTTTCTGTTTCCTGCCATTATTGCTTTTTTGGGTTGAGTTGTGTCTGTGTTTTTTTCTTCTTTTAGTTTTCTTTTTTATGAGTTTTGTTGTTTTTGCTAAGCTGTACTTTCCCTCGTTTTATTGGGTATTCCACCTATAATTCGTTGTAGTGCTGGGTTTGTGGTCAGATATTGTGTGAATTTTGATTTGTCTTGAAATATCTTCGTCTCTCCATCGATGGTGATTGATAGTTTTGCTGGGTATAGCAGCTTGGGCTGGCAATTTTGCTCTCTTAAGGAGTGCATGATGTCTGTCCAGGCTTTTCTAGCTTTCATAGTCTCTGTTGAGAAATCGGGTGTGAGTCTGATTGGTCTGCCTTTATATGTTACCTGACCTTTTTCTCTTACTGCTTTTAGTATTCTTTCTTTACTTTGGGCACTTGATGTTTTTACTATTATGTGTCGGGAGGTATTTCTTTTCTGGTCCAACCTATTTGGAGTTCTGAAGGCTTCTTTTATGCTCGTGGTCATCTCTTCTTGAGGGTAGGAAAGTTTTCTTCTATGATTTTGTTGAAGATATTTACTGTGCCTCTTAGTTGATACTCTTCTCCCTCTTCTATTTCTATCATCCTTAGGTTCAGTCTTCTCATTGTGTCTTGGATCCTGGACATTTTGGGTTAGGAGCTTTTTGTTTTTTGCATCTTCTCTGGCTGTTTTGTCTATGTTTGCAATGTTGTCTTCTGCCCCCGAGATTCTCTCTTTGATCTCTTGTAATCTATTGGAAATGCTTGCTTCTGTGACTCCTGATTTCTTTTTTTGGTGTTCTGACTCTAGCGTTATCTCTTTTAGTGTTTTCTTTATTGTGACAATTTCTGTTTTAATTTTTTTCTTCCATTCCTTTATTTTTTTGGTTCTGTTTTCCTCTAGTTCTTTGAGTTTTTTAATTTTTTTTTCTTGTTTCTTCTTTAAAAGCTTCTGAATCTTTTTGCTTTTCCTCCCTTTCTTGTTTAAGTATCTCTATCAGCATCTTGAGTTATGATTTCAGGTCTGTGTCTTCTTTTTCTGGAGTGTTTGGAATTCCGATGTTTGCTGTTATGGGAGAGCTGGGTTCTGGTGTTGCTAGATTGTCTTGGTTTCCTTGGGATATACTCTTTCTCTTTCCTCTTGCCATTTTGTTGTCAGTGATATGTTCTTGCCTTTCCCTTGTCTCTGGTCTGTGTCCCTGGTTCTCCACTGCTCCAGGTGTCAGAAGGGCCAAGCCCTGTTTTATGCCTCAGAGTTATCTGGTGTGAGCAGAAGTTCCAACGTTCTGTTTCTGGTTGCTGGATCAGGCAGTGCAGGGCAGGTCAAGTTAGGGGGAGCACTTTCCGTGTGCACTCTGCAGTGATCTTTCTGCTCCCCGGCATCCCAGGTCTCCCACCCACTAGTTGCTCAGCCTCTACGAGCCGCCGTTCCTGGTTTGGGTTTTGAAGATAAGGTTTCACATTTTTCATGCTGGCCTCAAACTCTCTAAGTAGCCCAGGGTGATATTTAACCCCTAATTCTTCTACTTCCTTATATTCCAGTATATACCAGCTCACAGGTACTGGGATAGTAACACTCCCCAACACACTTAGCATGATGTATTTTTTAGTGAAGAGAAATTTAAATTGTAGCTATAGAGAATACTTTTCCAACTTAGAAGAACTATTTGCATGTGGACATATTGCTGAGTATGAACACATCCACAGTATCATCCCAGTTAAGTTAATAAAACCTGCATACTTAAATACATATACATATTTGAGTGTTAAAAATCACCAAACAATAGTTCCCTCTGAAGAGAGAAATAAAATATAGGAAGAATGAAGTCAGGGGGTTGACTTTTTTATCCATGTTATTTAAACATTTTGAGACCAGGCTTAATGAAAGAAAGTTAACATTTTAAGGAAAACATTCTCAAGTATTATCCAATCCCCTTACCATTCTAAACTATGGAACCTCTTGCAGCTTTGACTAATCTTTACTGTTCACTGACATTTTTTGTTAAATCTACCCACATAAATATAGAGACTTGTCCTTACCTGAGAAAACTGTAGATCCTATGTCTGTGTCTGTGTCATTCTCTCTGGGGACTTTTCAGTTACAACCATGATTTTAGGTACATGATGTGCTCATTTGAATGAGAACGGGCTCCCATGAGCTCCTTTGTTTGATACTTGGTAGGCAGTAGGTGAAACTATTTAGGAATGATTAGATGTGGCACTGGGAACACACTTTGAGGGTTAAGAAGCTCATGCCATAGCTCTCTCTCTCTCCCTTGTATATGGATCAAGGCATGAGCTCTCAACTACTGATCCATTGCCATGCTTGCCGGCGTGCTGCCAGGCTCCCATCAATGATCATATTCTCTAACCCTTTAAAACTGTAAGACCCCAAAAATCCTCTCTTTGATAAGATTCTTTGGCCATGCTGTCTCTACATAATAATGGAAACATATTAAACATAGGTAAAAGACATGGTTTAGTATTTTCAGTAACAGGTCTGTATTCAGTTTAGGCTAAATGGCCTACATGTGGCATGTGAAATATGAAAGTATATGAAATCATCCCATTTCAAAATGGGAAGTAGAAACAATAAATACACTACATTGCCTGTCTCAGTTAGGGTTTTGCTGCTGTGAACAGACACCAGGACCAGGACAACTCTTATAAAAACAACATTTTTTTTTTTTACTATTTTATTTGGATATATTTTATTTACATTTCAAATGTTATCACCTTTTTCAAATTCCCCTCCATATATCCTATCCCATTTGTCTGCCCTTTGATTCTATGAGAGTGTTTACCTACCCACTCACCCCCTCCATCTCTACCATGACATTCCCTAAAATCGCAGCATCCAGCCTTGGCAGGACCAAGGGCTTCTCCTCCCATTGATGCCGGACAAGGCCTTCCTCTGCTACATGTGCATCTGGAACCATGTGCACTCTTTGGATAGTTTTTTTAATCCCTAGGAGCTCTGGTTGGTTGTTACTGTTGTTCTTATGGGGTTGCAAACCCCTTCACCTCCTTCAATTCTTTCTCTCACTCCTCCACTAAGGTCTCTGCTCTCAGTTCTATGGTTGGCTTGAGCACTGGGGCTGGCTTCCAGGTTCAGAGGTTTAGTCTATTATCACCAAAGCAGGAACATGGCAGCATCCAGGTAGGCATGGTTCAGGAAGAACTGAGAGTTCCACATCATCATCTGAAGGCTGCTAACAGAATAATAGCATCCAGACATCTAGAAGAAGGGCCTTAAAGCCCAGACCCACAATGACTCATTTAATTTTACAAGGCCTAACCTACTTTAATAAAGCCACACAAACTATTACTGCCACTCCCTGTGCCAAGCATATTTAAACCACTAAATGACCTTGCTAGATACCACTTTGCCACTAATCCTCCTGTAATAGCCATTCCTTTCACCCTAGATTTCCTGAGGTCACTCAGGTTTTAACCCATAGAAGTTCTTTCCCTCACATTTTCTGCTGTTAGGTTGCATTTATGACTCTTAGGAGACATATTACTGTTTTTAAATTCAAACATGTTAGAGTTTTAAATTCCCAAATAAATGGCATTTGCCTGACCCTTCCACTGCTTTGCTAGAACGGTGGCCTCATGGGAAGGCTTAAGTTGCTGGAATTCACTATACAATGAAGCTAGCAAATGACAGATTCATTTTCCCTTTTCATATTTATAAATCCTGGCCATACTGGTCTTCAACACATTCCTGTGGGAATCACATCAAAATTTTCAGCCCTAAGTCGGTCCTTCTTAGTTATATACCAAGTTTTATGTTGAGGGTCAGTGTACCTATGAATTAACTGGGAATACTAGATTTTTCACCTTTATATCACTTTCTGGGCCTGAATCCTTTCAAAGCAGAACACCTAAGCCAGTGCCTTCATACAAAGACAAACAGAAATGGTTCTGTTTCCACATTTAATGACAGTGGAGGACTTGTTTTGTTAACCCCATAAACACAACCAGACTGTAACCTACCTGTACATATCTGTAAAGATGACCAGTGAGTACTAGCTCATGTTCTCCAAGGTCCTCAGGCAACAGTGATTCATTCAAGTTAGGATCCATTTTACATGATAGATACAGCTTTATGCATGCCTTGTCTAAGCCTGTTACTCCAGCCCATGCATGTTCTTTCACAAAATGCACCCCCATACCACAGACTTTAACACATCCTAGAACACAGATTACTATGGATAGTGTTCTATGGCATTCCAGACCAAGTTAGTTAATTGTTCATCTAAAGATCAAAAAATTGGTCTCTACAAGCCACGACAAAAAATGGAGAGCTATCCATTATTAGGTGTGTTTTATAGTGAGTTTGCTGGAGAATGACTACCTGGAAGTCTTTCCTTAACATGGATAACCTAAAACGGGTCTGCTAAGTTTATTTAGCCCAGCTCCTACCTCTTTCTGCTGCAGAAATAAAAAAATATATATACACCAAGAAAATATGTTTCTTGCTACACACTTGACAGCTACATTATTTCCCTAGGGTTAACCCCCTGGAAGTAGAACAAGAGGCCAAATATAAGAGAAGTTAGGAGGAAAAAAACATCCCTGGGGATGTATAATAAAGTTGACTAACACATGAATAAGTAAAGCAGAAGAAGAAGAAGAAGAAGAAGAAGAAGAAGAAGAAGAAGAAGAAGAAGAAGAAGAAGAAGAAGAAGAAGAAGAATCTCATCTGAAGAACTACAGGCACCCTCCTCCAACCTGGTCAATACAAATGAATCAGCCAGGTCATTCCAGTGCAGTACCTTGGACAGAAATGAAAAGGTAGAGGGCTTAATGCTATTTTCCCATTTCCAAATGCTCTTAATCCACAATCCCTGGGTGGCTTAATCATTAACAGGCTGAAGTAATGGTATATAAAAATGATAGGCTAATTATGCTCTTTAGGTTGCCAAGGACAGAAGTAAATTAAGCTACCTCAAGTAATAATGGTTCAGGGTTCAGCTGTATATAACCATGTGTGTATCATTTTCTCTCTCTACCTATTAATCTTTACCCTTCCTTCCCCTAACCTCCCAAACTATCTGGCTAATTCTTTCCAGGAATCTCAGATCAAACTCCAGGGAAAGCCTGTTTGCCAGTGTGATCACTTATTACTCCTCAATCAGAGTAACTCTTAAAGCTTTACACCATCCTACAAACTGCAGGTGCTTATAGTACCTTACCTGTGGCCAAATCAGCAGACATCCATTATACAAACTGTTCAGGCAGCTTCGTGGGGCAAGAAGCTATAGACTAAAGCAGACTTATTATGTACTCTATGGCTCATTACAAAATATCCTCCCCCCTCAAAGATTCATAAATGAAAAATAAATGGATCACAAGAGCTGTCCTAATAAGTGGATAAATCTACTCTTGGAATCATAATTTCCTGGCGTACTGGAAGATGATGAACATTCCAGAGATGGTACCTAACTGGAAGATGTAGGTCAGTGAGGCTTGTGTTATCCAGTTGCATCTTGTCCCGAGTTCCTTTCTGGTACCTCTGCTTTCTGGTAGCCATGAGGGGAACAACTTTGTTCCATTTCACATCACAGCTGCCATGATGTTCTGCCTCACCATAGGCCCACAACCGTGGAGCAAACAACCATGTTCTAAATTCTTTGACACTGGAGAGCCAAAAGGAACCTTTCTTCCCTTACATTGTTCTCTAAGTATTTGTCACAAAAATAAGTTGTTCAATATTGAATCAGACAAGTGTTTGCCAAGCCACCACCAAATCCTTTGGAGGAAGTAGTAGAAAGAATCTAAATGTGAGATCATTTTTCCAAACATTCATCTGACAAACAAACAAATGAGATCAAAGGCTAGTGGGCTGACTCACACAGGGAGTCTTGGTAATGTTTGCCTAGTCCACACTTCTCATTCTCCATGTGGCATATTTCCTCTTATAAAGGAATGTCCGACAGGGAGTTTTGGTAAAGTATTTAGAAATCTCATTGAATACAAGCTTATATAAAAGCGCAAATTGGATCCTTTCCTTCTTCAGGATTGCAACTTGTTTTTCACCTATAATGTCCTCAAAACAGATTCCATTAGTAATCCCCAGTATCTAACACAGAAGCTAAGCAGGAGGGTGTACAAAGCTCAGGGTCTCTAAGGAAGATCAGTTGGGAATCACTGTAAGAATTGTAATGCTTTTGCTCCCAGATACACAATTTCTAGATATGGTTGCACAAATGTACAAATATGCATTGTGAAGTTGCTTAGAATAGTAAAAGATTGGAACCAAACTAAAACATCCATAACACAGAACTGATTTTTTAAAGAAAGAAAAGATTGTATTGTGTTCATGTAACATAATACCATATAGCTTTGGGCTGAGAGGGGTAAACTAGGTTCATCTATACTCACTGACTTGAAAGGGCTGTTTACAATTTGTTTGATAAAAAAGCAAGGTACAGAAGAGGAGATGATGTGCATCTATTTTGGTGGAAATTTATATACAATTGCATCCTACATTTATGCATATACATACATAGAGAAATGAATTATTTGTATATGTACAGAATTTTTTAACAACTTTATTTTAAGAAACAAAGATAAATGTACAGATTTTAAGGATTTCTTTTGCATAAAAGTATACAATACATTTTTGTCAGTATTTGTTTATTTTTTTAAAGGTTTGATAGTGTGATCAAGATCCCACTAGCTACAATTAGTGTAAAGTACATGTAAAACAAGATGCAACCTGGAAATAGTCAAAGATTTCTTGGTGTGTAAAGATTTTTTTTTTACAATGAGCAAACAGTACATGTCAAACAGTGTGCAACGCGGCATTTGTCAATGTGGTCTTGGTGGGTAAGGATTGAGCATGATTTTTTTTTGTTTGTTTGTTTGTTTAGTTTTCTTTTTATCTTGGACTTCATACAGTCTGTGAGTTGCTTCTGGTAGAGTGCCAGCATCCCACTATCAGTGACTGAATATTATGTCTGTTCTTTTGTGACTGGGTTATCTCACTCAGGATGATATTCTCTAGATGCAGCCATTTCCTTAAGAATTTGGTTAAGTCATTGTTTCTGGTTGCTGAGTAGTATTCCATTGTGTAAATGTACCACAATTTTTGTATCCATTCGTCTACTGAAAGACATCTGGGTTCATTCAAGATTCTGGCTATTATAAATAGAGCTGCTATGAACATTCTGGTGCATATATCTTTGTTGTGAATTAAAGTGTCTCTGTTGTATATGCACAGAAGTGGAATAGCTGGGACTTCAGGTAGTACTATGTCCAATTTTCTGAGGTATCGCCAGACTAATTTCCAGAGTAGTTGTATTAGTTTACAACCACACCAGCAGTGGAGAAGTGTTCCTCTTTCTCCACATCCTCGCCAGCATCTATTGTCATCTGAGTTTTGGATCTTGGCCAATCTGACTGGTGTGAGGTAAAATCTCAGGGTTGTTTTGATTTCCATTTCCCTGATGGCTAAGGATGTTCAGCACTTCCTCAGATGTTTCTCAGCCATTCGATATTCCTCAACTGAGAAGGTTTTATTTAGCTCTGTGCCCATTTTTTTAATAGGGTTGTTTGATTCTCTGATGTCTAGCTTTTTGAGTTCTTTGTATACCTTGGATTTTAGGCCTTTATCTGATGTGGAGTTGGTAAAGATCTTTTCCCATACTGTGGGTTGCCATTTTGTTTTCTTGACAATGTTTTAGCCTTACAAAAACTTTGCAATCTCATTAAGTCCCATTTGTTAATCTTTGACCTTAGAGCTTGTGCCAGTGGTGTTTTGTTCAGAAAATTTTCTCCTATGCCTATGTGTTCTATGGTTTTCCCTACTTTGTCATCTAATAGTTTCAGTGTATCTAGTTTATGTGGAGATCTTTGATCCACTTACACTTGAGCTATGTACAAGGAGAAAAGAAAGGGTCTATTTTCATTCTTTTGCATGCTGAGGGACAGTTGGACCACCACCATTTATTGAATAGGCTGTCCTTTTTCCATTGAATATTTACAGCTCTTTTGTCAAAAATCAGGTGACCATATACATGAGGGCTCATTTCTGGATCTTTTATTCTATTCCATTGATCCACATGCCTATTTCTGTACCAGTACCATGCAGTTTTCAGCACAATTGCCTTGTAATAAAGCTTGAGGTCAAGGATAGAGATTCCCACAGATGTTTTCTTGTTCTTGAGGATGGATTTCACTATTCTAGATCTTTTGCTGTTCCATATGAAATTACACATTGATCTTTCCAACTCAGTGAAGAACTGGGTTGGAATTTTGATGAGTATTGCATTGAATCTGTAGATTGCTTTTGGTAGGATGGCCATTTTTAAAATGTTATTCTTTCCAATCCATGAGCATGGGAGATCTTTCCATTTTCTGAGATCATCCTCAATTTCCTTCTTTAGAGGTTTGAAGTTCTTGTCATACAGGTCATTCACTTGCTTAGTTAAAGTGACACCAAGGTATTTCATAGATTTTGTGACAATTTTAAAGGGTACCTTTTTCCTAATTTCTTTCTCCACATGTTTGTCCTTTGAGTATAGGAAGGCTACTGATTTGTTTCAGTTAATTTTGTATCCAGCCACATTGCTGAACTTGTTTATCAGCTGTAGGAGTTCTCTGGTGGAATTTTTGGGGTCACTTAATTACACTATCATGTCATCTGCAAAGAGTGATGTTTTTAACTCTTCCTTTCCGGTTTGTATCCCCTTGATCTTCTTTTGCTGTCTAATTGCTCCGGTCAGGACTTCCAGTACTATGTTGAAAAGGTAGGGGGAGACTGGGCAGCCTTGTCAGGTACCTCATTTTAGTGGGATTGTTACAAGTTTCCCACTGTTAAGTTAAATGTTGGCCGTTGATTTGCTGTATATTGCGTTTATTATGTTTAGGTATGGACCTTGGATTCCTGTTCTTTCCAGTACTTTTAACATGAAGGGGTGTTGGATTTTGTCAAATGCTTTCTAAGCATCTAGTGAGATGACTATGTGATTTTGATCTTTGAGTTTGTTTATATGGTGTATTACATTGATGGATTTTCTTATATTAAACCATCCCTGCATCCCAGGGATGAAGCCTACTTGGTCATGATGAATGATCATTTTGATGTGTTCTTGGATTTAGTTTGCAAGTATTTTGTTGAGTATTTTTGCATCAATGTTCATAAGTGAGATTGGTCTGAATATCTCTTTCCTTGTAGGGTCTTTGTGTGGTTTAGGTATGAGTGTTATTGCAGCCTCAAAAAATGAGTTGGGTAATATTCCACCTGATTCTATCTTTTGGAATAGTTTGGCTAGTATTGGTGTTATATCCCCAATAAATGTCTGATAAAATTCTGCACTGAACTCGTCTGGACATGGGCTTTTTTTGGTTGGGAGGCTTTTGATGACTTCTTCTATTTCTTTAGGTGTTATAGGGTTATTTAGAAGGTTTACTTGGTCCAGGTTTAACTTTAGGATCTTGTACCTACCTAGGAATTTGTCCATTTCCTCCAGATTTTCCAATTTTGTGGAGTATAAATTTTTGTAGTAGGATCTGATGATTTCTTGAATTTCCTCAGTTTCAGTTGTTATGTCACCACTTTCCTTTCTGATTTTGTTAATTTGGATACTCTCTCTTTGCCCTCTAGTTAGTCTGGCGAGGGGTTTATCAATCTTGTTGATTTTCTCAAAGAACCAACTCTTGGTTTTGTTGATTTTTCAAAGGTTCTTTTTGTTTCTATTTGGTCTACATCTGCCCTAATTTTGATAATTACTTGCCGTCTACTCTTCTTGGGTATATCTGCTTCCTTTTGTTCTAGGGTTTTTAGCTGTTCTGTCAGGTTTTGATGTAAGCTCTCTTCAGTTTCTTTTTGGGAGGACATTGGTCTATGAGTTTTCCTCTCAGTACTGCTTTTCTTGCATCCCATAGGTTTGGGTATGTTTGGTTTCCGTTTTTGTAAAATTCTAGACAAACCTTAATTTCTTTCTTTATTTCTTCTTTGACCCTGCTATCGTTTAACAGAGCGTTGTTAACTTTCCATGTGTATGTGTGCTTTTTGTTGTCTTTGTGGTTGTTAAAGACCAGCAATAGACCATGGTGATCTGAGAGGATGCATGGGAGTATTTCAATCTTCTTATATCGATTGAGGCTTTTTCTGTGTCCAATTATGTTGTCAATTTTTGAGACAGTGCCATGGGGTGCTGAAAAGAAGGTGTATTCTTCTACTTTAGGAAGATATGTTCTGTATATATCTATTAATTCTAGTTGGTTTAAAGTCTCTGTTAGCTTTGCAGTGTCCATGTTCAGTTTCTGTTTCCATGATCTGTCCATTGGTGAGAGTGGGGTACTAAAGTCTTCTACTATTATTGTGTGGGGTGAAATGTATTTTTTTAGCTTTAGTAAGGTTTCTTTTATGAATGTGAGTGCTTTTTTATTTGGAGCATATATGTTAAGGATTGAGAGTTCCTCCTGACAGATTTCCCTGGTAATGAGTAAAAAGTGTCCTTCCTTATCTTTTTTGATAACTTTTGGTTGGAAATTTACTTTATTCGATATTAGAAGAGCCACTCCAGCTTGCTTCTTGGGGCTGTTTGCTTGGAAGTTTTTTTTCCACCCTTTTACTCTGACATAGTGTCTGTCTTTGTCTCTGAGATGAGTTTCCTGTATGCAGCAAAAGGCTGGATTTTGTTTATGTATCCAGTCTGATAGCCTATGTCTTCTTATTGTGGAGTTGAGTCCATTTATGTTAATAGATATCAAGGAATAGTTGTTTCTGTTTCCTGCTATTATTGCTTTTGTGGGTTGAGTTGTGTCTGTGTCTTTTTCTTTTTTTTGGTTTTCTTGTTTAGGAGTTTTCTTGTTTTTGCGAGGCTGTATTTTCCCTCATTTAATTGGATTTTCCACCTATAATTCGTTGTAGTGCTTGGTTTGTGGTCATATATTGTATAAATTTAGATTTGTCTTGAAATATCTTCATCTCTCCATCTATGGTGATTGATATTTTTGCTGGGTATAGCAGCTTGGGCTGGCACTTGTTCTCTCTTAGGGTGTGCATGATGTGTGTCCAGGCTCTTCTAGCTTTCATAGTCTCTGTTGAGATATCGGGTGTGATTCTGTTTGGCCTGCCTTTATATGTTACCTGACCTATTTCTCTTACTGCTTTTAGTATTCTTTCTTTGCTTTGGGCACTTGGTGGTTTGACTATTATGTGTCGGGAGGTATTTCTTTTCTGGTCCAACCTATTTGGAGTTCTGAAGGCTTCTTTTATGCTCGTGCTCATCTCTTCTTGAGGGTAGGGAAGTTTTCTTCTAGGATTTTGTTGAAGATATTTACTGTGCCTCTTAGTTGATACTCTTCCTTCTCTTCTATTCTTATTATTCTTTGGTTCTGTCTTCTCATTGTGTCCTGTATTTCCTGGACATTTTGGGCTAGGAGCTTTTTGTTTTTTGCATCTTCCCTGGCTGTTTTGTCTATGTTTGCAATGTTGTCTTCTGCCCCCGAGATTCTCTCTTCCATCTCTAGTAGTCTATTAGAAATGCTTGCTTCTTTGACTCCTGATTTTTTTTTTAGGTGTTCTACCTCTAGGGTTATCTCTTTTAGTGTTTTCTTTATTGTGTCAATTTCTGTTTTAAATTTCCTCTTCCATTTTTTCATCTCTTTGTTTCTGTTTTCCTCTAGTTCTTTGAGTTCTTTGAGTGTTTTTCTTGTTTCCTCTTTAAAAGCTTCTGATTCTTTTTGCTTTTCCTCTTGTTCTTGTTTAAGTATCTCTATCCCTGTCTTTAGGTATGATTTCAGGTCTTTGTCTTATTTTTCTGGAGTGTTTGGCATTCCAATGTTTGCTGTTATGGGAGAGCTGGGCTCTGCTGTTGTCAGCTTGTCTTGGTTTCCTTGGGATATACTCTTTAGCTTTCCTCTTGACATCTTGTTGTCAGTGATATGTACTTGCCTTTCCCTTGTATCTGGTCTGTGTCCCTGGATTTCCAGTGGTCCAGGTGGCAGATGGGCTGAGCCCTGTTCTGTGCACCAGAATCGCCGTCTGGAAACAGAACTTCCAATGTTGTGTTCCTGGTCCCTGGTTTGGGCAGGGTGGGAGCGTGCTTTCCTTGCACACTTCGCAGAGATCTCTCTGCTCCCTGACTGCCTAGATCTCCTACTCACCAGTCTTTAAAACTTTAGGAACTGCTGGCCCGGGTGGCAGATGGGCCGAGCTCTGTTCTGCGCCCCAGATTCGCTGGGTGAAAACAAGAGTTCCAAAGTTGTGTTCCTGGTCCCTGAATTGGGCAGTGCGGGTGCGTGCTTTCTGTGCACACTATGCAGAGATCTCTCTGCTCCCTGACTGGCTAGATCTCCTACTCACCAGTCTTTAAAACTTTAGGAACTGCTGGTCCAGGTGGCAGATGGGCTGAGCTCTCATGTGTACAAAATTTGACCAGAGGATATACCAATGAAAAAGTCTACTTGCCCAAAGAAAGGAACCTGGGAGACTGAGGAAAGAGAATATTAGAGATACTTTTATTCTGTATCCTACTGTTCCTCTAAAGTATATATTGTGTAAACAAATTCTCTTTTAAACATTAACTGGTGTGTTGGGATGTTGGTTCTGTAGATAAAATATTTGTTGCTCATGCATGAGTTCCATAGGGTAGCATACATCTATGTATGTGGCTAACAGCACCAGGGCAGAGAGTCAAGTGGATCTTGATAAGTGGCTGCTGGACAACAAACCCAGCTAAAACTGCAAGCTCTGGGTTCTGTGAGAGATATTCTCAAAATACAAGGCCAAGAGTGATAGAAGAAAAAATGTTGACATCAGTCTTGGCCTCAACATGCACTTTCATACCTATGTGTTTACGGGCACGCATGCACAGGCGCACATACACACACACACACACACACACACACATGCACTAGCACACTTGGTGAGGTTAGAGAAGGTGAGCAGAAAGTAAAGGAGAAGAGAAGTTTATTTAATTAGTTGTAAAATGAAGAAAGGGACCCATGCAGTGGCTTCCAGTATTGTGTTGTAGCTACAGTTAGAAGGCAAAACATCTGTTCCAGTGTTTGCTATGTTCTGTACTGTACATAGAGTTATCAACAAAAGAAATTAAATGTAGTATCATTGGAGTTTTGAAGAACAGTTCTAGCTCTCACCTACCCTGCTCTGTACAAACTTAGAAATCTGAAGGGCTTTCAAGCCTGCATAGTCCATTGTTTGTTTAGTCACTGGCACGCTATGAGACAGTGGAAAAAACAAGAAATATTCCCAACTCTTCCTTCAGAACACTGTCTTCAGGCAGAGGAGAAGAAAGACAGTCCTCCCAGTGGCCCCATTCACTTGGGAAACCTGATTCTTTACTACTACTACAGACACAGGCAAGGATGTCTCTCCTTATTAGAGTTCTCATTCTTGCTCTGTCTCCATACATTTTCGTGTTTGTTTTGTTTTGTATTTGTTTTGTGTTTGGTGTTTGGGTTCTTTGGGTTGGGGAGATGAGTTTGGGAGATTTTTGGGTTTTTTTGTTTTTGTTTCTTGCTCTTTGGTTTTTAAATTTTGGAGACAGGTTTTCTCTGGCACTTGTAGACCAGGCTGGCCTTGAACTCAAAGACTCACATGCCTCTGCTTCCCAAGTGCTGGGATTAAATGCATGTATCCCCACTGCCGTGCCATATTATTACCTTCTTATTCTGGGCTTGCATGCAATGGATTTAACCACAGACAGTTAATGAAGTGGATACATCATCTTTTTTTATTAAATATTTTTTGTTTACATTTCAAATAAACACTCTATTCCATCCCCTGCTTCTCTGAGAGTACTCCCCCACCCACCAACTCCTGGCTCTATGCCCTGGCATTCGCCTACACTAGTTAACTGAGCCTTCACAGGACCAAAGGCTTCTTATCCCACTGATGTTCAACAAGGCCATCCTCTGCTACATTTGCAGCTGGAGCCATGGGTCACTCCATGTGTACACTTTGGTTGATACATTATCAATTCTGAGTTTAGTCTTTCAGAGACTTAGCCAAATTCTGACTGAGACATTATATAAAATCCCAATGGCTTTTTTTGAAGACTACCTGTGGAAAGATCCAAAGAAAGAAAATGGGTCCTAAGTCTATATCCATTAGCATAAGACCCAGTCACATGAGTGAACCCATTGTAGATCTTTCAGTCCACATTGGACCACTATGGTTGAATTATTGAGTTGAGCACTTGCTCAAATTTCTGACCCACAGACATATGCATATACTTACAATGTAATGACACTAATAATATGTTTGGAGGGCATTATGTCATACAATGAAACATAACCTACACAGTCCAGCATCACTTTTAAACATACTGACACCTCCAAACTTCATTCAAAATTCAATCTAAATTACGTCAGAAAAATAATGTAACCTTGGGCTTTTCTACCCATGTCTCAAATAATGACTCAGAAACTTCTTTATGTACAATGCATAGGCCTTAGTTTGGGTTTGTTTCTAGTGTAGCTTTTAATTTATTTAACCAGTTTAAATTATTGTATGCCTGCCATTTCTTCAAGCCCAAGGTTGAATCTTTTGCCTCTATCTCCTGGACTTCCCCTCTCTGTGCCAGAATTCTCACCAACTCATTGCCCATCAGCTTTTTATTGACAGGTGATGTTTTTACACAGTGCACAAGACATTATCCTGAGAGAGAAACCATATAGCTACCCATGACTAGCATCCATGATTATTGGGAGGAAGGTAAAGCCAAGTTAGGACAACAAAATTTCTCCAGTACTTGCTTCCCATACTAGCAGATATTAAATCCCCACTAACAAAACCAAGACCACTCCTTGCCTACAAGACCTCAGGGTTCATGACCTAGTTTGCTAGCCTAACAAATATCATAATATCATCAATCTTGAAGGGTCCATTGACTGGCCACATATGCTCCAACATTCTCCCCATATCAACCCAGTACAACCATCTGGCTGTCCTTGGAATATCATCCAGAACCTTTAGCATAGCCCTTGCCCTCTGAGGCTGGGTTTACAAAAAAAAAAAAAAAAAAGTCTTAAAGAGAGGTTCCTGGACTTAACTTTCCTCAGCCCACAGAAACTGGCAGTTGGCACCCTCTGAAGCCCATGTGCCCATTCTCACCAACCCACAGGGTTGCCAAGGCCTGAAAGAGGCAGCACTGAATTTTTTTCATGTGCTACAACTCCATGAGAACACATTCTTCCTTATAATATGCAAATCTTTTGTTTGACTTTGAAACATCTTACTAACTTTTAAACATACCATCAGAAAGTCATCAGCTGCAAAAAGGAAGAAAATACCTGTTCTGAATTATAGACATGGCCTTGAGATTCAGAAAGGGACATTTGGGCTTCTAGTAAGAATGGAAGATTCAAAACGTATCATGAGGGGAAACAGTAAGGTCATCAAACACAGTTCAGCAAAAAACAGACTGACAGGCAAGCTTGGCAGAGAAGCTTCAAGCAGAGAAAAAAAAAAAAAAAGAGATGCAAAAAGGATCCCAGCCATCCTCAGCCCTCACTTTTATGAGAAAAAATTCCATTGCATAGACTTTCATCACTGTTGAGCTAGACAAAAAGAAAGAGGCAAGTTGATTGTGGATACTGTAAGAGATGTGTGCTTCTAGAAACCATAGGCGGGTGCTGTTTGGAGGGGTGACTTTCTCCTTAATCATCTGATTCATTTTTATAACCCCTCACTACGAATCAAATATTTACAAACTAGTGCCATGGTATTCTTGGATCAGGTGTATGCATTCAGACTAAGCAAGAACAATGGAGAGGGAAGGGCAGATCAGAGCCACCCAGGTCACCTGCCTGGTTGCTTGCAATGTTTCAGTGTCTTTAAGACTCTCACAAACCTCTCCATTCCCTCTGCTGTGTTCACCTGGCCTTTCTTCCATTTCTTTCTTTCTTTCTTTTTTTTTCTTTACCCCAAAGAAATAATCTAACCACTCTGGGTTCCTTTGCATACAAAATGTAACTGTTCCTTTTTCTTCTTTCAGATAAAGGCAGGCTCTGGGAGGGAGAAGGGAAAAAAAGCCCCTGGCTTCTTCAAATTAGCTCTGAAATAAAAGTCACTGCCAGATGTTATATAAAAGGTGACGTAATCCTAAAGTACTTCATTACATATGCAGCTCAGCTCTTCAGCCCAGGGGGATTTTATTACATTTTGTCGATTTCATTTTCTATACTCACATAATTTTTACATAATTTTTTCTGCCTGACAGGCAGCTTCACATTTTCACAGTAACTCATCAAGATAGCAGCGTTACAAGAGTGCAGGAAACCAGGTTAGCAGTTTACAAATACCAGCACTAACGGGTCAGATTTGTCCCGGAGATACAAATCAGAGGTAAATGGTCCATCCATGCGTGAAAGAAGCAAATCTATTTTAGAATAATAGAGAATAACAGGACACTTTTCAGCCAGCACTGTGTTTTTTCAAAGCATGTACTGAATCTTTCGCAAAAGTAGGGAAATAGAGATGTGCCCATCTAAAGTTATGCTTTCCTTTCCTTTGTTTCCCTAATAAATTCCTGGCTCGAAATGAACTAGATAGCTGTAGAACATGCATTAAGATCAAAGTTACTGCCTTTTCAGATTTCCACAAAAATTAGAAGAGGACACACCATTGGCGCCAGTGAAATATCTCAGTACCGAGATGCTTCAAGTCCAAATACTGAGAGATACTTCCTCCCACTCTCCAGGTGCTAAGAAGCATTCTTCTCCCACTCTGTTCTTGGGCTCTCGCGCCTGCACTGCCCTCTAATGGCTAAATATGGAAGTGCAGGCTGAACCCTTGCTCCTTGAGAACTAAAGATTGCTGAGAGTCATTTGCTAGAAGCTCTTGGTTCTGGTGAACTCTCTAATTCCGAGAGGAATAAGAAGATTCCTAGGACTCCTACCCCAAGAACTAGTGCTTACCTGGGCCAGAGAGATAGCTCATGGGTACACACATTTACCATCAAGGCTTAATGACTTTTAGTTCCATCCCTTGGACTCACATAGTAAAAAGATAAAATCAAATCCTTACATACAAGTTGTCCTCTGACTTCCACATTTGGGCTGTGATATATGCCTTACTACCACCCCCCAAGGCACACAATCAATAAATTAAATGTTATAGTTTTTTTCTAAAAGACTGATCTTACCAAAGTTTCATCTTCATAGGTTTCAGTTTTAAAGAAAAATTTGGTAAAACAGAACTTGATTGTTTTCAAACAGTTATTGCAAAAAAAAAAAAAAAAAAAAAAAAAAAAAATCCAGCAAGACACTTTCATTCTATATCAAAGTAGTATTTGAATTTGGGATAGGGGGAGTTATAAAAATTTTAAGAACAAACTATATTCAGCATTTCTTCAGACCCAGAGAACAGAGAAATTAACAACCATTCCTCTCCCCCAAATAAAATGTATCTAAGTTCAAAGTTTGTCTCCAAAATCAACACATTTTTTTACTTTTATAGATTTCTTATTTCATACACCAATAGTTTTTCTTCTTTCTTTATTTTATTTTAGCTTTCTATGACAATGTTTTTATTTCATTTTATGTGTATGTATATATGCTAGCATGTATGTCTGTGTGTTGCTGTAAATATTGAAATATGATTCTGTTGCTACTGGCCCCCACGGTCTTGCTCCATGGGAGCTGCTCCAGAGTGGAGGCAAGCATTCGGACTTTGTCATACTGTCTGCAAGCCACCCTCTCCATACGGTTTCCTTCCCAGGTGATTCACCCCACCTGCCCTGTAGCTTCTGGTAGATATGACTGTCCCAGGCATGTTCCTTTGCTCCACTGCCTGGCACAAACAATACGGCAAAGCTCATTAGCTTATCAAACAGGTTTATAGATTAAATTCTCAATCCACAAACCCTCTACACAATATGCTTAAAACCAATGGACAGAGATACAAACTTCCTTTCTATATGATATAATATGACCCATAGAAACTCTTAGAAATAATAACAACCTCATCAAGCTAGAGATGCCTCTGGAGAAGCATACACATCTGTCTTCATCGGCATTCCTCCCGGAATCTCCTCCTCTCCTCTACCATTTTTCTAGCTTTTTCCTGTATACCTCTCCACTGTCCAATAATGTATCCCCTTAACATCAACCTACACTGCACCACTTGTGTGCCTGGTGGTAGTAGTAACCAGAAAGGGTGTGGTATCCCCTAGAAGCAGAATTGTAAATCTTTGTAAGCCATTATGTCTGTGCTGAGAATCAAACCTGAGGCTTCTAGCTTAGCAACCACTTCACTAAACTACTGAGTGATCTCTCCAGCCCTTATTTTAACATCTTAATTATATGTGGGGGGAAATTGTAGACATGGTTTTCTGGGGAGGCCAGAAGACCACATTACATCCCCTGGAGCTAGTGTTAGGTTATGACCCACCTCACATAAGTTCTAGGAACTTAACTCTGGTCTTCTGCAAGAGCAGTATGCACTTTTAACTGCTGAGCCATCTCTCAGTGAGTCCTGAGAACTCCTTTTTAAATCAGCTTTTCATCACAGAGAAGTTATTCATGAACATAGTATATAAGTCACTCCACAATCTTGTTCCTAAACACACAGTCCAGGCAATCTCATGTCCTCCTTACCCGTGCAAATCTAAGATGCTTCTGTCATAGCTCCTTGAGTTCTGAAGCTCACATTATGTATTCCGCACCATGGAAGATGACTTCATGTGTGCACATTAACCTGTACACTCATATTCATGCCACATACATATTCTTCCCAATGGATTATAATTTTGCTAAGAGTGATCATCAATGTATATTGGATGATGAATATTAAACTTTAACAGTTCTATCATGTATTATGTCATGCTCACCTGCCCTTATTTAGAAAAACTGTTATTCTCTCTGGAAAGGAAGGCAGGAAGGCAGGGAGGCAGGGAAGGAGGCAGGGAGGTAAGCAGGTAGGGACACAGGCAGGGAGGCAGGAATAAGGCAGTGAGGCAGGAAAATGGGAAGAAAGAAAGGAAGGAAGGAAAGAAGGGAGAAATGAAGGAAAAAGGGAGGGAAGGAGAGAGGGGGGAGGGAAAGAAGGATGGAAAGAAGAATAGAAAGAAGGAAAGAAAGCAGCAGGCTGGTCTTTTTACCCACCTTTAGTTTTGTATGTTTTTGTTGCACTAATTTTTTGAGGTTACCATGGCAAAACATGTGAAACAACTAATGACTTAAGCCATTCAGGATTTATTATTCATAGCTCTGGAGATAAAAAGGCTGAGATTCACAAATCATCTGTCTCTGCTAACTCTGTAGTCTTCTCCTCACTTATTCCTAGTCTCCCCTGTTTCTCAGAAGTCCCTGGAGTTCCTCAGCTTGTTGACTGTCATGTAACATGTGTGTGTGTGCATGTGTGTACATGTGTGTGTATGTGTATATGTGTTTTCACACACATCAATATCTATATGTTTTTATACATCTCTCTCTTCTGACTTTGAGCTTCTTCTCATGCTATTATGATGTATGGCACCTTGAGATGATGACTAACTCAAGTTTTGTATAACCACATCTTAATCTGTGTCTCAATCAATAAGGTGACATTCCCCAGTTCCTAAGTTAGAACTTGAACATATTTTTGAGGGAGAGGGACATAGTTTAACCAAAACATAGATTCACTATTCACCCACAGCTCTGCCCAATCGTCTGAGTCTTCTCTAATAATTAAATATTTTCTGCTTTCTCTCCAGTTTTGTATTCTATGTCAGCTAATTTTCAGCTGACTTTTTCCTTTGTAGACTGCAGCTCATATCCTTTCAGGTTTTAAATGAAAAACAAGAAGTTATTTAATTCCAACCTGGGGTTTCTACCCCACTCTAGACCAATTAGTTCCCAGATACACAACCTTTATATTTACAGTGAGTCTTAAATAGCACAAGAGCTGAGCAGATATCTACCTTTCAAGCTATTAGAATCTACTTTCCTACAGATAACTCGCCATGTTATTACTTGCCATGTACTATGTTTTATCTGGGCTGCTCTTAAGTCCAATTGGCCAGCCCTCAGGGCCACATGTTTTATGGCTCACCTAACCCATGATGACTTTTTCTTCTCACGCTGTATCCCCCTCCCACTTTGTGGTTCACTCCAGATCTCAAGCCTGTCTTTTCTACCCAGATATTGACTGTTGGCACGTTTATTTTCCAATTATAAATAACTTGGAGGCAAAATAATGAGTCTATATGCAGACTCCAGGTCTGACCCCCTGCCCCACACTTAACATTATGATAGACAACAATACCAAACCTCAATTGCTAGTCCCTCAGCTGTTCCATTGACTCCACATAATTATGTTCCACACCAATCACTAGAGGGAGGAACTCAAAACCATGCAAAATAATACTTTAAAAGACTTAACTAAGATCCTCTTGAAGTGGAGGTAGGGCACAGATTTTTTTCTCTACAGAGAAGTACATTATTATTTTCTCACTCCAGGTTGGTTAAAGAAATTAACACAAAGGAATAGCAGAAATATGTCTCCATCTATGTTACTGCATCTGGTGCTTTATTAAGGGAGGAGGGTATTTGGTAATGGCTGAAGAATAAATAACATGCCACTTTAATATAGTTTCCTGATCCAAAAAATTGGGAGAAGGGATTATCCCAAATCTAAGATGCATATAAGTAGAAAGAAATGTCCTCCCTTTGAGACCACATGATTCCACACAGTATGATCAGAGATTCTGGTTGTTTGGTTGGTTTTTGTCTTGTTTTTAATCTACCTAGCTATATTATCAATGAACAATGTTCTTAAGAGGCTAGCAGAAGCTTCCTTCAAATTGTCTCTACACTACAGACTGATGGTCTGATATTATCTAATCCCACATAAGATGAGTTTGAGAAAAAGGCAGTATACTCAAGACAACAAAAGAAGAAAAAAACTAAAACAAACAAACAAAAAAACAAGAGTGAGGGGAGGCAGAGTCAAAACTAATCTAGACTAAGAAGAAAAAAAAGAGAATAAAACAGAATACAAGAATGGAGAAAGGAGCAGGAATTAAAAATAAATAAATAAATAGATAGATAGATAGATAGATAGATAGATAGATAGATAGATAGATAGATAGATAAAAAAAACAGAAACCCAGAGAGAGGACCAGGTGACCTCTATCAGGACTCAAGACCTGCCTGCAGACAGTTGAGCTCCCAGAACAGAGTCTCAAGTGCTCTTCCACTTGGGCCCACGGAGAAAGAATGGAGTTACTGCTACCAGAAATTACTGCCTGCCTACAAAGAGCCAAACACCCAGGAACAAACTTTGTCCTGAGGCCACAGGACCTCAGACTCATGTGAAACACAAGCTATAGTCAGAGACAACAAGATCACCTAAAATCACATATAACAAGATTGCAAGAGGAAAGTGAAAGAACCTAAGCAATAGAAACCAAGACAACCTGGCAACATCAGAACCCAGCTCTCCTACCCTAGCAAGTAGTTGATTTCCCAACATACCAGAAAAACAAGACTTAGACTTAAAATAATACTTTATAATGATGATGATAGAGATCTTCAAGATCACAAGAACAAAAGTAAACAAATAAAAGACCTTAAAAAGGAAACACCAAATCTCTCAAAGAATTACAGGAAAACACAACCAAGCAGGTAAAGAAATACAAAATGGAAATAGAAACAATAAAAAAACACAATAAGAGACAACTCTGGAGATAGAAAACCTAAGAAAGAAATCAGGAGTCATAGATGCAAACATCACCAACAGATGACAAGAGATGGAAGAGAGGATCTCAGGGGCAGTAGACAACATAAAAAACATTGACACAACAGTCAGAGAAAATACAAAAACCAAAAAACCCCTAACCCAAAACACCCAGAATTTCCAGGACACAATGAGAAGAACAAACCTAAGGATAATAGAGGTAGAAGAGGGTGAAAAGTCCCAATTAAAAGGCACAGTAAATATCTTCAACCAAATCATAGAGAATAAAAAACTTCCCTATCCTTAAGAATGGGATGACCATGAACATACAAGAAGCCTACAGAATTACCAATAGATTGAACCAGTAAAGAAATACCTCCTGACACATAATAGTCAAAACACTGAATGTTCAAAACAAAGAAAGAATCTTAAAAGCAGTAAGGGAAAAAAGACAAGTAACATATAAAGTCAGACTAATCAGAATTACACCAGACTTCTCAACAGAGACTATGAAAGCTAGAAAATCTTGGACAGAGGTCATACAGACCCTAAGAGAACACAAATGACAGCCCAGGCTGCTATGTCCAGCAAAACTGTCCATTACCATAGATGGAGAAACCAAGATATTTCAGGACAAAACCCAAATTTACACAATATCTGTCCATAAATCCACTAGTACAAAGGACAATAGATTGGGCAATACAAAACAAGGAAGAAAACTACACCTAAGGAACGGCAAATAAATAATCATGCAAGAAAACCAAGAGACAAAAAGCACATAAACATAAGTCTACCTTTAACAACAAAAATAATAAAAAACAATAATCACTATTCCTTAATATTTGTTAACATCAATGGCCTCAATTCCTCAATAAAATGACAAACTATCAGACAGGATACATAAACAGGATCCAGCATTTTGCTGCATACAGAAAACTCATCTCAGAGACAAAAACAAACACTACTTCAGAGTAAAAGGCTGAGAAAAAAAAAAAAAAAAAAAAAAAAAACCTTCCAAGCAAATAGTCTCAGGAAACAAGCTGCACTAGCTATTCTAATATTTAATAAAATAGAATTTCCAATAAAAGTTATCAAAAAAAGAAAGAACATGTTTTATTCATCACAAGAAAAATTTATCAAGATGAACTCTAAACCCTGAACAACTATATTCTGAATACGAGGTCAACGACATTCATAAAAGAAATCCTACTAAAGCTCAAAGCATATATTTCACCACACACAATGTTGATGCAAAAACACTTAATAAAACTCTTGCAAACCAAATCCAAGAACACATCAAAATAATCATTTACTATGATCAAATAGGCTTTATCCCAGTGATACAGGGATGGGTCAATATACTGAAATCCATTAATGTAATTTATCATATAAACAAACTCAAAGTAAAAAAAAAAAAAAAAAAAACGTGATCGTCTCACTACCTGCTGAAAAAACATTTGACAAAATTCAATACTTCTTCATGACAAAAGTCTTGCAAATATCGAGAATCCAAGCAATATACAGCAAACTCAGCAAACTAGTAGCCAACATCAAACTAAATGGTAAGAAACTTGAAGCAATCTCATTAAATCCAGGTATTAGACAAGACTTCTCACTCTCCCCCTACCTATTCAATATAGTACTAAAAGTTAAGGTCAGAGCCAGACAACAAAAAAAAAAAAGCCATGGGGATAAAAATGGAAAGGAAGAAGCCAAAATATTACTCTTTGCAGATTATAAAATAGTATACTTAAGTGACCCCAAAAATTTTACCAGAGAATTTTTACAGCTGATAAACAACCTCAAAAGTGGCTGAATATAAAATTATCTCAAATAAATCAACTGTCTACACAAAAAAATAAACAGGCTGAAAAAGAAATTAGAAGATTGATACACTTTACAATAGCCACAAAGAATATAAAATACCTTGGGGTGACAAGACAGTGAAGGATCTGTATGACAAAAACTTCAAATCTCTGAAGAAGAAAATTGAAGAAGACCTCAGAAGATGAAAAAAAATCTCCCATGCTCATGGACCAGAGAGATCAATGTTGTAAATTGGCCATATTACCAAAATCAATCTACAGATTCTATTCAATCCCCATAAAATTTTTAACTCAATTCTTCATAGAGTTGGGAAGTGCAATTTGCAAATTCATCTGGAATAACAAAAAAACTAGAATAGTGAAATTTTTTCTCAACAATAAAAAAACTTCCAGGGGAATGACCAACCTGACCTCATGCTATATTACAAAGCAATTATGATTTTAAAAATCATGTGATATTGGTACAGAGTTAGGCAGGTAGATCAATGGAACAGAAACGAGCCCATACACCTATGGTCACATGATCTTTGACAAAGGAGCTGAAAACATTCAATGGAAAAAGAACAGCATCTTCAACAAGTGTTGAACTGGCAGTTAGCATGCAGAAGAATGCAAATCAATCTTTTCTTATCTCTTGTACAAATCTCAAATCTAAGTGGATCAAAGACCACCACATAAAATCAAGTGCACTGAAACAATTAGAAGAAAAAGTGGGGAAGAGCTTAGAACACATAGGCATAGAGGAAATGTTCCTTAACAGAAAACCAATGGCTTATCCTCTAAGATCAATAATCAACAAATGGTACCTCATGAAATTTCAAAATTTCTGTAAGACTAAGGACACTGTCAAGAAGACAAAATGGCAGCCAACAGATTGGGAAGATATCTTTACAAATCTTACATCTAATAGAGAGCTAGAATCCAATATGCACAAAGAACTCAAAAAGTTAGACTAAAGAATCAAATAATTCTATTAAAAATGGGGTACAGAGCTAAACGAAGAATTCTCAACTGAGAAATATTAAATAACTGAGAAGCCCCTAAAGAATGCTCAACATCCCTAGTCATCAGGGAAAAGCAAATCAAAGCAACCCTGAGATTCCTCCTTACACCAGTCAGAATGGTTAAGATAAAAAACTCAGGTGACAGCAGATGCTGGCAAGAATTTGGAGAAAGAGGACCACTCCTCCACTGTTGGTGAGGTTATAAGCTGGTATATCCACACTGAAAATGAGTCTGGCAGAACTCAGAAAATTGGACATAGTACTACCTAAAGACACAGTTATTTCACTCCTGGGCATATATCCCAAAGATGCTCCAACATATAACAACACATGCTCCACAATGTTCATAGAAATCTTATTTATAATAGCCAGAAGCAGGAAAAAAAACCCACATGTCCTTCAACAGAGGAATGGATACAGAAAGTGTGGTACATTTACACAATGGAGTACTACTCAGCTATTAGAAACAATGACTTCGGTGCAGAATAGACTCTCAGGCCAACTGCCACCAGGAACAGTGAAGATCCAGGGACACAGGCCTAGTGAGACAGTGCTCCAAGTAGCCAAGTGGTCCGGAAACAAAGAGGACTGTGCCGAGTACGTGAAAAGTGCGCCCCTGGCCCCACCCCTGCATGGTTCAGGGAACCAGGAACCCTGCATTGGGCTGTCTGTTTCCAGCCAGCAGTCCTTGTGTGAAGAACAGGCACTTAGGCGATCTACAACCAGGAACAGCTCTGCAACCAGGAACAGCAGAGATCCAGGGACACAGGCCTGGCAAGAAGGCATTCTGAGTAGCCAGGGAGCAGAGATATCTCTGCCGAGCGCTCGTAAAGTACGCCCACCCCGACTAGTTCAGAGGAGCAGGAACCCTGCTTTGGAGTTGTGTGTTTCCAGCCAGCGGCCTGTGCATGCAGAACAGGCACTCAGGCCATATGCCACCAGGAACAGCTGAGATCCAGGGACACAGGCCTACTGAGATGGTGCTTTGAAGCCAAGTAGAAGGGAACAGAGATATCTGTGCCGAGATTGTGGAAAGTGCGTTCCCTACCACCCCCCTGCTTGGTTTAGGAAAGCAGGAACCTTCCTTTGGGCTGTCCATTATCAGTCTGCAGCCCATGCATACAGAATAGATGCTCAGGACATCTGCCACCAGGAACACGCAGAGATCCAGGGACACAGGCCAGGTACAAAGGAGAGGCAAGAACAAATCACTGACAACAAGACCACGTATGAACACAGAATAAAAGATGGCAGGAGGAAAGCAAAAGAACATATCCCTGGGAAATCAAGACAACCTGGCAACACCAGAACCCAACTCTCCCTTAACAGCAAACAGCAAAATGTCAAAAACTCCAATAAGAGAAGAATCAGACCTGAAATCATACCTCAAGAAGATGATAGAGATCCTTAAAGAAAAAGAAGAGGAAAAGCATAAAGAATTAGAAGCTTTTAAAGAAGAAACAAGAAAAACACTCAAAAATGTCAAAGAACTAGAGGAAAACACAACCAAAGAGATGAAGGAATGGAAGAAGGAATTTAAAACAGAAATGGATACAACAAAGAAAACACTAAAAGAGACAACCCTAGAGGTAGAAAACCAAAATAGAAATCAAGAGTCACAGATGCAAGCATTTCCAACAGATTACAAAAGATGGAAGTGAGATTCTCAGGAGCCGAAGACAACGTTGAAAACATAGACAAAACAGTCAGAGAAGATGCAAAAATCAAAATCAAAAAGCTCCTAACCCAAAATGTTCAGGAGATCCAGGACATAATGAGAAGACCAAACCTAAGAATAATAGGAATAGAAGAGGGTGAAGAATATCAACTAAGAAGAACAGTAAATGTCTTCAACAAAATAGTAAAAGAAAACTTCACTACCATTAGGAATCATATGACCATGAGCAAAAAACAAGCCTACAAAACTCCAAATAGGTTGGACCAAAAAAAAAAAAAAAAAAAAAAATCACACAACACATAATAGTCAAAAAGCCAAGCCCTCCCCCCAAAGATAAACAAGAATACTAAAAGCAGTAAGGGGAAAAGGTCATGTAACATATAAAGGCAGACGAATGAGACTCACACCCGATTTCTCAACAGAGACTATGAAAGCTAGAAGATCCTGGACAGGCATCATGCAGACACTAAGAGAGCACAAGTGTCAGCCCAAGCTGAAATATCCAGCAAAACTCTCAATCATCATAGAAGGAGAGACTAAAATATTCCAAGACAAAACTAAATTTAAACAATATCTGTACACAAACCCAGCACTACAACAAATTATAGGTAGAAAACCCAATACAATGAGGGGAACTACATCATAGTAAAAACAAAAAAACAAAAAAACAAAAAAAAAACAAAAAACAAACAAACAAAAAAAAAAAAACTTCTAAGCAAGAACCAAAAGAAGAAAGATACACAGGTACAATTCTACCTCAAAAAACAAAAATAGCAGGAAACAGCGACCACTATTATTTAATATCTGTTAACATAAATGGATTCAATTCCCCAATAAGAAGATATAGGCTATCACTGTATACATAACCAAAATCCAGCATTTTACTATATACAGGAAACTCATCTCAGAGACAAAGACAGACACTCTCTCAGAGTAAAAGGTTGGGGAAAAAACTTCCAAGCAAAAGGCCCCAAGAAGAAAGCTGGAGTGGCAATTCTAATATTGAATAAAGTATATTTTCAACTAAAAGTTATTTTAAAAGATATGGAAGGACACTTTTTACTCATTACAGGGGAGAATGGTCAGGAGGAACTCTCAATCCTTAACATATATGCTCCAAATAGAAGAGCACCCATATTTATAAAAGAAATCCTACAAAGGCTCAAAAATACATTACACCCCACACAATAATAGTGGGAGACTTTAATACCCCACTCTCACCAATAAACAGATCATGGAAACAGAAACTAAACAAGGACATAGTAAAACTAGCAGAGGTTATGAACCAACTGGAATTAATAGATATCTATAGAACATATCATCCTTAAACAAAAGAATACACTTTCTTCTCAGCACCTCATGGCACCTTTTCAAAACTTGAGGACATGATTAGATATAAAATAAGCCTCAATAAATATAAGATAATTGAAATACTCCCATGCATCCTTTCAGATCGCCTTGGTTTAAGGCTGGTCTTTAATAACAACAAAGACCACAAAAAGCCCATATACACAAGGAAACTGAACAATGTTCTATTAAACAATAGCAGAGTCAAAAAAGAGATAAAGACAGAAATTAAAGATTTTCTAGAATTCAATGAAAACACAATAACAGTTTGCTGACATACTTTTAAGCAAATTTTCTTATGCAGCTATAAATTTTCACTTTCTGAAACTTTGCAACAAAAACTCTAACTTACAATATATTGAGCAATGTATCAAAGAACATAGTCTCTACTGTGTCTAACCAACGGGATGGCCCTGTGTTAGACAGTATTTTTAGTCTCTAGTGTATCTTACCCACAGGGTGACCCTCTGTACTAGGTACTACAGGTACTGGTATGTTTGATCTACAGGATGGCCCTCTGTACTAAACACTACAGTCTTTAGTGTATATGACTCACAGAGTGATCCTCTGTACTAGACATTATGGTTTCTAGTGTGTTTGGAACACAGTGTGACCCTCTGTGCTAGGCACTACAGTCTCTAGTGTACCTGACCCACAGAGTGATCTTCTATGATAGGTATTATAGTCTCTAGTGTATCTGACCCACAGGATGTCCCTATGTACTAGGCACTATGGTTTCTGATGTTTTGACCCACAGGAAGACCCTATCTGTGATAGACACTATAGTCTCTAGTGTGTTTGACTCACAGGATGACTTTCTATACTAAACACTACAGTCACTAGTGTATCTAACCCACAGAGTTATCCTCTGTACTAAACACTACAATCTCTAGTGTACCTGACACACAGGATGGCTCTACGAAACTATCACAACTTTCCTAAGTTTACAGGTGTGAAGCATCAAAGCTAATAAGTTTTGGAGCTGAGATTCAATTTCAGGGTCTGGCTGGCTCTAAAAACAAACTTCACCATGTTCTCCTGCCCACAGATAACCTGTGAGAAGGGTAGTAATGCTTCTATTCAAACAATAAGAATAAATATTTGTATAGTAAAGAGCAAAGACACTCTAATGTTCATGCCTACCTGAGCCATAGAAACACTCTCAAGTCTCAGCTTGCCATTCACAAGCTCATCACAGGCACCTCTTTCACAAATTCAGGTCTTCTGAAAACTGAAAGACTTTCTGGTTAGCTTGTGGGGTGTGTCATAAGGCATAAGTTGTTGTATAACCAGTTCCTACAGACACTTACTTCTTATACACATCTCCCAAGAGAGAGATAGCATCTTTTTGAGTATAGCAAGAAAACAACCAGTCTGTGTGAGTTCTCACTCAGACCAGAATCCTCAGGAGATAACATATATACATTAAGGACAGATACACTCAGTCCTGGTCTTTGCAAAATGTTTGGTCTGATAACTGAAATTAGCCGAATTTATCTCACAAACATGACTGTAACAGTGTTAGGAAGCAAAGGCATGGGACCCTTTGCTAACTTGTAATAGGCCATCTACCTTCACCAGGAACAAGGAAAGTCATGTCGAGTGAAGAAGACCTTCCCTTAAAAAAAATTAATTTCCCAGTAAGAAACAACTATTCTCAGGATGACTGGTGACCCTTTCTGGGTTACTTATCAATGATGGCTAGATATGAGCTATTCTCCAAGGTGTCTTTAAAGTTCACGTGATGGCAGAAATATGCCATTTGGATACTCCTGTCTTCTTTTCTACAATGTGAAATTCTAGGACTTTTAACATCATGAGCCTCATTGAGCTCTTTTCCTGCCACCCCCCATTCAGGTCTTCCCAGCTTGCTACACATAGCCTAGCAACTTCATATCTATAGGTTCCCAGTAATCCCCATGTCCAAATGAAATCTGTGTTTTTGTTAGCTCTTTTGAAATTAAAAATAAAAGTTTCCCATAGCTCTCTACAAACTGAGTTGATAATAGAACTAGTTTAGTTAGCTACATTTACCAAGAGCTATCTTACCAAATTCGGAAAAGACCAATAATGTCATGACACTCAGCTCTGACCTCCCTCATTGTCATTTAAAAACAAACAAACAAACAACAACAACAACAACAAAAGCACTGATAGATCTTAGTAGGGTTGACAGCTCTCACAGTGGTAGCTCAGGCTTAAAGATAAGCTGCCCAACTCTTCTCAGCTATTAGTAGGCAATGGCTGCCTCACTGCCCTTTCCAGAGTTGGGAAAAGGCTGCTATCTACCTTGTGGGTTTAGTGAAGCAAATAGAAGTTTTATTTCTTTTCAGATTAAAGAGATGATGCAAATGAGAATTTTATCTTGCATGGAGGAGAGACAAAGTAGGAAAATGAATCCTCCTTGATTACAATCCTTTATCATTCTCATTTTATAATTACTGAATGGAATCAATCAGCTTTCAATTGTTACCTTGGTAAAATATTAAAACACCATTACTTGCCCTACATATTTCACACTTTAGCAAATTTTAATGAACTGAATGCATGAGAAATTGTTATATTATCTTTCATGATATTGGGATGCTAATGACATTGCTATTGATTTTAATTCATATTCACTGGTTAAAATGAGTCAGATTCCATTGAGGCATGGCACCTATAATCCACACTAACAAATGAAGGGTACTAAGTATTGACATAGCCAAAATGGAATCATTAATCAGAAATATCACAAAATGATTGCCAAAAACACTAAGAAGGGCTTAATCTTCATAAGGAGCATCGTCTATGGCATAATGGTTCATATGTAACTTTTGCACATTAGTGATTTCTCTAATAAAATATTTTAACTAAGTAAAAATGTCCTTGCAAGATAAATTTTGAGGACTATCAATTACCAATGGGTAGGGTCACAGGCTGAAGGAATGAAAATGAACCCTGAAGAGCAGAGAGTACATGTTATTCCTTCAGACCATTCAGGGGCTGGAAGTCTGAGTCCATGAGGAGTGCTTGCTGGACATATCTGAGGCCTTACTTATATTAACCAAAAGTTCAAACAACCCAGATGTCCTTCAGCAGAGGAAAGGATAAAGAAATTGTGGTACATTACACAATGAAGTACCATTCATCTATTAAAAACAATAACTTCATGAAATCCCTAGGCAAATGGATGGAACTAGAACCTATCATCCTGAGTAAGATAACCCAGTCACAAAAGAACACACATGCTACACACTCACTGATAAGCAGATACTAGCCCAAAAGGCTCGGAATAACCAAGAAACAATTCACAAACTTTATGAAGCTCAAAAACGAAAACAAAACAGAATATGAATGGCTCTACTCCTTCTTTAGAAGGGAGAACAAAACACTCATGGGAGGAAACAATGGAACAAATAGAGGAGCAGGAATTGGAGAAACGATCATCTAGCGGCTGCCTCACCTGGGGCATATGCAGCCACCAAATCCACAGACTATTGCTGATGCCAAGAAGTACTTACTGGCAGGAGCCAAATATGGATACATCCTCAGAGGCTCTGCCAGAGCCATACTGATACAGATAAGGATACTAACAACTAACCATCAAACTGAACATGGGTGACCCCAGTGAAGGAGCTAGAGAAAGGACAGAAGGAACTGAAATGGTTTGCAACTCCATTGGAAGAATAACATTATCAACCTACCTATTATTACAGAGTTCCTAGGGAATAAAACACCAACCAATGCATACTCAAGGAGATTACCTATGGCTCCAGTTGCATACGTAGCAGAGGATAGCATTGTCTGGCATCAATAGGAGGAGAAGCCTTTGGTTTAATGAAGGCTCATTTTCCCATTGTAGGGAGACACCAAGACACTGAGGTGGGAGAAGGTGGTTAGGAGTGGGGACACCTTTATGGAAGCAAGTGGAGAGGATGGGGGATGGAAGTTGGGGTAAAGGAGATACCATTTGAAATATAAATACAGAGAATATCCAATAAATGTTTTTAAAAATAAAAGTGAGCTTGAAATACATAGTGAGTTTAGGCAACCATGGCTGTATAGTAAGTTCCTGTTTCAAAAGAGATGGAAGAGAGAGAGAGAAGAAGATAAATAGGGAGAGAGAGAGAGAGAGTGGGTGTACATAAATCATAAAATTACTAGTGGGGTTAGGGAGATATCTCCTGGGCAATGTGCTTGCCATAATGATTTATGAACTGGGTTCAATCTCCAAGTCCTAAAAGTTGTTCTCTGAAATATAATATGTGTAGCCACACACATATACACATATAATAAATAAATAAATAAACAAATAAATAAATAAATAAATAAATAAATAAATAAATAAATAGTTTTTGAGACAGGGTTTCTCTGTGTATTCCTGAAGTTCTGTTTTCTAGATCTGGCTGGCCTCAAACTCAGAGACCTACCTGCCTCTGGTTCCTGAATTCTGGGATTAAAGGTCTGAGTCACCACTGCCTGTTAATTATTTTCATTTATAAATACTAGTGAAATTATAGTTTATTCTTTAAGTGAATATTCATTTTAAAAGTCACAATTTTTTAAATCTATATTAAGACAAATATCTTTTCTTTATATTATATACAGTAATATTTATATAATAAAGGTATATATTTGAATTAACTAACATATAGAGTCCCAGACTGATTTTTTTTAAAAAATCATTACATTTGTGATCTTTAATGTTGTTAAAGCCAGAGAAATAAAGTTTGACCCTATTATGCGTTATTATATATAATATTATATTAGATATACTCTTATAAGTGTATCTATTCACAAAGGCTATAAAGTCAAGTTGAGAGTGAACACAAATACATAGAAAGCTTCACTTCAAGAACTGAGGACAGGTTCGATTTTTCAGAATCATCCACAAGTCCTTCATGAATATACATGCCTTCAATGTGAGTTTCACTCTGCTCATAGCAAATATGCCTGTTTAGTTTCCTCCTCTTGAGTCTGGGATGAATTCTGACTTCCCCAGGGAGTGACATTATATACTTCTAAGAGTGGTTAACCCAAAGTTCATAGCTTTTGTCTGCTTCTCTCAGGATGCTGTTTTTGGACCCAGCTACTATGCTATGAATAAAGCCAACTATCAAAGTTCCAGGCCAGAACAAGCTGTTCCATCTCATGTCCCCCACTGAGGTTCCACAAATAATGAGACACAAACCTACAGATGTAGAAATGAAAGAATGTTGGGATGTTTCTAATTCACAGTCATCAGGCTAACCACCAACATCAAGTCTTCCCAGTGGCCATTCCAGATATCACAAAGAAGAGATAAACTTCTTACACTGTGCTAATTGTACCCTTCCCAGATTGCTGACTGGCATATTCATGGATGTGATAAAATGATTACTGATTCATAGTAAGAATGATTTTATTCAGCAATAACACCTGGAAAGAATTCAACAAACATCATTAGTATTTACTGATCAAGCACCAAAGCATAAAAACGCAAAATTGGAGGTAGCCCCGAGAGTCAGATTCATTTTTATTAGGTGAATCCTTCAGCTTGCTTATATCTTAGAAACACCAAAGGAATGGACAAGAAATTAGAGAGCCTTATTGCCATGACAGTTAGGCAAAGGGATTTGTAAGACTTGGTCATATCTCTTGGCCTCCATTTCCTTTTGGGTAAAATGAGGTTCATGGCCATCTTCCTGAATTCTTATAAAAATTTGCTCTATAAGAAAAATATTAGTTACTACATAGTGGTGGCTCATTCCTTTAATTCCAGCGTTTGGAAGGCAGAGACACTTAAATTTCTGAGTTCTAGGCCAACCTGGTCTACAGAGCACAAATTCCAGGTCAGTCAGGTTACACAGAAAGAAACCCTGCCTCAGAAAGAGAGAGAGAGAGAGAGAGAGAGAGAGAGAGAGAGAGAGAGAGAGAGAGAGAGAAGGGAGGGAGGAAGGAAGGGAGGAAAGAAGGAAGGAAGGAAGGAAGGAAGGAAGGAAGGAATGAAGGGGAGACAGGGAGAAGATTGGACAGCATCTAATGCATGTTATTTGGCCTATTTTATTTCCTAATGACAGCAGTTTACTAGGGCTATGCAATATTGAGTGATTAAGTACAAAACTACATCATCTCATAGGTCTAGGGTCTAGAAGTACAAAATCAAAGACTGACAGGCCCTGCATATGCTGAATCTGTACAAAAGAAGCTGCCTTGTGTCTTTCTCTTCCAGTGGCTTGTCAGCAATTTTAGACATTCCTAGGCTAGTAGACCTATCTATCACTCCTAACTCTTCCTTAATAGTTTCATGGTGTTCTCTCTTGTGTGTATCTGTGGCCAAATCTCCCTTTGTTGTAAAGACAATCCATGATATTGGACTGGAGCTCACTGTAATGACCTCATTTTAACCTGATTAGCTTTATAAAGACCTATCTCCAAATAAGGTCAGAATATTGAAATCCTGGGGATTAGAACTTTCTTCTTAAAAAGTATAGGAAAGATGCAATTCACCCTATAATATCAATAAAGGTAATGATCCAAAATGTATACTGGGGTCATTTAAAGAGAGCACAGCATAAATTCAGCAGACAGCAACAACTTTCTTGATATAAACAAAAATGAACAAAAACTCTTCTTTTGAAATTCCAGACTAGTGGCTCTGGCTGGATCCCTTTGTGAACCTTATGCTCAGCTCAGGTTCATAAATTCTGGAAGGAAATCCAAGCCAATTCCATAGTTTCTAACAAGCTCCAGAAGCTGAATGGATCAGACAGAATTTCACTTGGAATTTAGGTTTATTGAGTCTAATTTCAAACTTAATACAAATTTATGAGACACAAACTCCTTACAAATTGAATAGAACCCAGTATAGAGTGTCCCTTGGCCACTGGGAACACACACAATGAATATTGGAGTTTCCCCATCTTGGAAACAAAGGGACAGCACAGGACAGGCCACCTTAGATGTGTAGCACATTTGCATCTCATGAATTATTCCAAGCATAAAAGAACATAGGGTAATGATGAATAAAATTTAAAGCAATATAAATCTCCTTATATAAACATGTGTCAAAACTTGCAAAACTTTGAGATGGGTAAAACCAGAGGCTTGCAAACTAGATTTTTATTGAAATGTCAGAAAGCATGATGGTTAATCCTTACTGTAAACTTGACTAGATTAGAATCACCATGGAAACAAACATTTAAATGTGTCTATGATGTGTTTCAGAAAGGTTTAACTAATCTGGGAATACCTACCCTGAATATATGGATAGTACCAGTCCATGTGCAAGGGTCCAGGTAGGAGGGTCCTTAGATGAATAAAAAGGAAAATGAAAGCTAAACATCACATCTCTCTATGCCTTTTGTGCTCTCTAGCTCCAGCGCTCTATTGTTCTTGTGCTCTCTCACTTTCTCACTCTCCCCGCCATTTCTGACTATTATGAAAACAATATGACTACCTACTTCATTCTCTTGCTGCTGTTCCTTCTCCACCATAGTGGTCTGCAGCCCCTTGAACTTTAAGTTAAAATAAACAGGGTATCTGGTCCTAGTGATTAGAAAAGTAACTAGTAAAGAATATGTCAATGTAACTGATTATGATTAGCAGAAGTAAATGCAATCTTTAATCTACATGAGGTACTATGATATGTACAAACTAAAATTTGTCTAGGGTTCTTAGTAGCCGTCTCATCTTTAATTTGACTGTTATGAAGAATTAAAATCTTTTGATTAGTAAATAGCAATGTCATCTAGATGGGCCACGAAAATAATAGTGACACTGCCAAGAAACAACACTGTGAAGTCAATAGCTCTGGACTAGCAGTTATATGTGTTTAAAATATTTAAGGAAGTCTGGATTATCAGCCTGGTTACTAGGAGGGATCATGTGTCACAGATGTAAAGATGAAGAAGGTCAGTGAAATGTCTGAGCACATAAAGATGCTTGCTGCCAAGGCTGATGATCTAAGTTCAGTTCCTTTAAATTCCTGGAACCCATGTGGTAAAAGCAGAAAACCAACTTGCACAAGTTGTCCTCTAACTACCACATGCTAAATATGTCATACACACACAAACACACACACACACATACACACACAAAGAGAGAGAGAGAGAGAGAGAGAGAGAGAGAGAGAGAGAGAGAGAGAGAGAGAGAGAGAGAGAGAGAGAGAGAGAATTTTTAAAAATATTTTCAGGGGCTGGAGAGATGGCTCAGTGGTTTAGAGCGCTGACTGCTCTTTCAGAGGTCCTGAGGTCAAATCCCAGCAACCACGTGGTGGCAACCGTCTGTAATGAGATCTGATGCCTTCTTCTGGTGTGTCTGAAGACAGCTACAGTGTACTTATATTTAATAACTAAATAAATCTTTTAAAAAATATATTTTAAGAGAGAAGAGAAGCTTAAGTAAATAGGCCATAATTGGCAGGTTTGCATTTTCATTTTATGAATACATTCCCCAGGGCTGTTGAGGTGGCTTGGAGCTAAAGAGCACTGGTTGCAGAAGCACAAGGAATGGAGTTCAGATAACATAACAAGCCACACCAGGTCCCAGGCAGTCCTCTAACTCTAGCACTGAGAGTGACACAAACAGAAGGATGGCTAGGAATTTATGTCAACCTAGCTGAGAAAAGCAAGCTCTGGGGCCAGTTGAAAGTCCTTGCCTCAAAGGAATAAGGTACAGGACACTTGACACTGTCCTCTGGCTTCTGCACATGAGCCTGAAACACATGTGTACATATGCCTCACACACATACAAATGCACCAAAAATTAAATAAAAGCGAATAATACATTTCCTCCTTTAAAATTGGTCCTATGGGAAAATTAACTTGTTCTACATTTATTCAAATTAAATTAGAGGCCATTGCCCCATGGTTTAACAACTTTATTTAAATATGATTTGCATGTCATCAGATTCCCTGCTTCTGAGTATAATTCACCAGTTTTTGGTAAACATATGGAAATTTGCAACCATCTCTGCATATCCTAATTTTAGAGCATTTCTATCACCTCAGTAACACCCTCGATGCTCATTTACAATAAGTACCACCTCCTCTCCTAGTTTGAGCAACCACAAGTCTTCTCATTGTATTTTCTTCATCTCCTCAGAGCTGCCTTTTCTAGCCATTTTAGACAAGTGAACCTATAGATACACTCAGCCTGGCTTGTAATGGTTTCATGCACATTATATCATATATTTGTATTTTCTTCCTTTTAATTCTTGAATTTCTTTCCATTGTATGCATCCTATAGCTGTTACTAGGCTGCAGATTAGATGGTTTAGACATGTATCCAGTCCTTTTTACATGTGACAGATGTGACTGTAAACATAGCACTATGTTTCTCTTCTAACACTCATTCAAGCCTTGTAATCCATCTTGTCCCGTAGGATAAATTGGCAGCAATGCTCTAAGATTTCCAAGCTCAGAGCTTAAGGAAATTGGCAGCATTTTCTTCTCTCTTTAGAAAGCCAGTTGCTGTGCATACAAAAGTCTTAGCTGGCCTACTGGACAATAAGGCATCACTAGCAGAAAGCCCTGGACAATGAAAGGCCATCTTTGATGTTCCAACTCCAGCCAGGCAGCAGGCTGACCAGCCACATTTATAACATATGGAGCTGAGAGACCATCCAGAATAACCCAGTCAATCCACTCAGTTATGAGATAATAGATGGTTATTGATTTTCTACTACTGCATTTAGACTGATTTGTTATGTAGCAAAAATATAACAAAATAGTGTCATCATTTAACTAGTCTCTTCATATTTTTGTTGATTTTTGCTGGCTTGGGCTCTCTCTCTCTCTCTTTCCTTTTATTTCTGTAGTTGTATACTAGTCAGTGAGTGTTCTTTCTGGCATTTTGAGATAACACTTTTTAAATGTTCTAGAGAGCATTACAAAAATAGGGGTTCTATCTTCCTCTCCACTCTTTCACCATGATGCATAGGGAATCAGTATACAGCTGTTCCCCTAATAGTGTACACATTATCTAAAGGAAAATCAGCATGATGAATTCTATATAAAGATACAAACACTGTCATCTGGGCTATGGTGACATGAGCCTTTAATCTCAGCACTCAGGAGGCAGAGGCAGGCAGATATCCATGAACTCAAAACCAGTCTGGTCTACAGAGTTCTAGAACAGCCAGAGATACTTTATTTTGTCTTAAGAGCAAAGATACAAATATTGTCAAAACATAATCTTCACTCTCAAAAAAATTGAATTATGTTGCAAAAAAGGGAAAAATAACATAAAAAATAACAGATTAATTTAACGATATATTAATGTAACCAGACCACCTTCCAAATTGCACAACTTTAGGGAACATCACTTGATGCTTCTACGAGCTGTTTAATGGATGGCATTCAATAGAAAAGACAATGAGCTATGACTGAATCGTTAGAGTTAGGACTTTGTCATTTATCTTTGTCACATCATTCCCCAGCACAATACGGGTACCAAAGAAGCCTAATTTCATTACTGTTGTTGAGAATTTTACACAAGCTTCAGTGGTCAAAGCAATCTTCACCAAAAAGAGTAGTCTAAAATTGCACCTTGGAGAAAGGGGGACAGTGAAACAGGCCGAACAAGGAGGCTAGACAGGCTTATAAACATCTCCTTCTAATTAAATCCTGGAATAGGTATGGTGGCTCACACCTTTATTCTAGTATTCAGTATGCAGAGGCAGAAGGATCACTGTGAGTTTGAAGCTAGCCTGATCTACATAGCAAGCTCCAGGAGTATCAGAATGACATAGAGAGATCCCATCTCAGACAAGACTCAGGATTATTATAATTTAGGAGTCTTGAAAATTGTCTTACTCAGTTCCCATCATCTCCACTCATTTTGTGTAAGATATAGAAGAAGGCAAATAATGCCATTAACAACACCCTTCACTTTAGGGTCTATCTTCTAACTTGAGGCACTTTGCTCACTAGAATCACAGATCCAGAGAATCTAAGGATTCTGTATTTACAAAGGCAGAACAGAGAATGCAGTGTTCGGACCATACCTTAGGGGCAGAGAGTTTATCTTGAAAGGATATCACAGACCTAGAAGGCAAGAGGATAAATTAACAGCTTGGGTCTGCAGCAAAGGGGGGAGATGCTGAAAGCAGCTGGGCTGGTGTGAGCTCTTTAGGAAGAGAGGTTTGTAAAGACGCTGCTGAGTGGCATAGAGTTTCCATCTGCTCTCTGTTCCGGGGGCATCTATCCTGAAACACATGCTGCTTTCTGAAAAGAAGGGGATAGTATTTCGCTTCAGTTTGGGCTTTGGTTTTTTTCCAGCCTTGGGTTTCTTTGGGATGTAACACAATGCTGAGACCAGCCTTACTTTATCCAGGTTAAAAGACACTGTGACTGGCTGAGTAGAGCAAGGAAAGGAGCACTTCCCAACATGTTTTGAAGAATGCTGCTATCCAGTTGGAAAACATACAGAATAAATTAACATTGCAGTCAGGGTTATGGGGTTAAAAAATAGGTCAGCACAAAAACCAATATAACTCTAATCCAGCACCCTCCAAATTTAATTTAGCATAGAGCTTTTCATGGAAGACACTTTGAGAACCCTGGTACAAGGGATAAAACAGTAAGGCTCAAAGTTATTACATGATGATTTAGGGAGTAACAGAGTGCTGGATATCATTGGCAGAAAATGTCATAGCATTTATACTATGCTTGTGATATACCTGTCCCCACTGCAGATTCATCTCACAATTAGCTGTTTTTCCTTAACTTCAATCAGAAAACTCTTATCATGAAAAATCTTGCTAGAGGTGTAGGGGAAACTGAGAAGGTAGTCGAAATGATATGCCTGGCCACAAAGCTGGGGGATGCTGGCCTTGGAGGAAAAACAGCAATAAGTTAAGCACAGGGTTTTTACCTCTCAGAAAGATGAGGAGTTTTGCACAGCTAGAGCCTGAAGCCGCTGTGTTAGAGAGAAGCCTTCCGTGAAATCAACCAGAAAAGACTGAATAGGCGAAGACCATATAAACCCCATTAGCCCTGGAAGCAAGGAGAGTCCTGACCCAGCCAAAGAGACACACATTACTTCAGTGTCACCCCTGGTTCCTCTATGAGGAGGTCCAGGAAGATGATTGAAGAGCCAGACTGACATTAGTGTCTGCTGTTCTTCATCATTATGACTTGCCATGTCTTTACTCTTTGGACAATTATATTAAAAAATAAAACCTGTATATTCCACTGAGAGCAAAGCCTGTCTTGTTTTCCAGAAGTTCTGAGTTAAACCCACAGTCAAAATGCTAATATACCAATTAACTAGAAAAGCCACTGAAGATACATATAATCATTGAATTGTTGAATGGTACCTAGTCTGCAAGTTTGGGTTCACATACATACCAAAAGTGTTAGGCACATTTGTTTTTTCATTTTCCCAAGATTTCGTTTTATTTACCAAGGTATCAAAAGAACTGCACACTATCTTAAGGCTTCTATTTAAGAATCGTGGTCGTGGCCCAGTGTTATGATGGTGAAGATTGTTTTGGCCTAAGTGTGAGTTGCCTGTTGGAAAATGAGAATTCACATTCTAAACAAGGATGGTCAGCAGGCAGGGAAGTAACACAAAAGGAATGTGACATCAAGAAATCTATCAGAGTAGCCTGGCAAGTAGGACTCAAGCAGATGTGCTAATTAAGCACAGAAGGACTTAGGAATTTAAAATCATCTTTGGCTTCATACAGAAGCCAGTCTGGCCTGTGTGTGTGTGTGTGTGTGTGTGTGTGTGTGTGTGTGTGTGCGTGTGTGTGTGTGTGTGTGTGTGTGTGTGTGTGTGTGTGTGAGAGAGAGAGAGAGAGAGAGAGAGAGAGAGAGAGAGAGAGAGAGAGAGAGAGAGTCAGGCAGCAGTATAATGAGTGGGTTTAACTGATAAAAAGCATCTCTATTTGCTGGCATTTAAATGTGATCTTTAAAGACGGAAATCAATTACAAAGTGCCTAGTTATAGTCTGCTGTTCTTTGAGTATACCAATAGCAATCTAGTTATTAGGAGTAAGCTCTACAATGTTCCTCCTGTACGAAAATGATGGTAAATTAATATATTAGATCAAGACCTTAGCTGACAAAAATGCATTGCAAACTGGATCTTTTTTTTAACAACTTTATTTTACAAAACAAAGATAAATGTACAGATTTTAAGCATTTTTGCATAAAATTATACAATACATTTTTGTTAGTACTTTTTTCAGATTTTAAAATAATTTTTACATAAAACAGTATGAATATATTTTTTAGTCAGTACTTGATATTTTTAAAGGTTTGATAGTATGCATTGAAAACTTAATAGTTACAATGAGCATAAAGTTCATGTAAAACAAAATGTAACATGGAAATAGTCAAAGTTTTCTTGTTGTATAAAGATTTTTTTGTTTTGTTTTATTTTGTTTTCATTATTTCTTGGACTTCATACAGTCTGTGAGTTGTTTCTGGGGCAGTGCGAGCCTCTGGGTTTAGCATCCCATTATCAGTGACTGCATATTATGTCTGTTCTTTTGTGACTGGGTTATGTCACTTAGAATGATATTCTCTAGATGCAGCCATTTTCTTAAGAATTTGGTTAAGTCATTGTTTCTGGTGGCTGAGTAGTACTCCATTGTGTAAATGTACCACAATTTTTGTATCCATTCATCTTTTGAAGGACATCTGGGTTCTTTCCAGCGTCTGGCTATTATAAATAGAGCTGCTATGAACATTGTGGTGCATATGTCTTTGTTGTGTACTAAGCAAACTGGATCTTTTAAAGCTATTCTCTCTTAAATTAAATCTTACTGTCCATTTTTTTCAGTTTTTAAATTAATTTTTTTAAAAATTGAAAAAATTTAGTTTAAAAAAACAAGATAAATGTAGAAATTTTAAGCATTTTTGCATAAAATTATATGAATACATTGTTGTCAATACTTAATTTTTTAAAGGTTTGATAGTATGGATTAAAATTTTATTAGTTGCAATGAGCATAAACTAAATGTAAAACAAAATGTAACCGGGAATTAGTAAAAGTTTTCGTGGTGTTTAAAGATTAAGCATAATGGCTTTTCATATTTATTTCTTTTCTTTCTATTTTTGTTTTGCCTTTTTTTTATTAAACTTCATATACTCTGTGAATTGTTTCTGGGGTGTTCAAGCTTTCTGGGGTTTGTAGCCAATTATAAGTGACTGCATATTACGTCTGTTCTTTTGTGACTGGGTTATCTCACTCAGGATAATATTTTCTACATGCATCCATTTTCTTAAGAATTTAATAAAGTTATTGTTTCTGATAGCTGCGTGGTACTCCATTGTGTAAATATACCACAATTTTTGTATCCATTCATCTACTGAAGGATATCTGGGTTCTGTCCAGCTTCTGGCTATTATAAATAGGGCTGCTATGAACATTGTAGTGCATGTGACTTTGTTGTATGTTAGAGCTTCTCTGGGGTATATGTCCAAAAGTGGAATAACTGGGTTTTGAGGTAGTGCTATTTCCAATTTTCTGAGGAATCACCAGAATGATTTCCTGAGTGGTTGTACCAGTTTACAACCCCACCAACAAGTGGAGAAGTGTTCCTCTTTCTCCACATCCCTGTGAGCATCTGCTGTCATCTGAATTTTTTATGTTAGCAATTCTGGTTGGTGTGAGGAGGAATCTCAGAGATGTTTTTGATTTACTTTCCCTGATGGCTAATGATGTCAAGCACTTCCTTACATGCTTTTCAGCCATTCAATAATCCTCAATTGAGAACTTTTGTTTAGCTTTGTATCTCATTTTTTAAGAGGGTTGTTTGATTCTCTGGTGTCTAGCTTCCTGATTTCTTTGTATACTTTGGATAATAGAAATCTTTCAGATGTGGGGTTGGTAAAGTGCTTTTCCAAATCTGTTGACTGCCATTTTGTTTTTTTCACAGTGTCCTTAGCCTTACAGAAACTTTGCAATCCCATTAACTCCCATTTGTCCATCTTTGACTTTAGAGCAGGAGCCATTGATGTTCTGTTCAGGAATTTTTTTTTCCTGTTCCTATGTGTTCTAGGTTTTCCCTACTTTCTCTTCTAATAATTTCAGTGTACCTAGTTTGATGTGGAGATCTTTGATTCATTTGCACTTGAGCTTTGTACAAGGAGATAAGAAAGGGTCTGTTTTCATTTTTCTGCATGCTGAATGCCAGATGGACCAACACCATTTGTTGAAGAGGTTGTCCTTTTTTCACTGAATGTTTAGAGTTCCTTTGTCAAAAATCAAGTAATCGTATACTTGAGGGCACATTTCTGGATCTTTTATTCTATTCCATTGATCCACATGCCTATCTCTATACCAGTACCATGCAGTTGTTAACACATGTAATATAGCTTAAGGTCAGGGATGGTGATTCCGGCAGATGTTTTCTTCACTATTCTACGTCTTTTGTTATTCCAGATAAAATTGCACAATGCTATTTCCAACTCTATGAAGAATTTTGTTGAAATTTTGAAGGGAATTGAATTGAATCTGTAGATTGCTTTTGGTAAGATGGCCATTTTTAACAATGTTGATCCTTCTAATCCATGAGCATGGAAGATCTTTCCATTTTCTGAGATCTTCCTTGATTTTTTTCTTTAGAGGCTTGAAGTTCTTGTCATACAGGTCCTTCACTTGCTTAGTTAGAGTCACACCAAAATATTTCATATTGTTTGTGACTATTGTGAAGGGTATCTTTTCCCTAATTTATTTCCCTGCATGTTTGTCCTTTGAGTAGAAGAAGGCTACTGATTTTTTTGAGTTAATTTTATATCCATCCACTTTCCTGAAGTTGTTTATCAGCTGTAGGAATTTTCTGGTGGAATTTTTGGGGTCACTTAAGTACACTATTATGTCATCTGCAAACAGTGATATTTTTACTTCTTCCTTTCCAGTTTGTATCCCTTTGAATTTTTTTTGCTGTCTAATTTCTCTGGCCAGGACTTGCAGTACTTTGTTGAATAGGTAGGGGGAGAATGGGCAGCCTTATCTAATCCCTGATTTTAGTGGGATTGCTTCAAGTTTCCCACCATTAAGTTTGATGTTGGCTATTGGTTTGCTGTATATTGCTTTTATTATGTTTAGGTATGGGTCTTGGATTCCTGTTCTTTCCAGGACTTTTAACATGAAGGGGTGTTGGATTTTGTCAAATGCTTTCTCAATATCTAGAGTGATGACCATGTGTTTTACTTTTCTTTCAGTTTTTTCATATGGTAGATTATGTTGATGGATATCTGTATATTAAGCCATCAATGCATTCCAGGGATGAAGCCTACTTGATCATGATGAATGATCGTTTTGATGTGTTCTTGGATAAAGTTTGCAAGAATTTTGTTGAGTATTTTTGCATCAATGTTCACAAGTGAGATTGGTCTGAATTTCGCTTTACTTTTAGGGTCTTTGAATGGTTTAACAACGATGCTTATTGGGGCTTTGAAAAATGAGTTAGGTAAATTTCCATATGACTCTATTTTGTGTAAAAAATTGGAGAGTATTGGTATTAGGTTGTCAATAAATGACTGATTGAATTCTGCACTGTACTTGAGCATTTTTTGATTTGGAGGCTGTTGATGACTGCTTCTATTTTTTTAGGTGTTATGGGATTATTTAGAGGGTTTACCCAGTCCTGGTTAAACTTTCGTATTTGGTATCTTTCTAGGAATTCATCCATTTCCTCCAGATTTTCCAGCTTTATTGATTACAGGCCTTTGTAGTAGGATTTGATGATTTCTTGAATTTCTTCAGTTTCAGTAGTTATATCTCCACTTTCATTTCTGATTTTGTTAATTTGGATACTCACTCTGTTCTCTCTAGTTAGTCTGGCTAAATGTTTATCAATCTTGATAATTTTCTCAAAAATCCAGCTCTTCATTTTGTTGATACTTTGAATGGTTATTTTTGTTTCTATTCCAGAAAATTCTTCTCTGAGTTTGATTATATTTTTCCCTGTACTCCTCTTGGCTGTATCTGCTTACTTTTGTTCTAGAGCTTTCAACTTGCTGTCAAGTTGCTAGTGTATGCTTTCTCCAGTGTCTTTTTGGAAGCACTCAGAACTATGAGTTTTCCTCTCAGTACTGCTTTCATTGCATCCCATAGGTTTGGGTATGTTGTGTTTTATTTTTATTAAATTCTAGATAATCCTTAATTTCTTTCTTTATTTCTTTTTGACCATGCTATCTTTTAATAGAGCATTGTTTATTTTCCATGTATATGTGGGCTTTTTGTTGTCTTTGTATTTATTAAAGACCAGCCTTAGAACATGGTGATCTGATAGTATAAATGGGAGTATTTCAATTTTCCAGTATCTATTGAAGCTTGTTTTATGACCAATTATATGGTCAATTTTGGAGAAGGTTCTGTGAGGTGCTGAGAAGAAGATGTATTCTTTTGTTTTAGAATGAAATGTTCTGTATGTATGTCTATTAATTCCAATTGGTTCATAACCTCTGCTAGTTTTACTGTGTCCTTGTTCAGTTTCTGTTTCCATGATCAGTCCATTGGTGAGAGTGAGGTGTTGAGGTCTCCCACTATTATTGCGTGGGGTGCAATGTATTTTTTGAGCTTTAGTAGGGTTTCTTTTATGAATTTGGGTGCTCTTGTATTTGGAGCATATATGTTAAGGATTGAGAGTTCCTCCTGACAAATTTTCCCTGTAATGAGTAAAAATTGTCCTTCCTTATCTTTTTGATGACTTTTTATTGAAAATCTACTTTATTTGATGTTAGAATGGCTGCTCTAGCTTGCTTCTTGGGACCGTTTGCTTGGAAGTTTTTTTCCCAACCTTTTACTCTGAGACAGTGTCTGTCTTTGTCTCTGGGATGAGTTTCCTGTATGCAGCAAAGTGCTGGATTCAATTTATGTATCCATCTGATAGTCTTTGTCTTTTTACTATGGAATTGAATCCATTTATGTTACCAGATATTAAGGGATAATTGTTGCTGTTTCATGCTATTTTTGCTTTTGTAGGTAGAATCGTGCCTGCGTGTCTTTCTTCTTTTGGTTGTCCTGTTTAGGTATTTTCTTGTTTTTACTAGAATGTAGTTTCCCTCCTAGTATTGGGTTTTTCACCTTTAATTCCTTGTAGTGTTGGGTTTGTGGTTAGATATTGTGTAAATTTTGTTTTGTTTTGGAATATTTTGGTCTCTCCATCTATGGTGATTGAGAGTTTTGCTGGGTATAGCAGCTTGTGCTGACATTTGTGTTCTCTTAGGGTCTGCATGATCTCTGTCCAGAATCTTCTACCTTTCATAGTCTCTGTTGAGAAATTAGGTGTGATTCCGATTTGTCCACCTTTATATGTTACATGACCGTTTTCCCTTACTGCTTTTAGTATTCTTTCTTTGCTTTGGGCACTTTGTGTATAGACTATTATGTGTCAGGAGGTATTTCTTTTCTGGTCCACTCTATTTGGAGTTCTGTATGCTTCTTTTATGCTCATGTTCATCTGACTCTTATGGGTAGAGAATTTTTCTTCTACGATTGTGTTGAAGATATTCACTGTGCCTCTTAGTTGATATTCTTTGCCCTCTTCTATTCTTATTTTCCTTATTTTGGTCTTCTCATTGTGTACTGGATATCCCGGACATTTTGGGTTAGGAGCTATTTGGCTTTTGCATCTTCTCTGACTGTTTTGTCTGTTTTCAATGTTGTCTTCGGCCCCTGAGATTCTCTCTTCCATCTCTTCTATTTTGTTGGAGATGCTTGCATCTGTGAATACTGATTTTTTTTTTTAGGTTTTCTACCTCTAGGGTTGTCTTTTTTGGTGTCTTTTTTTTTTATTGTTTCCATTTCCATTTTTAATTCTTTCTTCCATTTCTTCAATTCTTTGGTTCTGTTTTCCTCTAGTTCTTTGAGTTTTTTCTTGTTTCTTCTTTAAAAGCTTCTAATTCTTTATGCTTTTCCTCCCATTCTTGTTTAAGGATCTCTATCATCATCTTGAAGTATGGTTTTGGGTCTGAGTCTTCTTTTTCTGGAGTGTTTGGTATTTTGCTGTTTGCTGTGATAAGAGAGCGTGTTCTGGTGTTGTCAGGTTGTCTTGATTTTCCGTGGGAAAATCCTTTTGCTTTCCACTTGCCACCTTGTTGTCTGTGATCATATGTGGTCTTGTTGTCAGTGATTGGTTCTGGTCTCTTCTGTGTACCTGGCCTGTGTCCCTGGATCTCCGCTGTTCCTACTGACTGATGGCCTGAGCATCTGTTCTGCATGCATGGGCCCGCTGGGTAGAAACTGAGTCCCTATGGCAGAGTTCCTGCTCCCCTGAACCAATGGCAGGGCACACTTTCCAGGCACTTGGCCCAGACTTGTCTGTGCCCCGGTTACTCGCAACACAGTTTCACCAGGCCTGTGACCCTGGATCTCAGCTGTTCCTGGTGGTAGATGGTCTGAGTGCCTGTACTGTCCATTTTTTATTTCGTCTCACCTTGATGTTCTTGTAATTCATTCTCTAGCCTGGGTGGATTTTGTACTACTTATGACAGAGAAATGCAATTAAAAAGAGATGACATCATCTTTTAGCAAAACTGCACTATTATTCCAGAACTGTGTGTATGCTCATTCATCTATTTCTGCTGATATTATTCTGCAGAAAAGTTTTCTAGGGCAGATGTGTGCTCCCTTGGCAACACAAATGGTGGGAAGTACGCATCTATTTTCGAATCCCAAGAGGAAGAATTTCATAAATCTATATTATGAATACACTGTGAATAATGGAGAGACATCAAATGTTCTTGAGCCTGCTCTGATTAAAAAACCTTCAAGGGTCTGAGTTTATAGCAAACTGCCAAAATTCTATTCACATTATAAAAACAGTTTCCTCATTTAAAGGCATACTTTGAATCACAACAATATTCAAATTAAAACAGTCTCTATTGCAAGCATATATGGATATGTTAAAAACTGGCTTTGTGTTATGATCATTTAATAAGGAATGAGAACAAAAATTAGTAAAGGATTATTATCCAGGGTTACATCCAAGTGTAGAAAAGCTTCAAAATTGAATACAAACATTAGAGAAATAGGAAACAACAGGAAGGCAAGCTCTCAGAGAAATGATACAAAACAGAAACAGAAAACCAGAAAACAAAACTGAGGAGAAATTACAGGTAGAATCAGGTCTACCTATGTGACACTCCCTCACCTTTGCTCTCTCCTAGTATGGATAATCATCTGTGTGATGAAACACTATGACCAAAACAACCTGAGGAGAAAAAAGTTTATTTGGCTTATGTATCCATTACTGAAGGATGTCAGGACAGGAACTCAAGCAGGGTTGGAACCTAGAGACAGGAACTGATGCAGGAGCCATGGAGGGATGCTGCTAACTGGCTTGCTTCTTTTGGTTTGCTTAGCCTGCTTTCTAGTAGAACATAGGACTACATGTCTAGGGATGGTGCCAGCAACAATGGGCTTGGCCTTCCCTCATCAATCACTAATTGAGAAGATGCTTGGCAGGCTTTTATGGAGGCATTTTTTCAATTGAGGCTACCTCCTTCCTCTTTGATAACCCCAGCCTTGTCAAGTTGACACAAAACCAGCACCTCTTTCTTCCCTAGGATATTTTTTGGAGCAGTTGAATAGTGTTTTAAAAAACATTGAGCTGAGGGGATAGCTCAGTTAAACACAAGGACCTAAGTTCAATCCCCCGAACCTCTATTTTAAGAGCCATGTATGGTGGTTCACACTTGTATTCCCTGTGCTGTTAAGGTGAAAATAGTTGGGTCCCTGGGGCTCCCTGGCCAGCCAACCTAGTCTACTTCCTGAGTTCTAGGTGGGTTCTCAGAAAGAAACAAAGAATAAAAAAGAAAAAAAGGAAGGAAGAAAGGGAAGAAGGAAGGAAGGAAGGAAGGAAGGAAGGAAGAAAGAAGGAAAGAAAGAAAGAAAGAAAGAAAGAAAGAAAGAAAGAAAGAAAGAAAGAAGAGACAGAGAGAGAAAGGAAGAAAGACTGTGAGCACTAGGTAAAAAAAAAAACAAGAAAGAAAAGAGCTGGGGAAATGGGTCAGTGGGTAATGTTTTTGCTATGGAAGTTTGAGGATTTGTGTTCAGTGCACAGTAGCACTGTATCCTGTAATCCCTGAGCTTCTTTGTCCTCTTCATAGGAGATGAATACAGGAGAATCCCCAGAAGCTCAAGACAGGACCCTGGCATAAGGAATTAAGAATAAGCAACATTGTCTCAAATAAGATGGGAGACAAAATTCAACACACTTCTACACGCATGCCCTAGCACATATGTGTGCACTTGGACACACAACACAAAAGGTAGAGTGAGATCCATGGTTAACTTGTAAGCCACCACACACATGTATGCACACACACACACACACACACACACACACACACACAAAATGAAGGAAAATGTTGTCCCAGTATTTACCCCAAACCCCTAGAATCTATCCCCCTCATCCCCCCAATTCAAGGCTGAGCACAGCTACCATACTGTCTTATAAGTAGGTTTGTGCATTCCACAGACTCCTTGGATATCTAGTAAAGACTTTGGGCCCTCCTCTTATAATAATGTTTGAAAATATGAAAACAAGAATACAAAGAATCACTGACGAAATCAGTTATAGCTGAAGATAGTTCTATTTGCTGAGCCCTTGGGAACTTGAGGCCTCTAGGATGCAGAGTTGGAGGTTCTGTTCTTAGGGTTTCCAGCCTGTGTAAGCAAATGGATACATACACCTGTCCTTTCTCATACATGATAGTCACATATACTGTGCCTTCTGCGCTGGCTGCTGTCAAGACTCTCCAGCCCACTTCTAGCTAGTAAATTCTGCTCACAGCTGCTATGAGTTTTACTAAGCACTGAGTCATGGTTAATTGCTGCTGTATTACTCAGAGAATCCCATACTCCTTGCTCCCACTCTCTTCCTTGGAGACTCCTCTCTAACGACATCATTTAAACTTATATCAAGTTTTCCTTTTATTGACTTTCTGGGAAGAATTCCATGTCTGTATATATGAATCCAAATGCATTCACTTGACAGCCTCATACTATTCTGTTCATGTTTGGCCATAACTAATGTATCACATTTCCAGTATAGACATTTCTAATAGTTCCTCTCAGAAAACTTCATAATCTAATTTTTACACATTTTAATGCAATTACTGCCTTACCACATTTTAACTATCTAGTTAGTTGCTAGTGATCCTTCCATCAATCTCATGAGCTACAAAATTTTAGTGCCTTGCTATCTTTTGGAATACCACTCTGTTCTCAAAGAAATTCATACAAATGTGATAAACTATAAAGTCTCTGCTGAGTGCCAGCCTCTTAATCTCTGACTTTACAACCCCAGTATCTGAACATCAGGTTCAGGATCAGCTTCCATTCTAAACAGGATATAAGGACCTGTGAGGGCTTTGCTTAAATCCTCCAGACAAATATGTCTCCCTCCTCTATGTTTACTGATAAGAATGGATATGCAAAACTATCTGAGATGCTTGACAAGCAAGTACAATGTACTTTCCGTTTTTGATTAGAGATGCACCTGAGAGTGTGTATTGGCTTCTCTTAGCACATCTTACCCAGAGAACATATTATAGACTCTGGGTGAGGTCAGCGGTTTGGTACCAGAAAGACAGAGACAGGCAGGAAAAGAATGAACTAGAAAGCTGAGGGAACAGGAGGATAAAGGAGACTTGTATTCCCAGTGTATATGCCTCTTTAATATTATACCACATGTTTTCTCAAATAGCAAATACAAGTTAATTCTGTGAATGTGCGTATGCCCAGGCAGTAGGGTTTTAAGTCTCCACAAATAGACAAGAAATGAAAAAGGAGTATTAGAGAACAGACAAACCACTTCTAAATTCCTTGCCATCTCCAGAAGCCATGTGGTGGTATCCACAAGAAGCAGCAAATTGGAAAGTAGCAGAGCCAATTCTATATCTAACCTCTGGTCCCAGCTCTCTGTGCTGCCCTGTACCATCTATGTCATGTTAGATCACACATCTGTTCCTCTGTGAAGTTAAGACAGTGGCACTCATAAGCCAACTGCATTAAAACAATACTGTTGCTACTGGGAAAATCTCTTAACGTTTTTGGACCTCTCCGTTCTTCAGAAATTTGGGCAAAGGGATCTTTCATCTTTTACATGTATGGTTCTGAATCCAGAATCATGAACTTGACTGTAGGGATGCCATTTTCCCTTATCACAGCAAATTATCTTGCAAGCTCAAAAAGCAAGCAATCAAGCAAACAAACAAAACAAAAAAGTCAAAGAGAAAGAGAGGGGGGAAGGGAGAGGGACAGGGAAAGAAAAAGGGACAGGGAGAGGGAGAAGAGGGAGATATTTGGGCTTAGAGACCTAGTCGAACCTGGAGGTTGGGAGGTTGGGTGCCTAACTCTGAAGGTGCCAGTTTTTTCAATGGCCAGTAGACAAGAAACTTTCCACTTTTTGATAGCTACCACTGAACACACACTGTTGGGGGCTCAGGGGTTGGGGACCTGAAGAAATGTCACCCACAAATAAGGGTACAGTGAGAGAGTAAAATAACAGGCTGTTTACAGTTGTCAAGACAAAAAAGGGATTTGGAAAGAGAGGCCATGCTAGGACAGTCCCCAGCTTATGATGCTTCTCCGACAAGAAGCATCATGGTATTTTTCAGGAGCCCTGTGACTGATAACATCAGTCATGTGCAATACAGGCTCTTTGGTGCTTTTCTATTTTGAGAATTAAGAACAGGAATCAGTTGCTATTAAACAGAAGCATAAAAGGGTTATACAGAAAGTAACATACATGTTAGGTTATGAGATCACAAACACTAATTCATCATGAGAAAGGCCAGCTGAATGACTGTGTGCTGACATGGAGAGGGACAAGACTCTCAGTGCTTTCCTGGCTGGTCAGAGACATTCTTCCTCAAATCAGTGGAGATATGGGTAATACCTTCCTAGACATTGGAAAAAAATATTGTCTCTGACTAAAAGGATGTTTTACTCTTGAATAAACCACTTTTCCCCACCTCGGGGCAGCCAATTAACTCTGAAGTTTTAGCAATTCACAAACCTTTGACAATGTGGAATGCAGCAGACATCTCAAAACTCACAGGAAGAGAAAAGGATGGGGATCAAGATACCCTTAGTAAGCATGAAAGGAGAGGGGATTTCAATGTAAGCTAAAACCTTTTCCCTGGTGGTCTAGTGGTTGGGATTCAGCACTCCCTCAAATGAAAATTAAAGAATTATTACTTTGGGGAGGGAAGGCCAGATTGGTGGCTCAGCAGACTAAAGGTCCTTGCCTGATAACTTGAGTCAAAAAAAGAGGTGGTAGCTCACTTCTGTAATCTTACCACTCCAGAGAGATAGGAGGGGAACACAGAAGATTTGCCTGAAAATTTATGGACCAGAGAGAACCTGCCCAATATGGATGGCAACTGAGTACATACTTACTCCCAAAAATTGTTCTCCGACACCCACATATGCACTGTGGCACACATGTGACTGAACTCTGCTCTCCTCACACCCTCATTTCTCTGTCTCTACTTCTACCTCTCTCTCTCTCTCTCTCTCTCTCTCTCTCTCTCTCACTCACTCACTCACTCTCACTCACTCACTCATTCACAGACACACACACACACACACACACACACACACACACACACACACATGTTCAAAAAAGGGAATTTAAAGATTTAGGTCTTCTCTGGTTAGTGGGAGATGAAGTGTTATTAAATAAATACAGAGCTGGGGAGATGGCTCAGAGGTTAGAGCACTTGCTACTTTTGTCAAAGAGCTTTGTTCAGTTCTCAGCTCCCCCATTAATTGCTATTTATAATGACCAATAATGCCAGTTGCAGGTGATCTGATACCCTCTCTCAACCTTGTGCATCAGACATGCACACATTGCCCATACAACCAATCACATGCATGTATAAAATACAATAAGTACTTTTAAAAATTCTTAAATATATCACATTTTCTGTTCCCATTACTCTTTGAAGAACATCTCATTCTTTCCAGCTTCTGGCTATTATAAATTAGGCTGCTATGAACATAGTGGAGCATATGTTCTTGCTACATTTATACAATGGAGTTCTATTCAGCTACTAAAAACAATGATTTCATAAAATTCTTAGGCAAATGGATGGAATTAAAAAATATTATCCTGAGTGAGACAACCTAGTCACAAAAGAACACACATGGAATGCACTCACTGATAAGTAGATATTAGCCAAAAAGCTTGAAATACCCAAGATACAATTCACAGACCACATGAGCTCAAAAAGAACTAAGACAAAAGCGTGGATGCTCCAGTCCTTCTTAGAAGGGGGAACTCTAAATACTCAAGGGAGGAAATATGGAGACAAAGAGTGAAGCAGAAACTGAAAAAAGGGCTATAAATAGACTGCCTCACCTGGGGATCCATCCCATCTACAGACACCAAACCCAGTCACTATTGCAGCTGCCAAGAAGTGCTTGCTGACAGGAGCCAGATATAGCTGTCTCCTGAGAGGCTCTGCCTGAATCTGACAAATACAGAGGTGAATGCTTGAAGCCAACTATTGAGCTGAGCACAGGGTCCCCAGTAAAGGAATTAGAGAAAGAACTGAAGGAGCTGAATGGTGTTGCAACCCATAGGAAGAACATAATCTACCAATCAGACTCCACCCAGAGTTCCCAGTAACTAAGATACCAAGCAAAGAGTACACATAAAGGGACCCATGGCTCCAGCCACAAATGTAGCAGAGGAAGGCCTAGTCTGGCATCAATGGGAGGAGAGGCCCTTAGTCCTGAGAAGGCTCCATGCCCCAGTGTAAGGAAATGACAGAGCTGGGAAGAGGGAGTGGGTAGGTAGATGGGGAAGTACACTCATAGAAGCAGGAGGAGGGGCATGGATAAGGGGACTTCCAGAGGAGAAAGGGGATAACATTTGAAATGCAAATAAAAACTCAATAAAAATATTTTTAGCTGTAGAAGTTCTCTGGTGGAATTTTTGGGGTCACTCAAGTACACTACCATGTCATCGGCAAAGAGTGATGTTTTTACCTCTTCCTTTCTGATTTGTATCCCCTTGATCTCCTTTTGCTGTCTAATTGCTCCAGCCAGGACTTCCAGTACTATGTTGAATAGGTAGGGGGAGAGTGGGCAGCCTTGTCAAGTCCCTGATGTTAGTGAGATTGCTTCAAGTTTCTCGCCATTAAGTTTGATGTTGGCTGTTTGTTTGCTGTATATTGCTTTTATTATGTTTAGGTATGGACCTTGGATTCCTGTTCTTTCCAGGACTTTTCACATGAAGGGATGTTGGATTTTGTCAAATGCTTTCTCAGCATCTAGTGAGATGACCATGTGATTTTTTTTGTTTTGTTTTCTGAGAAATAAAATACTTTTATTTAGATTCTTTTAGGATTTAAGGATTTAAGGATTTAAAGATTGCATCATGTACGTAATATATTTGGATCAAATGTGCCATCTTTTTTTTTTTTTTTAAACAACTTTATTTACAAATCAAAGATAAATGTACAGATTTCACACATTTATTGCTTAAAATTATACAATTTTTGTCAGTACTTTTTTCAGATTTTAACATAATTTTTACATAAAACTATATGAATATATTTTTTAGTCAGTACTTGATTTTTTTCAAGGTTTGATTGTATGCCTTGAGAACTTAATAGTTACAATGAGCTAAAGTAAAACAAAATGTAACATGGAAATAGTTAAAGTTTTCTTGTTTTGTAAATATTTGTTTTGTTTTCTTTTGTTTTCTTTATTTCTTGGACTTCATACAGTCTGTGAGTTGTTTCTGGGGCAGTGCAAGCCTCTGGGGTTAGCATCCCATTATCAATAACTGCATATAATGTCAGTTCTTTTGTGACTGGGTTATCTCACTCAGGATGATATTCTATAGATGCAGCCATTTTCTTAAGAATTTGGTTAAGTCATTGTTTCTGGTGGCTGAGTAGTATTCCATTGTGTATATATACCACAATTTTTGTATCCATTCATCTTCTGAAGGACATCTGGGTTCCTTCTAGCTTCTGGCTATTACAAATAGAGCTGCTATAAACATTGTGGTGCATATATCTTTGTTGTGTATTAAAGTCCCTCTGGGGTATGTGCCCAGTAGTGGAATAGCTGGGTCTTCAGGTAGTACTATATCCAATTTTCTGAGGTATCGCCAGACAGATTTCCAGAGTGGTTGTATTAGCTTGCAACCCCACCAACAGTGGAGAAGTGTTCCTCTTTCTCCGCAGCCTTGCCAGCATCTGCTGTCATCTGAGTTTTGGATCTTGGCCAATCTGACTGGTGTGAGGTGGAATATCAGGGTTGTTTTGATTTGCATTTCCCTGATGGCTAAGGATGTCAAGCACTTCCTCAGATGTTTCTCAGCCATTCTATGTTCCTCAACTGAGAACATTTTGTTTAGTTCTGTACCCCATTTTTTAATAGGGTTATTTGATTCTCTGGAGTCTAGCCTTTTGAGTTCCTTGTATACCTTGGATATTAGGCCTCTATCTGATGTTGTGTTGGTAAAGATATTTTCCCATTCTGTTGGTTGCCGTTTTGTTTTCTTGACAAAGTCCTTAGCCTTACAGAAACTTTGCAATCTCATTAAGTCCCATTTGTTAATCTTTGACCTTAGAGCTTGAGCCATTGGTGTTTTGTTCAGGAAATTTTCTCCTGTGCCTATGTGTTCTAAGGTTTTCCCTACTTTCTCATCTAATAGTTTCAGTGTATCTGGTTTAATGTGGAGATCTTCGATCCACTTACACTTAAGCTTTGTACAAGGAGATAAGAAAGGGTCTATTTTCATTCTTTTGCATGCTGAGTGCCAGTTGGACCAGCACCAATTGTGGAATAGGCTGTCCTTTTTCTATTGAATGTTTACTGCTCCTTTGTCAAAAATCAGGTGACCATATACATGAGGGCTCATTTCTGGATATACTATTCTATTCCATTGATCCACATGCCTATTTCTGTACCAGTCCCATGCAGTTCTCAGCACAATTCCCTTGTAATATAGCTTGAGGTCAGGGATGGTGATTCCTGCAGATGTTTTTTTGTTGTTGAGGATAAATTTAGCTATTCTAGGTCTTTTGTTATTCCATATGAAATTGCACATTGATCTTTCCAATTCCATGAAGAACTGGGTTGGAATTTTGATGGGGATTGCAATGAATCTGTTGATTGCTTTTGGTAGGATGGCCATTTTTAAGATGTTGATTTTTCCAATCCATGAGCATGGGAGATCTTTCCATTTTCTGAGATCCTCCTCAATTTCTTTCTTTAGAGGTTTGAAGTTATTGTCATACAGGTCATTCACTTGCTTAATTAGAGTCACACCATGGTATTTCATAGTATTTGTGACGATTGTGAAGGGTACCTTTTCCCTAATTTCTTTCTCCACATGTTTGTCCTTTGAATATAGGAAGGCTACTCATTTGTTTCAGATAATTTTGTTTCCAGCCACTTTGCTGAACTAGTTTATTAGTTGTAGGAGTTCTCTGGTGGAATTTTTGGGGTCACTCAAGTACACTATCATGTCATCGGCAAAGGGTGATGTTTTTATCTCTTACTTTCTGATTTGTATCCCCTTGATCTCCTTTTGCTGTCTAATTGCTCCAGCCAGGACTTCCAGTACTATGTTGAATAGGTAGGGAAAGAGTGGGAAGCCTTATCGAGTCCCTGATTTTACTGGGATTGCTTCAAGTTTCTCGCTATTAAGTTTGACGTTGGCTGTTTGTTTGCTGTATATTGCTTTTATTATGTTTAAGTATGGGCCTTGGATTCCTGTTATTTCCAGGACTTTTAACATGAAGGAGTGTTGGATTTTTTGAATGCTTTCTCAGCATCTAGTGAGATGACCATGTGATTTTGGTCTTTGAGTTTGTTTAGATGGTGGATTACATTGATGGATTTCCTTATGTTAAACCATCACTGCATCCCAGGGATGAAGCCTACTTGGTCATGATGAATGATCACTTTGATGTGTTCTTGGATTCGGTTTGCAAGGATTTTGTTGAGTATTTTTGCATCAATGTTCATAAGTGAGATTGGTCTGAAGTTCTCTTTCCTTGTAGGGTCTTTGTGTGGTTTAGGCACGAGGGTTATTGTAGCATCAAAAAATGAGTTGGGTAATATTCCATCTGATTCTATCTTTTGAAATAGTTTGGCGAGTATTGGTTTTATATCCCCAATAAATGTCTGATAAAATTCTGCACTGAACCCGTCTGGACCTGGGCTTTTTTTGATTGGGAGGCTTTTGATGACTTCTGCTATTTCTTTAGGTGTTATACGGTTAGATGGTTTACTTGGTCCTGGTTTAACTTTGGGAACTTGTATGTCTCTAGGAATTCGTCCATTTCCTCCAGATTTTCCAATTTTGTGGAGTAAAAGTTTTTGTAGCAGGATCGGATAATTTCTTGAATTTCCTAACTTTAAGTTGTTATGTCACAACTTTCCTTTCTCATTTTGTTAATTTGGATACTCTCTCTTTGCCCTCTAGTTAGTCTGGCTAGGGGTTTATCAATCTTGTTGATTTTCTCAAAGAACCAACTCTTTGTTTTGTTGATTTTTTCAATGGTTCTTTTTGTTTCTATTTGGTCTATTTCTGCCCTAATTTTGATTATTTCTTGCCATCTACTCTTTTTGGGTATATCTGCTTCCTTTTGTTGTAGGGCTTTTAGCTGTGCTGTCAGGTTGCTGATGTAAGCTCTCTCCAGTTTATTTTTGGAAGCACTTAGGGCTATGAGTTTTCCTCTCAGTACTGCTAACATTGCATCCCATAAGTTTGGGTATGTTGTGTTTTCGTTTTCGTTGAATTCAAGAAAATCCTTAATTCCTTTTTTTATTTTTTCTTTGACCCTGCTATCATTTAACAGAGCGTTGTTTAGTTTCCATGTGTATGTGGGCTTTTTGTTGTCTTTGTTTTTGTTAAAGACCAGTCGTAGACCATGGTGATCTGAGAGGATGCATGGGAGTATTTCAAACTTCTTATATCGATGGAGGCTCGTTCTGTGTCCAATTATGTGGTCAATTTTTGAGAAGGTGCCATAGGGTGCTGAGAAGAAGGTGGATTCTTTTACTTTAGGATAATATGTTCTGTATATATCTATTAATTCTAGTTCATTCAAAGTCTCTGCTAGTTTTCCAGTGTCCTTGTTCAGTTTCTGTTTCCATGATCTATCCATTGGTGAGAGTGGGGTATTAAAGTCTCCCACTTTTACTGTGTATGGTGAAATATATTTTTTGAGCTTTAGTAGGATTTCTTTTATGAATGTGGGTGCTTTTTTATTTGGAGCATATATGTTAAAGATTGAGAGTTTCTCCTGACCGGTTTCCACAGTAATGAGTAAAAAGTTTCCTTCCTTATCTTTTTTGATAACTTTTGGTTGGAAATTTACTTTATTCGATATTAAAATAGCCACACCAGCTTGCTTCTTGGAGCTGTTTGCTTGGAAGTTTTTTTTCCCACCCTTTAACTCTGAGATAGTATCAGTCTTTGTCTCTGAGATGAGTTTCCTGTATGCAGCAAATTGCTGGATTTTGTTTATGAATCCAGTCTGATAGCCTATGTCTATTTATTGAGGAGTTGAGTCCATTTATGTTAATAGATATCAAGGAATAGTTGTTTCTGTTTCCTGCCATTATTGCTTTTCTTGGTTGAGTTGTGTCTGAGTCTTTTTCTTCTTTTAGTTTTCATGTTTAGGAGTTTTCTTGTTTTCACTAGGCTGTATTTTCCCTCATTGTATTGGGTTTTCCACCTATAATTCGTTGTAGTTCTGGTTTTGTGGTCAGATATTGTGTAAATTTTGAGTTGTCTTGAAATATTCATCTCTCCATCGAAGGTGATTGATAGTTGTGCTGGGTATAGCAGCTTGGGCTAGCACTTGTGTTCTCTTAGGGTATGCATGATGTGTATGCAGGCTCTTCTAGCTTTCATAGTCTCTGTTGAGAAATCGGGTGTGAGTCTGATTGCCCTGCCTTTATATGTTACCTGACCTTTTTCCCTTACTGCTTTTAGTATTCTTTCTTTGCTTTGGGCACTTGATGTTTTTACTATTATGTGTCGGGAGGTATTTCTTTTCTGGTCCAAACTATTTGGAGTTCTGAAGGCTTCTTTTATGCTCATGGTCATCTCATTCTTGAGGGTAGGAAAGTTTTCTTCTACGATTTTGTTGAAGATATTTACTCTGCCTCTTAGTTGATACTCTTCTCCCTATTCTATTCCTATTATCCTTAGGTTCGGTCTTCTCATTGTGTTTTGGATTTCCTGGACATTTTGTGTTAGGAGCTTTTTGTTTTTTGCATCTTCTCTGGCTGTTTTGTCTATGTTTATAATGTTGTCTTCTGCCGCCAAGATTCTCTCTTCCATCTCTTGTAATCTATTGGAAATGCTTGCTTCTATGATTCCTGATTTCTTTTTTAGGTGTTCTACCTCTAGGGTTATCTCTTTTTGTGTTTTCTTTATTGTGTCAATTTCCATTTTAAATTCCCTCTTCCATTTCTTCATCTCTTTGATTCTGTTTTTCTCTAGTTCTTTGAGTTCTTTGAGTGTTTGTCTTGTTTCCTTTTTAAAAGCTTCTGTATCTTTTTGCTTTTCCTCCCGTTCTTGTTTAAGTATCTCTATCAGCATCTTGAGGCATGATTTCAGGTCTGTGTCTTCCTTTTCTAGAGTGTTTTGAATTCCGATGTTTTGTGTTATGGGAGAGCTGGGTTCTGCTGTTGTCAGGTTGTCTTGGTTTCCTTGGGATATACTCTTTTGGTTTCCTCTTGCCATTTTGTTGTCAGTGATATGTTCTTGCCTTTCCCTTGTATCTGGTCTGTGTCCCTGGATCTCCACTAGTCCAGGTGGCAGATGGGTTGAGCCCTGTTCTATACCTCAGAGTCCCTAGTTGGGAACAGAAGTTCCAAAGTTCTATTCCTGGTCGCTGGTTCAGACAGGACGGGGTAGGGCAAGGCAGGGGGTACACTTTCCATGTGCACTCCGCAGAGATCTCTCTTCTCCCTGGCAGCCAAGGTCTCCCACCCACCAGTTTCTCAGCCTCTCTGAGCTGCCGTTCAGGGTGGCAGATGGGCCAGGCTCTGCTCTGTGTCCTCAAGTCTCCTCCGGGTGGAAACAGAAGTTCCTAAGTTCTGTTCCAGGTCACTGGATTGGGCAGGACAGGGCACGTCAAAGCAGTGGGTGCACTTTCCATGTGCACTCTGCAGAGATCCCTCCACTCCCCAGCAGCCTAGGTCTCCCACTCACCAGTTGTTCAGCCTTTACTAGCTGCCGTTCCGGGTGACAGATGGGCCGGGTTCCACTCTGTGTCCTGAAGTCGCCACTGGGTGGAAGCAGAAGTTCGAAATTTCTGTTCCTGGTTGCTGGATCAGGCAGGGCAGGGCAGGGCAAGGGAGGGGGTGCACTTTCCGTGTGCACTTCGCAGAGATCTCTCTGCTCCCTGGCAGCCCAGGTTTCTCACCCACCAGTTGCTCAGCCTCTTTGATAAACAAGTTCAGCAAAGTGACTGGATACAAAATTAACTCGAACAAATCAGTAGCCTTCCTATACTCAAAGGACAAACATGTGGAGAAAGAAATTAGGGAAAAGGTACCCTTCACAATCTTCACAAAAACTATGAAATACCTTGGTGTGACTCTAACTAAGCAAGTGAAGACCTGTACGACAAAAACTTTAAACCTCTAAAGAAAGAAATTGAGGAGGATCTCAGAAAATGGAAAGATCTCCCATGCTCATGGATTGAAAGATCAACATCTTAAAAATGGCCATCCTACCAAAAGCAATCTACAGATTCAATGCAATCCCTATCAAAATTTCAACCCAGTTTTTCATGGAATTGGAAAGATCAATGTGCAATTTCATATGGAATAACAAAAGACCTAGAATAGCTAAATCCATCCTCAACAACAACAAAAAAAAAACATCTGCGGGAATCACCATCCCTGACCTCAAGCTATATTACAAGGCAATTGTGCTGAAAACTGCATGGTACTGGTACAGAAATAGGCATGTGGATCGATGGAATAGAATAGAAGATCCAGAAATGAGCCCTCATGTATATGGTCACCTGATTTTTGACAAAGGAGCAGTAAACATTCAATGGAAAAAGGAAAGCCTCTTCAACAATTGGTGCTGGTCCAACTGGCACTCAGCATGCAAAAGAATGAAAATAGACCCTTTCTTATCTCCTTGTACAAAGCTCAAGTGTAAGTGGATCAAAGATCTCCACATTAAACGAGATACACTGAAACTATTAGATGAGAAAGTTGGGAAAACCTTAGAACACATAGGCACAGGAGAACATTTCCTGAAGAAAACACCAATGGCTCAAGCTCTAAGGTCAAAGATTAACAAATGGGACTTAATGAGATTGCAAAGTTTCTGTAAGGCTAAGGACATTGTCAAGAAAACAAAAAGGCAACCAGCAGAATGGGAAAAGATTTTTACCAACACAACATCAGATAGAGGCCTAATATCCAAGGTATACAATGAACTCAAAAGGCTAGACACAAGAGAATCAAATAACCCTATTAAAAAATGGGGTACAGAGCTAAACAAAACGTTCTCAGTTGAGGAACACCGAATGGCCGAGAAACATCTGAGGAAGTGCTTGACATCTTTAGCCATCAGGGAAATGCAAATCAAAACAACCCTGATATTCCACCTCACACCAGTCAGATTGGCCAAGATCCAAAACTCAGATGACAGCAGATGCTGGCGAGGCTGCGGAGAAAGTGGAACACTTCTCCACTGTTGGTGGGGTTGCAAACTAATCCAACCACTCTGGAAATCAGTCTAGCAATACCTCAGAAAATTGGATATAGTACTACCTGAAGACCCAGCTATTCCACTTTTGGGCATATACTTCAGAGACACTTTAATACACAACAAAGATATATGCACCCTAATGTTCATAGCAGCTCTATTTATAATAGCCAGAAGCTGGAAAGAACCCAGATGTCCTTCAGAAGATGAATGGATACAAAAATTGTGGTATATTTACACAATGGAGTACTACTCAGCCACCAGAAACAATGACTTAACCAAATTCTTAAGAAAATGGCTGCATCTAGAGAACATCATCCTGAGTGAGATAACTCAGTCACAAAATAACAGACATAATATACAGTCACTGATATTGGGATGCTAATCCCAGAGGCTTGCACTCCCCCAGAAACAACTCACAGACTGTATGAAGTCCAAGAAATAAAGAAAACAAAAAAAAATTTACAAAACAAGAAGACTTTGACTATTTCCATGTTGTGTTTTGTTTTTCATGTACTTTACACTCATGGTAACTATTAGGTTTTCAATGCATACTGTCAAGCCCTTTAAAAAATCAAGTACTGTCTAAAAAATATATTCACATAGTTTTATGTAAAAATTATATTAATATCTGAAAAAACAGTACTGACAAAAATGTATAATTTTAAGCAAAAAATATTTAAAATCTGTACATTTATCTTTGTTTTGTAAAATAAAGTCGTTTAAAAAATATTTTTAAAGTTATTAAACATAAGATTCTAGACATAAAGGTTTAGTAGCAATATTGGGGATTGTAAGTACAAATAAAAATAAATAAAAAGAGAAAAAGGGAGAAGAGGATTCAATTAGAAAAGACTTGGCTCTGTGCCCATACTGAGGGCTGTCCAGTGAGGACAAAGTTCCTGATGGGAGATTTAGGGTAGAAGAACAGACAAGCCTTGTTGTGGAAGGAGGCTGTGGTTAAATGCAGAAGGACAAGCACCCAAAAATGTGAGGAGACCAAACAGTGTGGCCCTTTTATCTTTTATTCATCTTAAACTTCTGCCAGACTCCGCCATTAACTAGGCTTGCTCTTTCCATCTGTAACTTCCAGTACAAAAATCCAACACCCTTTTCTGACCTCCGTAAACATCAGGCACCCATGTGGTGTACAGCTATATGTTCAGTCACACACACATACACATAAAGTAAAATCTAATGAATCCTTTAAATAATTTAAAATAAAGAGTGGATGATACATAAGGAATAATAAACAAGGTTGTTCACTGGCTTCCACTCACATGTGCACATTGGTATATATTCACATATGTGCTTGCATGTGCACTTATACACATGTGCACATACATATATGTGTATAGAGAGGGGAAAGTTGAAGGATAAAGCTATCCACATCTTTCTATAGGTTGCTGTTTAACAACACTGGTTGTTTGCTGATTGGCATTTTATTGAGACATTGTTCACTCCGAATCATTCCATAATATAAACACAACGTAATTATTTAAACATTCTTCTCTTGATAGATAATTAGCTTACTTCTAATTTTTCTCCTTCATAGATACTACTACAGCATACATCTTTGTATTTCCATGTGTATATACATAAAACATCCTTCTTCCACCAGAGGATACCTAGAAATGGAAGTGTTGAATTCTGCATTACGCATACTTTCAGCTTTATAAAATATTATTAAATTTCTTTCCAAAGTGGTTGTGCCAGTTCACATTTCACCACCCACTGAACTATTACATAGGTTTTTGGCCACTTTAATGGCTATGAATCACTATCTGATTTAGCTTGCTTATCCACGTTCCCAGGTGAAGCATCTTCTCATATGTACTTCCCATCTGTGCCTTGTCTGTTTATATGTTTGCCTGTCTCTCCCTCCCCTGCTTCTTTTATATTAATTTGTAAGAGTTCATTATATATTCTGGAATCTAGTCATTTGTTTGAGATAGGTCAGCAAAGGGATGAAGAGCAGATCAGCAGGCATGTGTCACCAACATGAGTGCAATTCCCAATATTCAGGAGAAGAAGAAAACCAACTCCCCCCCCCCGCATACATACACACACTGGGAAGAGAACTGGGACTATATCTCAGGGATTGAGGCCCTTGGCTCAACTACAACCAAAAGAGTGACTGAAAAATTAGAGATAAATTTTACTCCACTGACCAGTCCCAGCATCTCTGAAATCCTGTGATTCTTGATTTTTTTTTTCTTTCTTTCATTTTTTTTTAAATATACTTAGATCCTGTATCCAAAAGACTACACGTTAACTTTTTAGTGTAATTTCCAGGAGTGGACCACAGGTGGCACTGTCATATAAAATAAGTCTATAAACTGTTATTCCTACTTTCTAGACTTTTTGTTGTCACCTCATAACTGTAATTTTGCTACTGTTATTAATTGAACTGTAAATAACTGGTATATAAAATACGTGTTATGTGGGGATTGCAAAACACAGGTTGAGAATCACTCCTTTAGACACTCATGATTCCCTACATAGTTCTTCTGGACAAAGTTTATCACTCTTACAACACCTTTTGATCCTCCCCCCACCAAAGATGCACAAAATTTATGTCAAATACAGGCTGACAACCAAGGAACGTTACAATAAACTACATAGATTGTGAAATCTATGTAGGTCCTACAGGGTCCTACATTCAAGTTTCAAATTCAAAAAAAACTTCCTAGTATTACTATAAAATATTAACTACTAGAGGGAAGATTCGAACAAAACATATTATATGCCTATATGAAAGTTTCAAACAATAAATATTATTTAAGCAGGACTAAAGAGATGGCTCGGAGGTTAAAAGCACTTGGTATTCTTCCAGAGGTTCTGAGTTCAACTCTCAGCAACCACATGGTTGCTCACAACCATATGTAATGTAATGTATCACCCTCTTCTGGCCTGCAGGCACACATGCAGACAGAACACTACAGAACAAATAAACAAATCTTTAATACATGTGTGTGTGTGTGTGTGTGTGTGTGTGTGTGTGTGTGTGTGTGTGTGTGTATGTATGTGTAAATTAAATGTGTGTGTGCATTTGGATTCAATATATATATACACATATATACATTGAGGCCAAATTCACTCATTTATGGAATGACTTGATGCTTTGGTTTTTGTTTCTTGTTTTTTTACCTACTAGTTGCTTTTGTATGTTTGTTTTCTGTTACATGCCAGCAGTTTACTGAGGGTGAGGGGAAGAACCACTGATTTTTGGTCTTGGATTTGGTCTAATTGGCAAGCAATGCTAGTAAACTGAAAGGAAAGAGCAACCCATCCTCATAATCCAAAACAGGAAAATCTGCACACTTTCTATGACCATATTTGCAATAGTGAAGCCATTTGTTCCATTTAGGTCAGTTACAAGCATGTTCACACTGATTGTTTTGCTTTACTTTTGTTTGGTTGTTTTATGTCTTCTGTGTTGGCTTGATCTGAACTCATATATCCCACTATGGTAATCCTTACTTGTTCTCTGTATGACAGGGTGGTTGGTTGGTTGGTTGGCTGGTTGGTTGGTTGGTTGGTTGGTTGGTTGGTTGGTTGGTTGGTTGTTTGGTTGGTTGAGTTTTTCCAAGGCAAGCTTTCCAAATGTAGCTCAGGCTGGCCTAATTCTTAAAACCTTCATGCCTCAGCCTTCTGAATTCTGGACTTCATGCCTGTCTCCATCTGCTTTTATTCCTGCATCAACCTCCTAGACTCAATCTCTTTCTTTCTCTGTGCAGACAGAATATTTAAAGTGGTTAATAAGCACATGTAGAACATCTTCAAGTTTTTGTCCACAGAAGAAAGGCTAAGATCTCACTAATCAGTCCTCCAATTAAAACATCTCTACAGCTTCAAACACTTTATTCAAAGTTACATCATTTACACAAGGCAACAGCCACCTCAACCTAAATCACAAAATGGACACTTACAGAGGGATATCCTACGAGAGAGAGAGAGAGAGAGAGAGAGAGAGAGAGAGAGAGAGAGAGAAATATATATATATATATATGAATATGTTTACATTTCTTTTCATAATCATGTCACATACTTAATTCCTTTAGTGACTTACAGAGATGGTGAGTAATAATGCTTCCTGTAGTCTACTATTGTAGGCAAAGTGCAATTCTTGCAGCAAAGGAAGAAAAGGATGAAATGTGGTGGATTCTATCTCAGCATGAAAGTACAGTCAAGAGAAATACACAAAGGCTATGAAGAAACTGCATTCTCAGAGAACCTGAAGATGAAGGGAACCAGAGTATCTGATAAAATGCTGTGAGTCTAAAACACAGATGTGTCCCAGCTGTGGCAGTACATGCCTGTGATCCAAACACTTGGAAGAAAAAGTAAAAAGATCAGAAGTACAAGGTCACTGTTGGCCACCTAGAAATCTCAAAGCCAGAGTGATGTATATAAGATTTTGATTCAAAAGTGTGTGTGTGTGTGTGTGTGTGTGTCTGTGTGTGTGTGTGTGTGTGTGTGTGTGTGTGCGTGTGTATTCCTCAAACCAAAATGAGGGAGAAGCTTCTGAAGTTGATGTAAACCAACTCAAGTAGATATTTAGAGATGATTCAGTAGTTAAGAGCACTAGCTGACCTTCCAGAAGACCTGAGTTTGATTCCCAGCACACATATGGCAGCTGTCTATAACTTCAGATTCAGAAAATATAATGCCCACTTCTGGCCTCTGTGAACATTGCACATATGTGGTACAGAGACATATATGTAGGCAAACAGCCCCACATATGAAATAAATCTTTTTTGACTCAATTCAAAAGCTGTCCAAGCTAGGCAAGGCTACATAGTAAGACCCTGTCTCAAAAAAAAAAAAAGTGAATAAAGACATACTACAGAATTACTTTTCCAGAGCAACTAGAGAAGGAGTCTTACGTCTCCCAAATGTTCACTCAAAGAAGCCTATGAAACTTGGGACCATTAATGGGTCCATATTTTGATGTATCTAGCAAAAAAGGCTTTAGTTCACATGCATAATTGTAACAACTTATATGTCATAGACCAGGAGTCTATGACATCGTATCACATGAAGTGTCTTTGCCAGATCTGACTTGTCATTACAAAGAACCATCAATTGTGATACTTAAACAAGAGTTGAGTTTTCACAGTATTTAAGGACTTTCATGGAAAATCTCTCTTCAGTGTATGCAGACAGCTGCCTTCCTCCTGGAGCTTTACATGGTACAAAAAAGGAAGGCTCCCTGTCATCTTTTGATAATCTCACTATGGCCTCATCTAAATCTACTTATTTACCAAATGCCCTAATCTCCAATACTAAAACATGGGAGGTCTGACTCTAATATGTGAACTTCCAGAGACATCATTCAGTCCACATCAATTTTATTGTATTTTATATTCTTGTCCTGCTTTGGTAAACATATAGTAGGGAAACCTTGATATAAATACATTTTTAGTTGCTTCTCAAAAAAGAAGCCACACCGTTAGGCAAGAAATCTACCCACTGTTTCTCTTTGAAGCTAAAGTTATTTCAACTTCTGTCATTTGAGATAACAAAATCTTTTCTGGTTCACACCCAACACACACACACACAAACACATACACAGACACACAAGATGTAACTTATATACTGCACATAAAGCTAAATCACAGTACAAATGAGGTAGATTATTTGGGTATGTTCCAGTTTGGGTGTCAAGACAAGTCCTAGTTACTCTGTAAGATGATATCGAGACAATACATGATTGGACAGTAGAGAATGTGCTGTGGACAAGGTTTTTTTGGTAATGCAGAGGAGAAAGAGATAGAAGGAGAGTCAAGATGGAGGAGGCAGAGGAGGATAGTTGAGATTAAGGTGGGCTAGATTGGTTTTATCTTGTCTAGGTGGGCAGTTTATATTTTTATTAATTGGCAGTGAATTTATTGTTTGGATATATTTTAGGTTGAGAATTTAAATTTTGGTTTTTTTAATTTTTTTAAGTTTCTTTATTGTCTGAATTTATTTTAAAAAGATAAATGAACAGATTTTTAAGCATTTTTGCATAAAAGTATACAAATACATTTTATAAGGTAATTAAGTATTTGTGGGTTCACATACATACACGTATGTATATATGTAACAATAATATAGGAAAAGAGGTTATTAAGTTGAGGAGATAGGAGAGAAACTGGGAGGGGCTGTAGGAAGGAAAGGAGCATGTGATACAGTAATATTTTAATTAAAATATATTCTTTTTTTCTTTCTTTTTTTTTTTTTTTGATCTTCAAAGAGAATATGGGTTGTTTATGGGGTGTTCAGAGCTTTCTGGAGTTAGTATCCCATTATCAGTGACTGCATATTATGTCTGTTCTTTTGTGACTGGGTTATCTTACTCAGAATGATATTCTCTAGATGCATCCATTTTCTTGAGAATTTCCTTAGGCCATTGTTTCTGATAGCTGAGTAGTACTCCATTGTGTAAATGTAACACAATTTTTGTATCCATTCATCTACTGAAGGATATCTGGGTTGTTTCCAGCTTCTGGCTATTATAAATAGAGCTGCAAGGAACATTATGGTGCATGTATCTTTGTGGTATGTTGGAGCATCTCTGGGGTAAATCCCCAGAAGTGGAATAACTGGGTCTTCAGGTAGTACTATGTCCAATTTTCTGAGAAATTGCCAGACTGATTTCCAGAGTGGTTGTATCATTTTACAACACCACCAGAGAAGAAGTATTCCTCTTTCTCCACATCTTTGCCAGCATCTATTGTCATCTGAGTTTTGGATCTTGGCCATTCTGACTGGTGTGAGGTGGAATCTCAGGTTTGTTTTGCTTTGCATTTCCCTGATGGCGAAGGATGTTGAGCACTTCTTTAGATGTTTCTCAGTTGTTCGATATTTTTCAATTGAGAAATTTTTGTTTAAGTCTGTATGGCATTTTTTAATAGGGTTGTTTGATTCTCTGGTAGCTTGCTTTTTGAGTTCTTTGTATACCTTGCAAATTAGGCCTCTTTCTGATGTGGGGTTGGTAAATATCTTTTAACACTTCGTTGGCTACCATTTTGTTTTCATGATAGTGTCTTTAGATTTACAGAAATTTTGCAATCTCATTGAGTCTCATTTGTCAATCATGGACCTTAGAGTTCGAGCTATTGGTGTTCTGTTTAGGAAATTTTTTCCTGTGCCTATGAGTTCTAAGGTTTTCCCTATTTTCTCATCTAATGGTTTCAGTGTACCTGGTTTAATGTGGAGATCTTTGATCCACTTTTACTTGAGCTTTGTACAATGAGATAAGAAAGGGTCTGTTTTCATTCTTCTGCATACTGAGTACCAGTTGGACCAACACCATTTGTTGAATAGGCTGGCCTTTTTCCATTGAATGTTTACAGCTACTTTAAAAAATCAAGTGACAATATACATGAGGGCTCATGTCTGGATCTTCTATATTATTCCATTGATCCACAGGCCTATTTCTGTACCAGTATCATGCAGTTTTCAGCACAATTGCCTTGTAATATAGCTTGAAGTCAGGGATAGTGATTCCCACACATGTTTTCTTGTTGGTGGTGATGGATTTTGCTCTTATAGGTCTTTTGTTATTTCAAATGTAATTGCACATTGCTATTTCCAACCCAGTGAAGAACTGGGTTGGAATTTTGATGGGGATTGCATTGAATCTGTAGACTGCTTTTGGTAAGATGGCCATTTTTAAAATGTTGATCCTTCCAATCCATTAGCATGGGAGATCTTTCCATTTTCTGAGATCTTCCTCGATTTCCTTCTTTAGAGGTTTGAAGTTCTTTTTATACAGGTCCTTCACTTGCTTAGTTAGAGTCACACGAAGGCATTTTATATTGTTTGTGACTATTGTGAAGGGTATCTTTTCCATAATTTCTTTCTCCACATGTTTGTCCTTTGAATATAGGAAGGGTACTGATTTGTTTGAGTTAATTTTGTATCCAGCAACTTTGCTGAACTTGTTTATCAGCTGTAGGAATTCTCTGGTGGAATTTGCGGGGTCACTTAAGTACACTATCATGTCATGTACAAAGAGTGATGTTTTTACTTCTTCCTCTCTGATTTGTATCTCTTGTATTTCCTTTTGCTGTCTAATTGCTCCATCCAGGACTTCCAGTACTATGTTAAATAGGTAGGAGAAGAGTGGGCAGCCTTGTCCAGTCCGTGATTTAAGTGGGATTGCTTCAAGTTTCCCACTGTTAATTTTGATATTGGCTGTTGGTTTGCTGTATATTGCTTTTATTATGTTTAGGTATTGGCCTTGGATTCCTGTTCTTTCCAGGACTTTTAACATGAAGGGGTGTTTTATTTTGTCAAATGCTTTCTCAGCATCTAGTGAGATGACCATGTGGTTTTTTTCTTTGAGTTTGTTTGTATGATGTATTACTTTGATGGATTTCCATATATTAAACCATTCCTGCATGCCAGGGATGAAGCATACTTGATAATTTTGATGTGTTCTTGGATTCAGTTTGCAAGGATTTTGTTGAGTATTTTTGAATCAATGTTCATAAGTGAGATTTTTTTGAAGTTCTCTTTCCTTGTGTGGTCTTTATGTGGTTTAGGAATGAGGGTTATTGTAGACTCAAAAAATGAGTTACGTAGTTTTCCATCTGATTCTATTTTTTGGAATTGTTTGGAGAGTATTGGTATTATGTTGTCAATAAATATCTGATAAAATTCTGCTCTAAACCCATCTGGACCTGGGCTTTTTTTGGTTGGGAGGCTTTTGATGACTGCCTCTATTTCTTTAGGTGTTATGGGATTATTTAGATGGTTTACCTGGTCCTGATTTAACTTTAGTACCTTGTATCTGTTTAGGAATTCATCCATTTCCTCCAGATTTTCCAGCTTTGTTGAGTATAGGCTTTTGTAGTATGATCTCATGATTTCTTGATTTCTTGAATTTCCTCAGTTTCAGTCATTATTTCTCCACATTCCTTTCTGATTTTGTTAATTTGTATAGTCTCTCTTTGCCCTCTAGTTAGTCTGGCTAGGGGTTTATCAATCTTGTTGATTTTCTCAAAGAACCAGCTCTTGGTTTTGTTGATTCTTTCAATGGTTCTTTTTGTTTCTATTTGGTCGATTTCTGCCCTAAGTTTGATTATTTCTTGCTGTTTACTACTTTTGGTTGTATCTGCTTCCTTTTGTTTTAGAGGTTTCAGCTGTTCTGTCAAGTTGCTGATGTGTGCTCTCTCTAGTTTCTTTTTGGAAGCACTTAGAGCTATGAGTTTTGCTCTCAGTACTGCTTTCATTGTATCCCATAGGTTTGGGTATGTTGTGTTTTTGTTTTCATTGAATTCTAGAAAATCCTTGATTTCTTTCTTTATTTCTTCTTTGACCCTGCTATCCTTTAACAGTGAGTTGTTTAGTTTCCATGTGTATGTGTGCTTTTTGTTGTCTTTGTTGTTGATAAAGACCAGCCTTAGACCATGGTGATCTGATAGGATGCATGGGAGTATTTCAATCTTCTTATATCTATTAAGGCTAATTTTGTGACCAATTATGTGGTCAATTTTTGTGAAGGTGCCATGAGGTGCTGAGAAGAAGGAGTATTCTTTTTTTTTTTTTCTTTTTTAGGATGATATGCTCTATAGATATATCTTAATTCCAGTTGGTTTATAACCTCTGCTAGTTTTACAGTGTCCTTGTTCAGTTTTTGTTTCCCTGATCTGTCCATTGGTGAGAGTGGGATTTTGAGGTCTCCCACTATTACTGTGTGGGTCGCAAAGTACTTTTTGAGTTTTAGTAGGGTTTTTTTTTATGAATACCGGTGCTTTTGTGTTTGGAGCATATATGTTAAGGATTGAGTATTCCTCCTGACAAATTTCCCCTGTAATGAGTAAAAAGTGTCCTTCCTTATTTTTTTTGATAACTTTTGGTTGAAAATCTACTTTACTCAATATTAGAATGTCCACTCCAGCTTGCTTCTTGGGGCCTATTGCTTGGAAGGTTTTTTTCTACCCTTCTACTCTGAGATAGTGTCTGTCTTTGTCTCTTAGATGAGTTTCTTTTATGCAACAAATTGCTGGGTTTTGTTTATGTATCCAGTCTGATAGCCTATATCTTTTTATTAGGGAATTGAGTCTATTCATATTAACAGTTATTATGGAATAGGGGTTGCTGTTCCCGGCTATTTTTGCTTTTGAAGGTTGAATTGTGCCTGCATTTCTTACGTCTTTCGGTGTCCTTGCTTAGGAGTTTTCTTGTTTTTATTAGGATGTAGTTCTTCTAGTTGTAATCGGTTTTCCACCTATAATTTGTTGTAGTGCTGGGTTTGTGGTCAGATATTGTGTAAATTTAGTTTTGTCTTGAAATATCTTCATCTCTCCATCTATGGTGATTGAGAGTTTTGCTGGCTATAGCAGCTTTGGCTGGCACCTGTGCTCTCTTAGGGTCTGCATGATGTCTGTCCAGGCTCTTCTAGCTTTCATAGTCTCTGTTGAAAAATCGGGTGTGATTCTGATTGGTCTGCCTTTATATGTTACTTGGCCTTTTCCCCTTACTACTTTTAATATTTTTTCTTTACTTTGGGCACTTGGCGTTTTGACTATCATGTGTCGGGAGCAGTTTCTTTTCTGATACATCTATTTGGAGTTCGGTAGGTTTGTTTTATGCTCATTGTCATCTCATTCTTAAGGGTAGGGAAATTTTTTTCTATAATTTTGTTGAAGATTTTTACTGTGCCTCTTAGTTGATATTCTTTGCCCTCTTCTATTCCTATTATCCTTAGGTTTGGTATTCTCATTGTGTCCTGGATTTTCTGGACATTTTGGGTTAGGAGCTTTTTGGTTTTTGCATCTTCTCTGACTGTTTTGTCTATGTTGTCTTCAGCCCCCGAGATTCTCTCTTCCATCTCTTGTAGTCTATTGGAAATGCTTGCATCTGTGACTCCTGATTTCTTTTTTAGTTGTTCTACCTCTAGGGTTATCTCTATTAGTGTTTTCTTTATTCTGTCAATTTCTGTTTTAAATCCCTTAATCCATTCCTTCATCTCTTTGATTCTGTTTTCCTGTAGTTCTTTGAGTGTTTTCCTTGTTTCCTCTTTAAAAGCTTCTAATTCTTTATACATTTCATCCCATTCTTGTTTAAGGATCTCTATCATCGTCTTGAGGTATGATTTTAGGTCTGCATCTTCTTTTTCTTCTGTGTTTGGCGTTCTGCTCTTTGCTGTGATGAGATAGCTGGGTACTGGTGTTGCCAGGTTGTCTTGGTTTCCCTGGGGTATGTTCCTATTGCCATCTTGTTGTCAGTCTTGTGTCCTTTGATTACTTCTGGATCACCACTAGCTCACTGCTGACTCACCTCTGGCTCACTGCTGGCTCACTGCTGTTCCTGGTGGCAGGTGATCTGAGTACAGTTCCGCACTCCTTGTCATCCAGCTGGGAACAGACAGATGCAGGGTTCCTGGTTCCCTGGAGCAAGCTGGGGTGTGGAGGGGGAAGCAGGGGACCGCATGCTGGCTCACCGCTGGCTCACTCGAGAATTTAACTTTTAAATCTGTTTAATAAATTATTGATTGTTGAACCATGTTTTTACCGGGTTGTGAAGGACAGTGTTCGAAAGTAATGAAAATGAGTCCTCACATATATGGTCACCTGATTTTAGACAAAGAGCCGTAAACATTCAGTGGAAAAAGGACAGCCTATTCAACAAATGGTGCTAGTCCAACTGGCACTCAACATGCAAAAGAATAAAAATAGACCCTTTCTTATCTCCTTGTACAAAGCTCAAGTGTAAGTACATCAAAGATCTCCACATTAAACCAGATACACTGAAACTATTAGATGAGAAAGTAGGAAAAACTTTAGAACATATAGGCACAAGAGAAAATTTTCTGAACAAAACACCAATGGCTCAAGCTCTAAAGTCAAAGATTAACAAATGGGACTTAATGAGATTACAAAGTTTCTGTAAGGTTAAGGACATTGTCAAGAAAACAAAACAGCAACCAACAGAATGGGAAAAGATCTTTACCAACTCCATATCAGATAGAGGCCTAATATCCAAGGCATACAAAGAACTCAAAAAGCTAGACACCAGAGAATCAAATAACCCTATTAAAAAATGGGGTACTGAACTAAACAAAATGTTCTCAGTTGAGGAACAGAGAATGGCTGAGAAACATCTGAGGAAGTGCTTGACATCCTTAGCCATCAGAGAAATGCAAATCAAAACAACCCTGAGAGTCCACCTCACACCAGTCAGATTGGCCAAGATCCAAAACTCAGATGACAACAGATGTTGGTGAGGTTGAGGAGAAAGAGGAACACTTCTCCACTGTTGGTGGGGTTGCAAACTAATACAACCACTCTGGAAATCAGCCTGGCTATATCTCAGAAAATTCGACATAATACTACCTGAAGACCCAACCTATTCCACTTCTGGGCATATACCCCAGAGACACCTTAGTACACAACAAAGATGTGTGAACACCACAATGTTCATAGCAGCTCTATTTATAATAGCCAGAAGATGGAAGGAACCCAGATGTCCTTCAGAAGATGAATGGATACAAAAATTGTGGTACATTTACACAATGGAATACTACTCAGCCACCAGAAACAATGACTTGACCAAATTCTTAAGAAAATGGCTGCATCTAGAGAATATCATCCTGAGTGTGATAACCCAGTCACAAAAGAACAGACATAATATGCAGTCACTGATAATGGGATGCTAACCCCAGAGGCTCGCACTGCCCCAGAAACAACTCACAGACTGTATGAAGTCCAAGAAATAAAGAAAACAAAACAAAACAAAACAAAAAAAATTTTTATACAACAAGAAAACTTTGACTATTTCCATGTTACATTTTGTTTTACATGTACTTTATGCTCATTGTAACTATTAAGTTTTCAATGCATACTATCAAACCTTTAAAAAAATCAAGTTCTGACTAAAAATATATTCATACAGTTTTATGTAAAAAATTATTTTAAAATCTGAGAAAAAGTACTGACAAAAATGTATTGTATAATTTTATGCAAAAAATGCTTAAAATCTGTACATTTATCTTTGTTTTGTAAAATAAAGTTTTTTAAAAACAAAAGAAAGTAACAGCTGAGAGGCAGCTGGAGTGTGCAGTTCCAGCTCTGTTGCTCACCCAAAGTGAGAATGCACAGGTCTGTGGAATGAGATGTGTGAGTGCCAGGCTTGGTAACCAGCCTCAATTATTGTTTTTTAAACAAGAGTTGCTATACTCAAGTGTCTCTTCCCAGCAATAGAAACATTAGCAAAGACAAACTTAACCATGTTGATATTTCTGATCTTGAGATGATCTTAGATAAAACATGAGTGGTAGGCATTGTATTCAGCTATCATATGATGATCTATGAATCAGGAACTTCCCAGTGCTATTTCCCTCAGCAAAAGCCTTTGGACACGAATTTTCTGTGGCCTATGGACAAGCAAGCTGAACTCCGAAACTGTTCCTGTTCCATTTTTTCTCTGAGATTCCTCAAGTACTTGTGGAGTCCCCATCACTGGATGTCTCTTCATTTCATCTAGTGCTTGCTAAGGGCATGTGTTATGGGAGCAAAGTACTAGATATACAAAGGCAGACAGGTTTAACTCATAGTAACTGAGAACTCTAGTAAGTAATTTTAAATACTTATAAGTTCAAGATAAACATTCTGGTGCCTTTTTTAAATAGAAAAACTTATCAGAAGAAAACTACTGGCATTCTCAGTGTCTCCACCCAGATCATATTGTAATGAAAATGCAAATATGAATGGACAAAACAAGGAAACACATTTAAAGGACTTCTTAAGTTGCAAATAGTGGCACATACTTATAATCCCAGCAGGCAGGAGGATCAAGAGCTTAAGGCCAGCCTCAGCAACATAAGTGAATTGAAGTCCATTTTGCAATATATAATGAGTACCAGTTTCAAACAAACAAATGAAAACCTACTTGATATCAAAGTGCTATTCAGCCAGTTGTGGTAGGATATATACCCTTAATCGCAGCACTTGGGAGCAAAGGCAGATAGATTTCTGTGAGTTCAACACCAGCCTAGCCTACATTAAGAGTTTCAGAGATCCAGTGCTAGTGAGACTCTGTTTAAAAATAAATAATTTTTTTTCAAGAATGAATTATAAACTTGGTATTCCCAATGATGAAAACATCAAAATATATTAGGTTGAAAGCAAGTTAGCCTCTGGGTAAACAGTATCCAAAATCCAGCTGCATTCAACTGAGTAAGAAAATAATCAATCTTTTTTTTTTCTTTTCCTTTTTTTTTCCTTTTTTTTTTTTTTTTTTTTTTTTTTTTTTTTTTTTTTTTGAGACAAGGTCTCATGTAATCCAAAGGGGCCCGAAACTTGTCTTTTTGAACTTAACTTTTGATCCTCCTGCCTCCAACTCCCAGGAGTTGAGGAATACAGGCATATGGCACCATGAACTTTTTCTTTACTGGATCTTTGTGGGTGGAAGAAAAAGAACATTCTACCAACTGAGCAATATTCCAAGCCCACTTCAATATTTGAGCATTTCTGAAAGGAAAAGAAGCTCAGCAGACCTGCAAGAGGCAGAAGATTGGCCAAAGACATGCTAGACTTTCAGTACAGCTCATCCATAGTGAGCCTCTAAAGCTGGCATTCTCCAGTGCATGTGCTGTTGATCCTCGGCAGATAGGAGAACACAGCTGAAGGCCAGCTTCACTCCCTGCTCGTGGGATGCTGCAGTGCCAGCCCACTCTGCTGAGTTTCCACTGTATTTGCACTGTCTAGATTCACTGTATTGTTGTATAATATCGTCCTCTAGTGGCTTCACATTTTTCTTATTTCCATTCTCTTCAGGCAGAATTCTTCATTACATTATATAATACTTGATACCTAACAAACGACTATTACTAGAACTTAGATGAATGACATACATCCTATTAGACTACATGAGACTAGACAAGACTACAGACAATGACCCCATTTTCTTTAGGAGAGTGCTCAAACAGCTTAGGTTCAGGTTACTTAGGCCATTGAGGTTTTCTTTGAAATAGATAATACAATATAATTTGGCACTGCTTCTGCTGTGGAGTGAATGGTGTTTGGTAAAGTGGTGGTGGTTGTGACAATAGGAAGTAGCCCAGGTTATTGACTATGTATCAGAGTGTGAACTTGAACTCCTGACAATACAGCCCCTACTTACTTTTTAACTGAACAACTTTATTTTGAAAACCAAAGATAAATGTACAGATTATAAGAATTTTTGCATTAAAGTATACATTTTTGTCAGTACTTGGTTTTTTTAAAGGATTGATAGTGTGCATTAAGATCTGACTAGGTACAATGAGTATAAAGTACATGTAAAACAAGATGTAACCTGGAATTGGTCAAAGTTTTCTTGGTGTGTAAAGATTAAGCATAATGGCTTTTCATATTCATTTTTTATATTCTTCTTTTCATTTCTTGAACGTCACATAGTGTGTGAGTTGTTTCTGGGGTGTTCAGAGCTTTCTGGGGTTAGTAACCACTTATTAGTAACTGCATATTATGTCAGTTCTTTTGTGACTGGGTTATCTCACTCAGGATGATATTCTCTAGATGCATCCGTTTTCTTAAGATTTTCATAAAGTCATTGCTTCTGGTAGCTGAGTAGTACTCCATTATGTAAATATAGCACAATTTTTGTATCCATTCATCTATTGAAGGATATCTGGGTTCTTTCCAGCTTCTGGCTATTATAAATAGAGCTGCTATAAACATCCTGGTGCATATGACTTTGTTGTATGTGGGAGATTCTCTGGGGTATATGCCCAGAAGTGGAATAACTAGGTCTTCAGGTAGTACTATGTCCGAGGAATCACCAGACTGATTTCCACAGTTGTTGTAAAGGTATAAAACCCACCAAGAAGTGCAGAAGTGTTCCTCTTTCTCTCGGCATCCTTGCCAGCATCAGCTGTCATCTGAATATTTGATCTTACCCATTCTGACTGCTGTGAGGTGGAATCTCAGGGTTGTTTTAATTTGCATTTCCTTGATGGCTAAGAATGTCAAGCACTTCCTTAGATGCTTCTAAGCCACTCGATATTCCTCAATTGAGACTATTTGTTTAGCTTTGTACCCCATTTTTAATAGGGTTGTTTGATTCTCTGGTGTCTAGCTTCTTGAGTTCTTTGTATACCTTGGATATTAGGCCTCTATCTGATGTGGAGTAGGTAAAGATCTTTTCCCAACCTGTTGGCTGCCATTTTGTTTTCTTGACAGTGTCCTTAGCCTTACAGAAACTTTGCAATCTCATTAAGTCCCATTTGTCCATCTTTGACCTTAGAGTACAAGCCATTGGTGTTCTGTTCAGGAAATTTCTTCCTGTTCCTGTGTCTTCTAAGATTTTCCCTACTTTCTCTTCTAATAATTTCAGTGTACCTAGTTTACTGTGGAGATCTTTGATCCACTTTTACTTGAGCTTTGTACAAGGAGATTAGAAAGGGTCTATTTTCATTCTTCTGCATGCTGAGTGCCTGTTGGACCAACACCATTTGTTAAATAGGCTGTCCTTTTTCCATTGAATGTTCACAGCTCCTTTGTCAAAAATCAAGTGACCATATATGTGAGAGCACATTTTTGGATCATCTATTCTATTCCATTGATCCACATGCCTATTTCTGTACCAGTACCATGCAGTTTTTAGCATAATTGCCTTGTATTATAAGTTGAGGTCAGAGATAGGGGTTCCCTCAGATGTTTTCTTGTTGTTGAGGATGGATTTTGCCATTTTAGGTCTTTTGTTATTCCAAATGAAACTATACATTGCTCTTTCCAACTTTATGAAGTATTGGGTTGTAATTTTGATGGGGATTGCACTGAATCTGTAGATTGCTTTTGGTAAGATGGCTTTTTTACAATGTTAATCCTTCCAATCCATGATCTTGGGAGATCTTTCCATTTTCTGATATCTTCTTCCATTTCTTTCTTTTGAGGTTTGAAATTCTTGTAATACAGGTCCTTCACTTGCTTAGTTAGAGTCACACCAAAGTATTTTATATTGTTTGTGACTATTGTGAAGGGTATCTTTTCCATAATTTCTTTCTCCACATGTCTGTCCTTTGAGTAGAGGAAGGCTACTGATTTTCTTGAGTTAATTTTATATCCAGCAACTTTGTTGAACTTATTTATCAGCGGTAGAAGTTCTCTGGTGGAATTTTTAGAGTCACTTACATACACTATCATGTCATCTGCAAATAGTGATGTTTTTACTTCTTTCTTTGCAATTTGTATCCCTTTGATTTTCTTTTGCTGTCTAATTGCTCCAGCCAGGACTTCCAGTACTATGTTGAATAGATAGGGGGAGATTGGGCAGCCTTGTCGAGTTCTTAATTTTAGTAGGATTGCTTCAGGTTTCCCACTTTAAGTTTGATGTTGGCTGTTTGTTTATTGTATATTGCTTTTATTATGTTTAGGTATGGGATTTGGATTCCTGTTCTTTCCAAGACTTTTAACATGAAGGGGTGTTTAATTTTGTCAAATGTTTTCTCAGCGTCTAATGAGATTACCATGTGTTTTTTTCTTTGAGTTTGTTTATGTGGTGGATTATGTTGATGGATTTCTGTTTATTAATCCATCCCTGCATTCCATGAATGAAGCCTAATTGATCATGGTGAATGATTATTTTGATGTGTTCTTGGATTCGGTTTGCAAGAATTTTGTTGAGTAATTTTGTATCAGTGTTCATAAGTGAGATTGGTCTGAAGTTCTCTTTCCTTGTATGATCTTTGTGTGGTTTAGTAACGAGAGTTATTGTGGCCTTAAATAATGAGTTAGGTAGTGTTTCCATCAGATTCTATTTTGTGAAATAGTTTGGAAAGTATTGGTAATAGGTCATCAATAAATGTCTGATAAAATTTTGCACTGAATCCATCTGGACCTGGGATTTTTTTTTGGTTGGGAGCCTTTTGATGAGTGCTTCTATTTCTTTAGGTGTTATGGGATTATTTAGATGGTTTACCTGGTCCTGGTTTAACTCTGGTTTCTGTTATCTGTCTAGGAATTTATACATTTCCTCCAGATTTTGCAGCTTTGTTGAGTATATGCTTTCGTAGTAGAATCTGATGATCTCTTGAATTTCCTCAGTTTCAGTTGTTAGGTCTCTACTTTGCTTTCTGATTTTGTTAATTTGGATACTCTCTAGTTAGTCTGGCTATGGGTTTATCAATCTTGTTAGTTTTCTCAAAGATCCAGCTTTTGGTTTTGTTGATTCTTTGAATGGTTCTTTTTGTTTCTATTTGTTCAATTTATGCTCTTAGTTTGATTATTTCTTACAGTCTACTCCTCTTGGGTGTATCTGCTTTCTTTCATTCTAGAGCTTTCAACTGTGCTGTCAAGTTGCTCTCCAGTTTCTTTTGGAAGCACTCAGAGCTATGAGTTTTACTCTCAGTACTGCTTTCATTGCATCCAATAGGTTTAGGTATGTTGTGTTTTATTTTCATTAAATTCTAGAAAATCCTTAATTTCTTTATTTAATTCTTCTTTGACTGTGCTATCTTTTAATAGAGTATTGCTCAGTTTCCATGTGTATATGGGCTTTTTGTTGTCTTTGTTGTTATTAAAGACCAGCCTTTGACATGATGATCTTATAGGATTTATGGGAATATTTCAATCTTCTTATATCTATTGAGGCTTGTTTTGTGACCAATTATATGGATAATTTTGGAGAAGTTGCCATGAGCTGCTGAGAAGGTGTATTCTTTTGTTTTAGGATGATATGTTTCTGTGTGTATGTCTATTAATTCCAATCGTTTTCTTACCTATGTTAGTTTTCCTGTGTCCTTGTTCAGTTTTGTTTCCATGACCTGTCAATTGGTAAGAGTGGGGTGTTGAATTCACCCACTATTCTTCTGTTGGGTGCAATGTATTTTTTGAGTTTTTGTGGAGTTTCTTTTATGAATATGGGTGCTCTTGTATTTGGAGCATATATGTTAAATTGAGATTTCTTCCTGACAAATTTTCCCTGTAGTGAGTAGAAAGTGTAATTCCTTATCTGTTTTGCTAACTTTTTGTTGAAAATCTACTTTATTTGATATTAGAATAGCCACTCCAGCTTGCTTCTTGGGGCCGTTTGCTTAGAAGTTTTTTTTCCCAAACTTGTATTCTGAGATAATGTCTGTCTTTGTCTCTGAGATGACTGTCCTGTATGCAGCAAAATGCTGGGTTTTGTTTATGTATCCAGTCTGATAGCCTATATCTTTTTATTGGGGGAATTGAGTCCATTTATGTTAACAGATATTAAGGAATAGTTGTTTTTTTTTCCTCCCATTTTTGCTTTTGGAGGTAGAGTTTTGCCTGTGTGTCTTTCTTCTTTTGGTATTCTCACTTAGGTATTTTCTTGTTTTTAATAGGATGTCGTTTCCCTCCTTGTATTGGGTTTTCCATCTATAATTTGTTGTAGTACTGGGCTTGTAATCAGATATTGTGTAAATTTAGTTTTGTCTTTGAATATCTTGGTCTCTCCATTTATGGTGATTGAGAGTTTTGCTGGGTATAGCAGCTTGGGCTGACAATTTTGTTCTCTTATGGTCTGCATGATGTCTGTTTAGGATCTTCTAGCTTTCATAGTCTCTGTTGAGAAGTTGGGTGTGATTCTGATTGGTCTACCTTTATATGTTATATGACCTTTTTCCCTTACTGCATTTAGTATTCTTTCTTTGCTCTGGGCACTCAGTGTTTTGACTACTATGTGTCGAGAGGTATTTCTTTTCTTGTCCACTCTATTTGGAGTTCTGAAGTCTTCTTTTATTCTCATGGTCATCTGATTCGTAAGGGTAGGGAAGTTTTCTTCTACAATTTTGTTGAAGATATTTACTGTGCCTCTTAGTTGATATTCTTTACCCTCTTCTATTTCCATTTTCCTTAGGTTTGGTCTTCTCATTGTGTCCTGGATCTCCTGGACATTTTCGTTTAGGAGCATTTTGGTTTTTGCATCTTCTCTGCTTGTTTTGTCTGTTTTCAATGTTGTCTTCAGCCCCCGAGATTCTCTCTTCCATCTCTTGTAGTCCGTTGGAGATGCTTTCATCTGTTACTCCTGACTTCTTTTTTAGGTTTTCTACCTCTAGGGATGTCCTTTTTAGTGTTTTCTTTATGTTTCAATTTTCATTTTAAATTCCTTCTTCCATTCCTTCATCTCTTTGGTTCTGTTTTCCTCTAGTTTTTTGAGTTCTTTGAGTGTTTTTCTTGTTTCCTCTTTAAAAGCTTCCATTTCTTTGTGCTTTTCCTCCCGTTCTTGTTTAAGGATCTCTATCATCACATTGAGGTATGATTTCGGGTCTGAGTCTTTTTGTTCTGGAGTGTTTTGCATTGTACGGTTTGCTATGTTGCTAGAGTTGGGTTCTGGTTTTGCCAGGTTGTCTTGGCTTCCCTGGGAATGTTCTTTTGCTTTCCTCTTGCCATCTTGTTGTCTGTGATTATACGTTGTCTTGTTGTCAGTGATCGGTTCTCATCTCTCCCTTGTACCTGGCCTGTGTCCCTGGATCTCTGCTGTTCCTGGTGGCAGATGGCCTGAGTGTCTGTTCTGTATGCATGCAGCCCCTACTTTTATATTTTAGGGTTATAGTTGTATACCACCACATCCAGCTGCATTGAATATTTGTGTGCTCTGCCACTAAAGCTTTTATGTTGAAACCTTAGTCATAAAAGTTGATAGTATTTGCAAGTAGAACCTTTGAGAAATAATAATGTTTAAGTTCAGTTGTAAGAGCAAGACCACCCACACTGGAATTGGTAATCTTACATCAGTGGATCTCAACTTTCCTAGTGCTGAGTTGAAGACCCTCAATACAGCTTCTCATATTGTAGTGGTCCTACAACCATAAAATGATATTCATTGCTACTTCATAACTGTAATGTTACTACTGTTACAAAACATAGCATAAATATCTGTGTTTTTGGAAAGTCTTGGATGACTCCTGTGAGAGGGTTATTTGCCCACCCATAAGAATCACAACCCACAGGCCTTATGGGAAAGGGAAGGCATTAGAGTTCTGCCATGTGAGGACATGGGAAGGAGACTGATACTCATACATAGGCCAAGAAAGGAGATTATTATCTAAGCCCCTCTGTGTCAACATCCTGATCTTGGAACAGAATTCTGGAGAGGGAAGAAGAGCAAGGTCTCTTGTAGTCCAGGCTTAAATTCACTATGGAGCTGAACATGACCTTGAATGTTGATTCTCTTGCTTCCCCTCCGCTCCCTCCCAAGTTCTGGGACTGCAAGTGTGCAGTGTAATGCTTGTTTTCTGCATGCTATAGCATGAACCTGGGGGTTTGTACATACCAGACAAGCATTCTGCCAAGTGCACCGCATCCCCAGTCAGAGCTTGGACTTCTTATTCTTCAAAACTATGAAAAGTAAATGTCAATTGCTTCTGCCACACTACCTGTGGTGCATCGGTAGACAGCCCAGGCTGATTGCAGCAGACTCTTATATAAGTAATCTTGAGGCAGTTAACTGTAAATTTGTGGCCATGACTTCAAGCATAGAGCTCCAAAACTGATGACTGTAAGTTTTATATTGATAACTAGTACAGCCAGTTAAGTGTTCTTAAAGCTCATCTCTGTTCCAGAATATTGTTCCTACAAGGGATGCTCAAGGGAACCCTGGCATCTCTGTCATGTCTTTATCTCAAACAAGACCAGGATGCAACTTACAGCTCATTAATCAGTTTTTCTTGGTATATTGCAGAGATTTGGGGATTTGTGAGGTTTTTTTGGTGTTTTGTTTTGTTTTGTTTGGCCTGGGTTTGTTTTCTGTTTTATATTATTTTTTTAAACAAGTGTTTTGGGTTTTTTTTTATGGTTGTAAGACTTGCTGATCATCAGTTTGGGGTGATGTAGAGGGTACAAATGGAACATGCTAGTGCCCTCTACCTTATTTGGGTATCAATGAAACATCATGACTGAAGTAACTTGGGGAGAAAAGGGTTTATTTGGCTTACTCTTGCACATCAGTGATGTCAGGACAGGAACTCAAACGGCAAGAATCTGGACTAATGCAGAGACCGTGGAGAAGTGCTGCTTACTGGCTTGCTCCCGATGGCTTGCTCAGCCTGCTCTCTTAAAGAACCCAGAACCACCTGCACAGTGTCCCCACTTACAATGGGCTGGGAACTTCCCCATCAATCACTAATTAAGAAAATGCTTGAAAGACTTACCTAAAGCCTATCTTATGAAAGCATTCTCTCATTTGGGTTCCCTTCTCGCAGACAACTCTGGCCTTGGTCAAGTTTAGCCAGCACACTCCTAAAATATTTATAGTCTGAGGACAAAGCAGAGTACTGACATATACTATACCATCAGCATCAAAATGCTGCAAAAAGGAGAATAGGGAAGGAGATTTAAGTATTCAAGAGAGAAAAATCATTTCTTAAATAATTCTCCTTGGATGCTTGACATCTGTCTTTCATTCCTGCATGAAAATTAAGCAATGGTCAATAGGCTTCAGGAAAGCAATGGTGACTAGAAATAATGTCATCAGTCTATCCTAGAACCATGGCTAAAGACAAAAATCTTACTTCTTAGTTTCAGGGAACTAGATTTTAAAGTAGAAAAAACACTCACTTGTTACTGACTGGCTTTAAAAAGCTTATTAAGTCCCATTTGGAAAGAAAATCAGCTAAGAGCCTGGCATGATTGTAGTATAATCCCAACACTTCTATGGCTGCAGGAGAATCACTGTGAGTTTCAGCCCAGTGTGAGCTACAAAGTGAGATCTTGTCTCACAAACTATATGCAAGCACACACGCACGTGCCTAGACACACACACACACACACACACACACACACACACAAAGAGAGAGAGAGAGAGAGAGAGAGAGAGAGAGACAGAGACAGAGACAGAGACAGAGACAAACAGACAGACAGAAACAGAAAGCCAAAGACAGGGAAACGGGGAGATAGAGAAAGGGATGAGAGACACAGAGACAGAAAAGTAGAGAGACAGAGAGAGAAACAAAGAGTGAGACAGTGAAACAGTGAAACAAAGAGGCAGAGAGATACAGAGAGAGACACAGAGAGACAGAGAAAAAGACAAAGAGACAGGGAGACCACAAGACAGTGAAAAACATACAGACAGGATAAAGGAGAGCCAGAAATAGACAGGACAAAGAGATTGAGAACAATAGAGGGAGAAAGAGATGCAGAGAGAAAGACCAAGCTACAGTGAGACACTGATATAGGAGAGACAGGGAAGCAGAGAGACAGAGAGTCAGGGAGATAGAGAGAGGGAGATACAAAGAAATGGGGAAATGGAGAGAAGCACAGAGCGAGAAAGAGAAAAACATGGAGCCAGACAGAAAAGATTTGACAGCACGAAAGGTTAACACAGAGACGTAACAATCAGAACTCTTGTACATTGTCAAGAGGCCCATAAAATTATTGGGCACTTTGAAGGAAGGTCTTCATATTCTCATAAAGGTAAAAGTGCTTACAATAATGATTTTCTGTGATCTGACAATTCCACTTCTAGATATTTACTATGGGTGGGGATACTTGTCAACACAAAAACTTGCATAATACCTTCATCTGTTATATCCCAGAATGGAATCCAGCCAGATATCTACCTATGAAGGAGATAACAAATAAAATGATATTTGTCCATATTGGAACAAAAACAAACAAAATAGTAACAAAAATGGATATACACAAAACTTCTGTACACTATGTGACTGAAAGAAACCCCTACAATCTAATAAAGAGAACATATGGACAAACTACATCTGTGTAAAGTGTTACAAAGGACAAATCTCTATGGGGAAAGATAAAGGGGCAGAGACTAAGAGCACTTCTCTTCCTACAGAAGACCAGAACTCAGTTCTCACCATTCCTGAGCAGGATGCTTACAACAGTAACTCCAGCTCAAGGGCATCTAGCTCCCTCTTCTGACCTTATCATGCATTGGCACACATATGTCATAGTGACATACATACATACACACACACACACACACACACACACACACACACACACACAAATAAATCCTGGGGATGAAAGAAAAAGTGGTGGCACATGCCTTTAATCCTAGTACTTGAGAAGCAGACAGGCAAATTTGAAAACAGCCCGGTCTACATAGTGAGTTCTGGACCAGACAGAGCTACATAGTGAGACCCTAACTCAAAATTAATTAAACACATGATTTTTTTTAAAGAAAAAATCAAAATAGCTGTTTTCTTTATTTGGTGAGTGCTATGATCTTTCCAAAATTCATATGTTGAATCTAATTACCAGTGCCAAATTTTAGCACATGAACTATTGAGATCAAAATGATATAAGGCTCAGTGATTTAGCTACCTCCTTTGCTTCATATGAAGATAGAACAAGATTTGTTTATGAAACAAGAAGTGTTCCCTTACATGTAACCACCACATCTACACTTGACCATGGATGTTTCAATGTCCAGAACTATGAAAGATAAACTTGTGGTTAATAAATACGTTATTTATTATCGAGCCAAGGTACTGTGGTATTCTATTACAGGCAACTGAACAGACTAGGACAGTGAGGAGGAGACCTGCCTGTGAAGGAATATACAAAAATTAATTAATTAATTGGTTAATAAATTAATTAAAAAAGAATAAGATTCCTAAATGTCTAATTATTGGGGGCAAGGTTTGTACATGTGATCAGAAGCTCTTTAAAGCATGACTCAATTGCCTTTTTAAAAAATAACTATTTATTTATTTTATCTATATGAGTACACTGTCAGACACACCAGAAGAAGGCATCAGATCCCATTACAGATGGTTGTGAGCCACCATGTGGTTGTTGAAATTTGAACTCAGGACCTTAAGAGGAACAGTCAGTGCTCTCAACCACTGAGCCCTTTCTGCAGCCCAAAAATTTTATTGAGATGACTGAGCCTAAAGCAATGAAACAGGAAAGATGGTGGTAAAACTGGAGAGGAAAAGAAAAGAAAAGAAAAGAAAACTGAGCAGAGGGGATGACACTTCATGCGGTCTGAATACCTACAAATCCAGAGTATCTCTAAGTGGGATGCTGTGATGAACTGTGACATATCTTAGTGACTGTTGCAAAGGCATCAGCATCACACTGGAGCCTTAACTCACAGAGCACCCTTCTCTAGACAAACTTCTGAAACTTTGATCTGATTTCTTCCACTTCCTGTTCTCCTGAGCCCATTCATCAAGTTAAGTTGAAGTATCCCAGCTGATCCACCTACAGCACAACTCCCAAACCTAATAAAAATGAATGTAAGAGCCAGAACAACAGGAAACTTACTGTGAGCTAGGATCTCCTAAAAATGGAAGAGAGCCTACCCAAGTTTGATCCCAGAATCCACATAAAGATAAAAGAAAAACCCCCGTAAGTTGTCATTGAACATCTATTTCGTGACACATATGTGCATGGATGCCAACACACACATACACACACACACACACACACACACACACACAAACACACACATAGAGAGAGGGAGGTTAAATGTTATAAGAAGCTGGTGTCTGGGAGGAGAGGGCTTGGGAAATGGTTTTGTTGGTAAAGTTCCTAAACCTCTGACTTTAGATCCCAGCACCCACATAAATGTTTGGTATAGCCTGAACATATTAAAAACAGGTTGATCCCCAAATCTCATTCAACAGTCAACCTAGCCCAATCAATAGATTACAGATTCAGTAAGAGACTGTGTCTCAGCAGGGTAAGATGCTACAGGCTTTAATCCTGGCACTCAGGAGGCAGAGGCAGGCAGATCTGTGAGATTAAGACAAACCTGATCTACAAAGACCCCCATCCTGCTGACTATGATTGGCTATTTGGAGAGCTGGTCTATTTCAAAATTCAGTTTGATAGATGGGATAACACACAGTCATCACCTATATTGGAAGCCATTTTGGCAACTGTGTTTGCTAACCAGTTTTACATTTGGTGCAAACTTTGGCCAAGAAAAAAAAATCACCAGTCACCTTGGCTGAATGTGGTGGTACATGTCTCCAATTCCAGCACCAGAGAGGCAGGCAGGTAGATAAAACCCTGTCATCTCCCACTATCTGCCCCCCCAAATTACCTTGGTGAACCACTTTCTCTTTGCTTCTTTTTGTAATATTAAGACTATTGAGTTACAGGCCATCCAGGGCTACATAGTAATGGGGTCTCAAAAAATAAACAACAACCAAAAAAAAAAAAAAAAAAAAAAAGAAAGAAAGAAAAAAAGAAAAAGAAAAAAGAGGAAGGAAGGAAGATAAAAGAAAAGAAACTAAAAGCTTTTAATCAGCACTCAGGGTAAAAATGCAAAGATGACGAGTCTAAGACAAGATCCCATTTCAGAAATTCTGAGTATGAAAGAAAGAACTAATCTGCCACCTGGACTGGCAGCTCGTAAAGGCTGAAAAACTGGTGACTAGGAGATCTAGGCAGCCAGGGAGCAGAGAGATCTCTGCAGAGTGCGCACGCAAAGCGCACCCTCCAACCTGCCTGATCCAGGGACCAGGAACAGAACTTTGGAACTTCTGTTCCCACCTGGCGACTCTGACGCATAGAACAGGGCTAGGCCCATATGCCACCTGGACCAGTGGAGATCCAGGGACACAGACCAGATACAAAGGAAAGGCAAGAACATATCAGTGACAACAAAATGGCAAGAGGAAAGCTAAAGAGTATATCCCAAGGAAACCAAGACAACCTGACAACACCAGATCCCAGCTCTCCCATAACAGCAAACATCAGAATGCCAAACACTCCAGAAAAAGAAGATGCAGACCTGAAATCATACCTCAAGATGCTGATAGAGATACTTAAACAAGAACGGGAGGAAAAGCAAAAGGATTCAGAAGCTTTTAAAGAGGAAAAAAGAAAAACACTCAAAGAACTCAAAGAACTAGTGGAAAATACAACCAAAGAGACGATGGAATGGAAGAGGGAATTTAAAACAGAAATTGACACAATAAAGAAAACACTAAAAGAGATAACCCTAGAGGTAGAACACCTAAAAAAGAAATCAGGAGTCACAGAAGCAAGCATTTCCAATAGATTACAAGAGATGGAAGAGAGAATCTCGGGGGCTGAAGACAACATTGTAAACATAGACAAAACAGCCAGAGAAGATGCAAAAAACAAAAAGCTCCTAACTCAAAATGACCAGGAAATCCAGGACACAATGAGAAGACCGAACCTAAGGATAATAGGAATAGAAGAGGGAGAAGAGTATCAACTAAGAGGCACAGTAAATATCTTCAACAAAATCATAGAAGAAAACTTCCCTACCCTCAAAAATGAGATGACAACTAGCATAAAAGAAGCCTTCAGAACTCCAAATAGGTTGGACCAGAAAAAAAATACCTCTGAACACATAATAGTCAAAACACCAAGTGCCCAAAGCAAAGAAAGAATACTAAAAGCAGTAAAAGAAAAAGGTCAGGTAACATATAAAGGCAGGCCAAACAGAATCACACCCGATTGCGCAACAGAGACTGTGAAAGCTAGAAGAGCCTGGACAGACATCACACACACCGTAAGAGAGCACAAGTACCAGCACAAGCTGCTATACCCAGCAAAACTATCAATCATCATAGATGGAGAGATGAAGATATTTCAAGACAAATCAAAATTTACACAATATCTGACCACAAACCCAGAACTACAACGAATTATAGGTGGAAAACCCAATACAAGGAGGGAAAATACAGCCTAGTAAAACAAGAAAACTCCTAAACAAGAAAACTAAAAGAAGAAAAAGACACAGACACAACTCAACCCACAAAAGCAATAATGACAGGAAACAGAAACAACTATTCGTTAATATCTATTAACATAAATGGACTCAACTCCCCAATAAAGAGACATAGGCTATCAGACTGGATACATAAACAAAATCCAGCCTTTTGCTGCATACAGGAAAATCATCTCAGAGACAAAGACAGACACTATCTCAGAGTAAAAGGGTGGGAAAAAAACTTCCAAGCAAACAGCCCCAAAAAGCAAGCTGGAGTGGCTATTCTAATATCGAATACAGTAAATTTAAAACAAAAAGTTGTCAAAAAAGATAAGGAAGGACACTTTTTACTCATTACTGGGGAAATCTGTCAGGAGGAATTCTCAATCCTTAACATATATGCTCCAAATAAAAAAGCACCCACATTCATAAAAGAAACTCTACTAAAACTCAAAAAATACATTTCACCCCACACAATAATAGTGGGAGACTTTAGTACCCCACTCTCACCAATGTAAAGATCATGGAAACAGTAACTGAATAAGGACACTGCAAAACTAGCAGAGACTTTGAACCAACTAGAATTAATAGATATATACAGAAAATGTCATCCTAAAGTAAAAGAATGCAACTTCTTCTCAGCACCCCATTGCACCTTCTCGAAAATTGACCACATATTTGGACACAGAGCGAGCCTCAATCGATATAAGAAGATTGAAATACTCCCATGCATCCTCTCAGATCACCATGGTCTAAGGCTGGTCTTTAACAACAACAAAGACAACAAAAAGCCCACATACACATGGAAACTAAACAACGCTCTGTTAAATGATAGCAGGGCCAAAGAAGAAATAAAGAAAGAAATTAAGGACTTTCTAGAATTCAATAAAAACAAAAACACAACATACCAAAACCTATTGGATGCAATGAAAGCAGTACTGAGAGGAACACTCATAGCCCTAAGTGCTTCCAAAAAGAAACTGGAGAGAGCTTACATCAGCAACCTGACAACAAAGCAAAGAAACCTTGAACACAAGGAAGCAGATATACCCAAGAAGAGTAGACGGCAAGAAATAATCAAAATTAGGGCAGAAATAAACCAAATAGAATCAAAAAGAACCATTGAAAAAAATCAACAAAAGCAAGAGTTGGTTCTTTGAGAAAATCAACAAGATTGATAAACCCCTAGCCAGACTAACTAGAGGGCAAAGAGAGAGTATACAAATTAACAAAATCAGAAAGGAAAGTGGAGACATAACAACTGAAACTGAGGAAATTCAAGAAATCATCAGATCCTACTACAAAAACTTATACTCCAAAAAATTGGAAAATCTGGAGGAAATGGACGAATTCCTAGACAGATACAAGATCCTAAAGTTAAACCAGGACCAAGTAAACCATTTAAATAACATTATAACACCTAAAGAAATAGAAGAAGTCATCAGAAGCTTTCCAACCAAAAAAAGCCAAGGTTCATATGGGTTCAGTGCAGAATTTTATCAGACATTTATTGCAGATATAACAACAATACTCTCCAAGCTATTCCAAAAGATAGAATCAGATGGAATACTACCTAACTCATTTTTTTGAGGCTACAAAAACCCTCGTAACTAAACCACACAAAGACCCTACAAGGAAAGAGAACTTCAGACCAATCTCACTTATGAACATTGATGCAAAAATACTCAAAAAAATCCTTGCAAACCGAATCCAAGAACACATCAAAACGATCATTCATCATGACCAAGTAGGTTTCATCCTTGGGATGCAGGGATGGTTTAATATAAGGAAATCCATCAATGTAATCCACCATATAAACAAACTCAAAGAACAAAACCACATGGTCATCTCACTAGATGCTGAGAAAGCATTTGACAAAATGCAACACCCCTTCATGTTAAAAGTACTGGAAAGAACAGGAACCCAAGGTCTATACTTAAACATAATAAAAGCAATATACAGGAAACCAACAGCCAACATTAAACTAAATGGTGGGAAAATTGAAGCAATCCCACTAAAATCAGAAACTCGACAAGGCTGCCCACTCTCTCCCTACATATTCAACATAGTAGTGGAAGTCCTGGCTGGAGCAATTAGACAGCAAAAGGAGATCAAAGGGATACAAATTGGAAAGGAAGAGATAAAAACTTCACTCTTTGCTGATGATATGATAGTGTACTTAAGTGACCCCCAAATTACACCAGAGAACTCCTACAGCTGATAAACAAGTTCAGCAAAGTGCCTGGATACAAAATTACCTCAAACAAATCAGTAGCCTTCCTATACTCAAAGGACAAACATGTGGAGAAAGAAATTAGGGAAAAGGTACCCTTCACAATCGTCACAAAAACTAAGAAATACCTTGGTATGACTCTAACTAAGCAAGTGAAGGACTTGTACGGCAAGAACTTCAAACCTCTAAAGAAGGAAATTTAGGATGATCTCAGAAAATGGAAAGATCTCCCATGCTCATGGATTGAAAAGAACAACATTTTAAAAATGGCCATCCTACCAAAAGCAATCTACAGATTCAACACAATCCCCATCAAAATTCCAACACAGTTCTTCATTGAATTGGAAAGATCAATGTGCAATTTCATATGGAATAACAAAAGACCTAGAATAGCGAAATCTATCCTCAACAACAAGAAATCATCTGCGGGAATCACTATCCCTGACCTCAAGCTATATTACAAGGCAATTGTGCTGAAAACTGCATGTTACGGGTACAGAAATAGGCATGTGGATCAATGGAATAGAATAGAAGATCCAGAAATGAGCCCTCATGTATATGGTCACCTGATTTTTGACAAAGGAGCTGTAAACATTCAATGGAAAAAAGACAGCCTATTCAACAAATGGTGCTGGTCCAACTGGCACTCAGCATGCAAAAGAATGAAAATAGACCCTTTCTTATCTCCTTGTACAAAGCTCAAGTGTAAGTGGATCAAAGATCTCCACATTAAACCAGATACACTGAAACTATTAGATGAGAAAATAGGGGAAACTTTAGAACATATAGGCACAGGAGAAAATTTTCTGAACAAAACACCAATGGCTCAAGCTCTAAGGTCAAAGATTAACAAATGGGACTTAATGAGATTGCAAAGTTTCTGTAAGGCTAAGGACATTGTCAAGAAAATAAAACGGCAGCCAACAGAATGGGAAAATATCTTTACCAACTCCACATCAGATATAGGCATAATATCTAAGGTATACAAAGAACTCAAAAAGCTAGACACCGGAGAATCAAATAACCCTATTAAAAAATGGGGTACAGAACTAAACAAAACGTTCTCAGTTGAGGAATATCCAATGGCTGAGAAATATCTGAGGAAGTGCTTGACATCCTTAGCCATCAGGGAAATGCAAATCAAAACAACCCTGAGATTCCACCTCACACCAGTCATATTGTCCAAGATCCAAAACTCAGATGACAACAGATGCTGGTGAGGTTGCGGAGAAAGAGGAACACTTCTCCACTGTTGGTGGGGTTGCAAACTAATACAACCACTCTGGCAATCAGTCTGGCAATACCTCAGAAAATTCGACATAATACTACCTGAAGACCCAGCTATTCCACTTCTGGGCATATACCCCAGAGACACCTTAGTACACAACAAAGATATATGCACCACAATGTTCATAGCAGCTGTATTTATAATAGCCAGAAGCTGGAAAGAACCCAGATGCTCTTCAGAAGATGAATGAATACAAAAATTGTGTTATATTTACACAATGGAGTACTACTCAGCCACCAGAAACAATGACTTGACCAAATTCTTAAGAAAATGGCTTCATCTAGAGAATATCATTCTGAGTGAGATAACCCAGTCACAAAAGAACAGACATAATATGCAGTCACTGATAATGGGATGCTAACCCCAGAGGCTTGCACTGCCCCAGAAACAACTCACAGACTGTATGAAGTCCAAGAAATAAAGCAAACAAAACAAAACAAAACAAAAAAATCTTTACACAACAAGAAAACTTTGACTATTTTCATATTACATTTTGTTTAGCATGTTCTTTGTGCTCATTGTAACTATTGGGTTTTCGATGCATACTGTCAAACCTTTAAAAAGATCAAGTAGTGACTATTCATATAGATTTATGTAAAAATTATTTTAAAATCTGAAAAAAATGTACTGACAAAAATGTATTGTATAATTTTACGCAAAAATGCTTGAAATCTGTACATTTATCTTTGTTTTAAAAATAAATGTGTTAATAAAAAAATCAAGTACTGATTAAAAATATATCCATATAGTTTTATGTAAAAATTATTTTAAAATCTGAAAAAAAGTACTGACAAATATGTATTGTATAATTATACACAAAAAATGCTTGAAATCTGTACATTTATCTTTGTTTTGTAAAATAAAGTTGTTTAAAAAAAAGAAAGAAAGAAAGAAAGAACGGGGGTTGGGGGAGGGACTAAGAGAAGGACATACTATTTTTGTGTGAAAAGCTGATAGCTTTAAGTGTATATACATTCCTCCACATTTGTGCATTTTTAAACATTTTATAAAAGAATGCAGCTCCATACTGCATCAAGACATAGAAGAAAACTCACATGTGACACAAAAGCCATGTGTACATCACTGCTCTGGATATCCTTTAACCTGGTCTACCTTTCAGAAAGCCACTGGGAACTTCAGAACTACTCAGGCGAAGTCTGCAATGCAGTCATTCTCCCTCAACCCTTGAAATAGCTTCTGGTTCCTCTACTGAACCCAGATGGGGCAATGAAGGAGCAAATGTGTTCTAAGAAAAATGTACATCAGGTCTCACCTCAGAATTGCAGTTATAATGGCATCAGAGGCACCCAAAAGGGACCAAAATGGAAGACAAAGTAGGTTTGCACATCCCATATCCCTGGAAAGCTCCAGAGGACTATGCCTGAAGTTGATCTCTGACTCCCACATACACAACTGTGTATGCATGTGCACCTTGCATGAGAATATCCACAACCATGTGTATAGCCACAAACTCACAGATGAAAAGACAAACCAAGGTGAGGGGAGCTGGATGAGGCAGGAGGATATGGAGTTCTGGGCCAGCCTGGGCAATATAGTAAGACACTGTGTCTTCCTCACAAAAAAGTGAAGTGTAACTGAAAATACAGCCCAGAAATAGAGTGGCTGCCTAACCTTAGCATGTTCAAGGCCCTGGGTTTGATGCAAGCCTCTGGGAGAAGAGAGGTGTGTAAGGCTTAGAACAGTGAGTAACAGGAGGCTGTAATGTCCAAAAAAGATGAACCTCAGAGAAGTTATGGAAACACAATGAAACAACCCAAGAGAAAGAGAGAAAATGCAATCACCAAAAATGCACTAATACTAAAGAAAAACATTATGATTCTAACCAAATCAGAAGCATCAACTGAATTTAACCCATGCTCCTCTGAGACATACGTGAAACTGTTCACACATGCCATCTTACCTTGTTCTCTATGCTCCACAGAAACAGAACTGACTCTGGAAAGACACAATAGTTCATTGCTATCCTTGCCATCACTGGGATGCCATGAAAAAGTTGCTACAAAGAGAAGGGGGCTAGAGATATTTGGTGAGTTGAGTGTGGCATGAACACTTAACTATTGCCATGCTGTGGACGCTGAAGCAAGAGGCTGGCCATGAACTCTAGGCTAATCTGACAGCCTACAGAGCACGTGCAAGGCTCACCAGGGATGCATGGCAAGAGAGTTGGAGCCATCGCTCTGTTTGCCGGTCTTGCAGAGGACATGGATTTGGTCTCACACTGGACAGCTCACAGCTACCTATGCCTTCAGTTCCAGGGAATCAGACACCCTCTTCTAGCCCCCTCAGGGACCCACACACGTGGTATATGTACAGACTTCATGCACTGTAACCTTTGCTTCTCTTCTGCTGTGATGAAGCACTCATACCAAAAGCAACTTGAAAAGGTTTGGCTTACAGTATTCAGTTCATCATCTAGTGGAGCCCAGGCAGGACCAGAAGTGGATGCCACAAAGGAAAAGGAGCACTGTGTCGCGCGCCCCACTTCCCGCCGGCAGGAAAAGGCGTGCAACAACAGGATTCTTCTGCGAACAACCTTTATTGTACAATACTCTTGAGCAGGGGACTCCCGTGGAAGAAAAATGCACTGCTTATGCCCAGGAAACTTGTGTCACTACCTGATTGGTGCACTCTCCAGTAGCTCATTAGTATGCCCGAGAGCTGTGACATGCGCACTATGTCTCTTGGGCTGGGCAACAGCTCTGTTTGCTGAGTCATCGGCAGGAAGCCAGTGCCATGTTTGGGTGCGCCACAAAACGCTCTCAACAGCACTTCTTACTAACTTGTTTCCCAGGCTTGCTTATCTGGCCTTTTCATACCACCCACAATTGATGGCTGGATTCTCCTACATCCATCACTTATCCAGAAAGTAACCCACAAACTGCCTACAGGCCAGTCTAATAAAAGCAATTCTTCCACTGAGATTCCCTCCCAGGTGACCCTAGTTCATATCAATATGATAAAACAAAACAAAGCAAAAATAATTAAATAGAACAGTACATCCACATAAGCACAGATACAGACAAATTTCAAAAATAAGAATTTATACATCTCTTCAAAATATTAGATTTTGTTGGGCTTCTTCACCTGACCTATCTACTCTAAACCACCAGATACAAAATAATATATAAACAGAATACTGTGAGGCCTCCTGTGGCAGTTTAAGAATGTCGCCTGGGCTGCAGAGACGGTACAATAGGTGAGAAAGCTTGTTGCTCTTGTGCAGTACACAGATGGGGGTTAACAGTAATCTACAACTCCGCACCCACATGGAGGCTCACAGCAATCTACAACTACAGTTCCTGCAGGAACTGAGTCTCCTGAACTCTTTGGACACCAGACAACACATGGTATGCATACATATAGTCAAGACACTCACACATATACATTTTTTAAAATGCCCCCAGGGGCTCACACATTTGAACTCTTGGTCCCCTGCTGGTGGTGATACTTGGGTAGGTTTTGGAGGAGTGGCCTTGCTGGAGGAAATAAGTTGCTGGGGTAGGAAGGGAAGACTTTTGAGGGCAAAATGACTATTTCTAGTTTGCTGTTTCTTCAAGCTTGAAGTTGAAAATGTGAGCCCTCATTCTCCATTTCCTGCCACTCTGCCTGCTGCTTGCTGCCACACTTCCTGCCATGACAGATCCCTTACCCTATAGAAGCATAAACCGAATACCCTTCTGTAAGGTACCTAGGCTGTGGTGCTTTATAACAACAAACAAGAAACCCATATACAATTTGAGTTTATAATACAAAAATAAGGCCTCATTGAAACCCACATTTTTGTGTATACACACACACACACACACACACACACACACACACACACACACAAGATATAATCACAATGTGTATGTTGTATTGTCATCTTTTACTTGCTTCACAGAAGTATAGCTTCTCCAGACTGTACCTGCCTCTCTGCTCAGCTTGTAGCATGTGAAAACTCTTTCCTGGGTTCTCAGGAAAAATTGTGAACCCATGAGATTTTTTTTTTTTTTTTTTTTGCTTCCTTCCTCCTTTCCCTTCCACCCTTCTCTCCTCTCTTCCCTTCTACTCCCCTTGCCCCTCCCTCATTCTCCCACTTCCCCCTCCCTCTCAACAGGGTCTCTTATATTCTTTAAACTCTGAGGATTTCCCTGATCCTCCTACCTCTCAACTGCTGCAAGAACAGACACATGGCACCAAGCCAAAATAAAGATTCATTTATCTTTTTAATCTTTCGATGGAAAATGACTCACAAACTCTTCCACCAGCCTTTCATGTTTATCGGATGCTATTTGGGAAACCTTGGGAGTCTAACATGGAACACTGCCAGTGAGGTCTTGCTCCCAGCTTGCTAACTATTCTCCAGAGCAGACTAAAGGCAAAACCTTTGGTATCTTGCTCATGTGCATGTCACTTGGAGTCTTTGTGTGTGAATAAAATCAATAATGTAATATCAACTAATTACGATTTATCCTGATGAAACCCCATTTTCCTCTTCAAATCACCACTCATCCCTGAGTAATAGCAGTTAACATTTACTGAGTAGTAATACCCCACTCACTCTCCTCTGAATAGCTTTATAATATAGAAATTACTATTCCCACTTTCTAGGAATGGTGTATGTGCCTGTAATGCCAGCACTTGGAAGATAGAAGCAGGGAGATCAGACTTCCAGAGTTGGATGCCAGCCTGGGCTACATGAGATCTGTCTCTATATAACCAAAACAAAACAACCCCCCCCCCCCCACCGGGAAAAAAAACTAACATCAACAAAGAGGAGGAAAACTAGAAAACAAATAGATAGGTCAAGTGACTACAATTGTTTATTTCTTTTCTTGTTCCTTTTGAGACAGAATATCACCTTGCATACTAGATAGCTTAGAACTGAAAATGTAGGTCAGGCTGGCTTCAAACTGCCTCTGGCTATCATTGGTATTACAGGCATGCACTACCATGCTAACCAAGGTGACCACAATTATTAAGTATTGAGACTCAGACCAACAGAGAGCCAGGTGCCTGTATAAAGTACTTTTAGTATAGATGTGTCTACACTATGTAATATCATTTCAATGAATTAAATGAAAAAAAATTTTTAAAATGTAATAAAACTGTTTACATTAGCACAACTGGAGTCCCTTCCTTCTATGTTGGTCTCTCACACACTTGAGCAGGTACTCCTACTCAACAATTAAATTCACAAAAGCAGTTGCCTTTCTCCTTTGTTTTTTCAGTAGACATATCCTCCAGCCTCCCACTCTGTGTTATAGTACCATCAGATATCAAAAAAAAGTTCTCTCTTTGTGGTGAGTCACAGGCACTTTAAAAAACGTTTAGCTTTCTCATTAGAAAAAAAAAGTTCACACATTTTGAGTTAACATTACCTATATGTGGCTCACACCTGTAAATTCAATACTGAGATTTATGAGGCTAGCCTGGGCTTTATGCCGAGTTCTAGGCCTACCTGGGCTACAGAGTGAGGCAGTTTAAAAAGAAGAATCCTGACGCGGAGGGCTAAGCTCTGTTTGTTAACACAAAGTGCATTTTCTAGGGAACCATCCATCCTATGCGCGAAAACACGCTGTAGCGGAGAAGGACCTTAGGCGGCGCTGCAGGAACCAGTAAGGAGCCTCACTAGAAGATGGAGGAGGAGGAGGAGGAGGGGAAGAGGGAGAGGGAGGGGAGGGGGAGGAAGAGGAGGAGGGTCCATACGAGGCTCCTGCGCAGTGGGAGGAGTCTGAACCAGGACACGTGTCTATTTGCGCGCAGGCGCAGGATTGGTCACTCCCCCTGGGAGTGAGGGCTGCCGGGGCGGATGACGTGTCCGGGTAACGTGCCTGCCCGTAAGGCCTCCGGGGATCCGCGCTGCCGGAACAGTGCGCGGCCTAGTCCCGCCCAACGTGCCTGCCGAGCCCGAGCTAGCGGCGGGGACTGCTGAGCAGAAGAGGACGCCGCTGACATGGGGGTGTAACGCGCCTGCGCCCGCGCTTCCGCAGCGGCGGCGAGACATGAGGAGAGCCCGCGGCACGGGCAGCGGCTCCTGAGCCGGTATGGAGGAGAAATACAGCGGGGATGCGCGTCCGGGCGGCGGCCTGGGGCCGGTTGACTTGCCCAGCGCCCGGTAAGGAGGGATTCCACGTTTGGCGGCGATGCGGACAAGCTTCCCCGCCTTTCTCGAACCCCGCAGGCTACCTCTGCGGTCCACGGCTTGAGATCCGGCGGGAGTCTGGGCTCGGGACTTACCGCCGGCCAGTTTCCAATTCCCTACTGAGAGAACCTAGATGTTCCTTCCTGCCACTTAGGTAACGCAGGGCTCCTTAGCCTGTCACAATTCTGGAGAGGATAAGCGGAAGGTGTCACCATATGAGGTGAAAGAAACCAAAGTACAAGCCGATGAACTTCGGTGTACAGCACAGCAAAAAATGCAACCCTGTCATCGAGTTTTCTTTGCCGTGGTTTTGTGGGGAGGGATGTGGACTATTTTAATAGTAAGAGATGTTTGTTACCCCTCTCCCCCAAAACTCATCCCATACAGGAATTCGCAGCATGAAAATTCTTCTTTACCTTCCCTCCAGCCTAAAGGCAAGGACCGAGTAGTGTACACTGGCAGTATCCAGTTGTATCCTGTCCTAAGTTCAGAGGTAGTGTTAAAGCCCAGCAATTTCGTTCAAACTGATTTTCAGTATGTACTCTGAGATTTCGTGATAGTTTTGATAACGTCCTTATCAAATATTAGACTGGAGTCACAGCGTTACCAGCTAACTTTTGTCTGTGAAAAAACAATACGCTAAATAGAATTTAAACCAACTGAGGGATTTGTAAAATGCATTTGGTTTTCTGTCTATTTTCAGCAATTCATTTGTAGCATATCACATGTAAAGCCGTGACCCATAACAGCCAGATGCAGAAGGGGCTACTGCTGTGGATTGGTAATAGAGGAAAATACTAGAAGGGACAAGACTAGGTCAGTTCACAACACTGGACCATGGAGACAGATTAAAGTATCACATTATTGTTAAATTTCCTGTTGATAACTCCCAATTTCATAGCAGTTGCCATATTTTTAGGAAATACAGATATTTGGGGGTAGAATGCGACATACTTCATTTACTCCCAAGTAGTTCAAGGGTTTTGTATCTGTATGTGAATTGAGAGTATGAGTAATTTAAAAGTGGTTTTGCTTAAGAGCCTACTGTCTTAGACAAATATGGTAAACATCATTTGCCAACTTACCTGCATTATTTGCTTAGCAGAGTTGTCCTTCTCATGTAGCCTATTACAGAATTCAAATTTTGACTCACAGCTGACTGAATTTTATGGGATTTCTGGTTGCCAGTGTTTTTTGTATGTTCAAGCACAGGTTATTAACTGCAACAAAAATGATCAGACACTTTCATTGTTATTATTTTTATACCTGAGTACACAGATGTTTTAAATAAAGGTTTCTGTCTTGTCTTCATTAAATCTTTGGTGGTCAGGAGAGCCACCATTTGCTGAGTATCTCTTATGTCCCAAAGACTCCTAGTGTGTACCTCCCTTTAATCTTTTTTAAGAACCCTACAAGCTCCTTGTTTGATAGGCAAGAAAATTGAGTTGCCTAAGGTCACAAGAGTAATGAATGACCTAGTAGATTATACATAATTCTTTTTGAGACATGGTATCATACTGTGGTATCCAAACTGGCCACCTCCTTCCTTAGCTCTGTAAGAGCTGCCATGGCCCACTGTCTGGTCAGCAGCTTTGTTTGTATATGTGTGAATTCTGTGCTGGTGTGGCCCGCTCTATCACTGCCTTATCCTCTTAAGACAGTGTCTCTCACTGAGCCTGGAGCTAGCCTAACAGCCTCTCCCATTCTCCTACCTCTAAAGTGCAGTGACTTTATGTGAATGCCAAGGTTCAGGCTCACACACAGCAAGCACTCTTACCCACTGAACCAGTTGAAAAGTGTTTATGAATGCACATTGTTTGGGCATTTTCTTCCTCTATACCCTCCTCCTCTTTTGATATCTAGAGACCTGTGAGTGGTAGCAGTGGACACATCTCAAGAAGGAGCCATAAACTCATATCCAAAATTTAATAATTGCAAGTATGAAGAACTGAGAAATGTCTAACCAAATAGTAGAACAGTTAATTTTTTTTATTTGTTCACTTAATAGCAAAGTAATAGAAAAAGAATAAAAAGAAAATAAAAAGATAAAGTGGTTCCTAAATTGGGGGGCTGGGTTTAATGTGCCCTGTATAAGAGCCTGCCAGTCTCTTTTCCCATCTCAGTCTTCACCTACTGGTCGTTTCCCACTTGACATGAACCGAAGAGCTTCTGTGTTGTTACTTAGCCTTAACTGGTGTTTCAGAGATGTCCAGCAGGAAGAGGTATTAAAGAACTTTAAAAGGATGTGCTTCAGGATGTGATGAGGCACGCATTTAATTCTAGCATTTGTGAGGCAGAGCTCCAGGCCAGAGCTACAAAAAGAAGCCCTGTCTTAAAAACAAAACAAAAGGACAGGAAGTAACAAAATGGTTCAGCAGGTATAGGCTCTTGCTTCCTGATGACCTGAGTTTGATGCCCTGGACTCACATGGTAGAAGGAGAGAGCCAACGCTCAAAATACTCTGATTTCATATGCTCTTATGTGCATACATGCACACACACACACACACACACAAATAATAACATATGTAACAAAGGAAATTCCTTTAAAATCAAAGGAGTTTAAAATGTTGAAGTGTTTTTCTAATTTAGTAATTATAGCAGAACGATCTTGCGTATATTGTGTGAAAGATTGCATTGTCACTATATGTGCATGATTGCAAATGAGAAGAAAATATTTTTGAGGCACATAGGAAAAGGTTTGTAAATTGTTTTTCTGTGAAGAGAAAGCTAGAAGTGGTTTTATTTAATACTTTTCCAATAATCAGCTACTTGGAAATTAACATTATGACTTTTGGGGTGCAATGCACATATGTGTATTTGAAAATAAAGTTAGTTTACCAATTAGTATTTTACATGAATTGCTTTTTTATCTCTCATTTAAGACCCAGTTTTTATATTTTTAATACTTTATATAGAAATCTTTAATCTTTGTAAAACAAGTATGTTAAGTGTGCTTTGGCTTTTTCTTGATATTAATCATAAGCAATCTATTGCTAATTAAATTAAACTGACTAGATTGAACTAAACTTAAATACAGTAGATCTTCAAGGTCTCCTGCCCAATGCTCACATTTGTATATGTTCCTTTGTGCTCTGACAGAGCCTTCCCCTCCCGTTACTTGCTTAATTCTTGATTTGTATTTAGTACACATGTATCTTAACTCTGTGGAAATACCCTTTCACTTCCTTTATCACATCTTTTAGAAGCATCTGTCAACTTACTTGGGTTATGTAGTTTGTCTTTCTGCCTGATTTTTCCTGAAGACCTGAAGCTCATTAAGGGCAGGGCCTTTGCATATGTCTTGGTTGTTACATAGAGTCATAGAACTGAAGAGGCTGAGACAAGAAGAGATACTCTTATGGAAAAAAATCAGACTGCCCACAGTGGTGCCCACCCTGGGAGGGATGGATTCTCTATGGTTCTTGCCTGCTATTGTTTATTCTATATTAACTTTTATATTCAGACTTATAAAATGGATACAGCATCTTTAGCTAAATTTTAAAAATTATTTAAATATATTTTGGGTTTGACTAAAAATATAAATATAAATAAAAATGTCAATTTTTTGTAAGTTAGGTAAGAAGGTCACGAGGTTGAGATTGGTCTATATAGTTAGACACTGTTTCAAAAAGGGGCATGGGAATAAAAGGTTGTCCTTTGAGGCAGAGATAAGGTAGAATAGCTTAAGGCACTTCTTTCCCTGTCAAGAGAAAGAAGTGAGGCTGTACTTGAAGCTTCTCTGCCAGACCACCCCTGGTCTCATTGGCCCTTTGTAGCATCCAACTCATACCAAATGAGCATGGAATATTCATCCAGGCTTGCCAGAAGTTAAGCCCCCAGTGGTTGAGAATGAGTAGTTGCCTGCCTGGATGTGGGGAGGCAGGATTCTGGGGGTTTGATTTCCTGAAAAGTTGCCAAAGCCCCACTCCCCGATTTGCAGCTTCCTGCTGCCCCTGAAGTATGTCCAGTTCTTCTCAGGACTTTGGGTCTAGTCACTTGACTTTCAGCTGTAACCCTCAATGCAGTCATTTAGCAGGGCAGAGGAGGGACAGATGCTTCTCCTTCTGGGTGCTGTAATCTTTCTAGTCTCTTTGCACATAGAATGTGGTTTTTGTTTGTTTCTTAATTCTCCTCGTTCTGAATAACTAATTAGTAAAGCAGATTTCAGATTACTCCATTAATTTTGCTAGACTAGAAACATTATCTGTGGGGGTTAGGGAACACTGGGAACTGAACCTAGGACCTCTCACAATTTAGGCAGTCACTCTACCACTGAGCTACAGCCTTTCTTTCTTTCTTTCTTTCTTTCTTTCTTTCTTTCTTTCTTTCTTTCTTTTCTTTCTTCCTTTCTTCCTTCCTTCCTTCCTTCCTTCCTTCCTTCCTATCTTCCTTTCTTCTTCTTTCTTTCTCTCTCACTAAGTTGCCTGTGTAGAATGTAGTCTTAAATACATTCTGCTCCTGGGCAGATCTCTTAAGTTTAAGGCTAGCTTGGACTATGTAGTGAAACCTTGTGTCAAAAAGGAAAGAAAATCTTTTTGCACTGCTTCCCAAGTAACTGGAATTACAGGCTTATACCACCAGGCCTACCTTAGACATTAAGATATGTTAAAAATAACCCAAGAGTATGTGACCTAAAATGTTAACAGTAGTTAACATGTGGATGGTGAGTTGTATAGAGAGGGTTTTTATTGTTTCATATGTTTATGTGTACTTCTGTAGTTTTTATAATGGACTAACATACTTGGGTTTTAAAGGGGGTGATAATAATCCTAGTGATTTGAATTATATTAAAAATTATTTCTGTTCTTATTTTTCAGATTAACAAAATACATTGTATTACTGTGTTTAACCAAATGTTTGAAAGCTGTGGGACTTTTTGAATCATATGATCTTCTAAAAACTGTTCACATTGTTCAATTTATTTTTATATTAAAACTCGGGTGAGTATGGAGAAGGCCTTAATGTTTTCTCATTTCTCTGAAGATCCTGTTTTTACTGAATATTTTTAAGAAATCTTACCTATATTTTCTGTGAAGTTTATTACTTCTGACATCTGATTTTTTCCCTATAAATAGAAGCTTGTTCAAAGGTGGAAGTATAGAGACAGAGACATCAGAAAAAGACTATCTCAGTCCAGTGTAGTCAGGAACATCGTGAATCAGAGGCCAGCCCCAGTTGCACAGTGAGACTCTGTCTCGAAAATAAAGTAAAAGAAGGTGGTTGAATTTTAATGACTTGCCAAACAGGCTTTTAGTTCAGTTTGTATTGCTGAGATTCTTGCAATACTCCTTTAATGCCTTGCTTAATAGATAGTATGGTTCCTATCTGTGCTAGTAATCAGTCTTTTGTAATGTCTGGTATCATTTAATCTCACAGAAGATGAAGGGATCCCATATACTCATGAGAACAAGTGTAAAATAAAATGAAGATGTTGTATTTTTATGAAAGTCATTTTGATAGTCTGGAGAGATGGCTCAGTAGTTAAGAGCACTGACTGCTCTTGCAGAGGTTCCGATTTTAGTTTTTTAGTATCTATTTGTATAGCTTACAACTGCCTATAACACCAGCTCCATCCATAGTTGACATTCTTCTGGCCTCTGTGGGCATGGGTCCACATATGTAGACATACACATATGTTTAAAAATATATAGTTTTAGCTTTATACTCTCTGTGGAGTCGTAGACTATCTTCTGAGATAGTGCAGTCATGCGGCAGTCATAGAAATGTTACCTGAGCTTGTCTTAGCACATACATTCTTTGTTTCTAAGTTAAATCATTCTGAACTTGCCTTCTACATAACCTCATCAGAGTACAGGGTCCTCATGTTCTGTAAACTATATAGTTTGTGTACAGTTTTCTTTCTAAGTATAGATATATTAACCTTGAGAGTAGTATAATCCTCCTCTGTGTTAATAAAAGTCTTATCAAAGACGCTTAAGGGTGTAGTTTGCCAATTTAGGAAAGAGATTCTTGATTAGAAAAGTTAAATATTTTTATTTAATTGTCAGTAAAAAGATGAAGGCATGTTACTGTTATATTGGTTCAAGATTTATTACTATTTAGTTTAAGAGAAGATGAATACGTATTTTCTTTGCTGTTTTAAGGTATTAAACTTATTGAAAGCTAATCACAGTGGCACATGCCAGTAATTTAACTGTTTAGGAGGCCAAGGCTAGAGAATCACAAGTTTAGGATCAGCCTGGACTGCATCATGAGATTCAGTCTTAATACTCTTTATTATTTTTGTGGTTTATGAACTAGTTCTGAAGACAATCATCAGAAGGTCCTGAATTTTGCCACAAAAGCCTCAGTGCTAAAGACAGTCTTTACTATAGTTCTTTGTTGTTGTTTTATTTTTTGAGGCATTATCTCTGTATTCTTGGCTGACATGGAGCTTGCTCTGTAGATGAGGCTGGCTGGCCTTTAACTCACTGAGATCTACCTACCTCTGGCTCTCAAGTCTGGGATTAAAAGCATGCACCACCATACCCAGCCTAGAGCAAAGTTTCTTAAATGTGATGATCATGAAAAATTTGTCTACCAAAAATAAACTCAAAATCAAATGCATATTAAATCTGAGGTATCTCTGTAGCACGACTTGGCTATAGTCTTGGTTCTGCACACAACATGAACACTTTGCACTGTGCATACCAAAAACCTTCTGAATTACTCTTTTGTATTTTAGTTTCATTGTTTGGTTGGTTTGGTTTTGGGTGTTTATTTGTTTGTTTGTTTTGAGATAGGGTTTTCTTTATAGCCCTGGCTGTCCTGGAACTCCCTCAGTACACAGACCAGGCTGACCTCAGACTCAAAGATATCCACCTGCCTCTTCATCAGGGATGCTAGAATTAAAGGCATGTGCCACCCCTGACCAGCAATACTCTTAAGTTTTGAATTAGTATTTTTCTGTTATATAAAAAATGTTCTGCCCTTACAGAAGCATAATGGTTTAATTACAGAAAGCAAAGATTTCATATTTTCCTGCTTTTATTCTTTAACATTTTTGTGTCAAATTAGTGTATGTAATGTGTATAAACACATCCATCTCATTAGTATGTACATTTGCTTTTATCTTAAATAGTAAAACATATACACCAAAGACTTTAGGATATATTTTAACAATAAATTTCTTTGATTTGTTAGCAGTAGATGTTTGACTTGTATATATACTTTACATATCTATCTACCACAATAGCATAAAAATATGTCATGTAGAAAGAGTTTGAAAAGTTATGCTGTAAAGGGCATCATGTTTCTAGTTCTGGTGTATTTGTTAAAACTGTACCTTATAATTAATTTTTTTTTTTTTTTTTTTTTTGTAAGTACGGAATAGAGTTTATTCAGGTCATGGGAGAGTTAAGAGGGTGGTAGAGGCAGAGAGAGAGAAGTAGAGTAGTAGAGGCCAACCCTGAGCACGTGGGAGAGAGGGGGGAAGGGAAATAGGAGAGCAAGGCTTCAAGAGCACAAGGGCAGGAGAGGCCAAGAGAGAGAGGAGGGGTCAAGCAGCTCTTTTATAGTGTCAGGTCACTGGGGTGGAGCATACCTGGTTACTGCTGGGTAATTGAGGGGTGGGGCATACCTGGTTGTTGCTAAGCAACTGAGGGGTGGGGTTTACAGAATCCCAACATTCCCCCATTTTTGTTTAATTAAAAAAGAAAAATTAGAGGCGATGGTGGACCAGGAATTGGGTCGTTGTGATCTCTTAACTGCTTCATGCTTGTTTGGGGCAATGTTTTTAGAGAGTCCAGAAAAGTGGGGGTAGGGATGTTTGTCCAGTCTTAAGAGTTGGCTGTTTCCTTGTTGTCCAGGGTCTGTGGAACCATCTTAGGATAGGTCAGAAGTAACAGGTCCAGTTGAAGCATCTGTGTCTGTGAGAGAAGGCTGAAGTATCTGTAGGTTGCTTCTCTGGAGCTGTTCTAGATGTAATAAGCACCTGGACTTGACAAGATGCTGGAACAAACATATGTATACATTATAGGTAGAGGTTAAGTACATTTGGTTTGGAAGAAAGATTTTTCAGGAGCAGTCCTAATGCTGCCATTCCTCCCCTTTTCTCATTATAAAAGGAGAAAAAATGGGAGGGGGAGGCTGATGGTGAAAGGGGAATAGGGGCGTCGAGTCTCATTGGCTACTTCCTGCTGTCTTGGGGCGTTGTAAGGGGGTGCAGCTGGCTTTCACCATCAGGATCCACCTGGCAGATGTTCACATCAGGCTCCTCTATGGACAGTAGCTGGTAATCCTGTAACAGGAACTAATTAATAGTTTGATTAGAAATTTTTTGTCGTTGAAGTAGACAGAAGATTGATAAGGTTCGGAGCAAATTACTATAATGTGTCCCGGATATTTTAAAACAACTTGCCATGCCATGAAGAAGAGGGATAGGGGAAAGGTGTGGAGTCATGGCAAAGTCAGAGTCAGGGCAGCTGAATGTTGATAGTACTTACAGGGGGGACTCTGGCTGGGTTTTTACAGTAGAGGTTACCAACAACTTCTGTCTCCCACCTGGGATCTCATGGATCTTGTATGTGATAAAAGAGCTGCAGGCATTTCAAGAATCACCTTAAAAGGGTCCTGGTAGGGTCTAGTAATTGGATTACAACAGAAGAGTGTTTATAACAGACTCGGGGGTCTACCTGAGAAGCTGGTAAAGGAAACATGTTTGTGTTAGTAGGTTGACTGGATAGAAGAAGCAGAGGGGTTGCTAGCGAGCTTGGGTTCAGGCAAATGGGGGGGAGCAAAGGAAATAGAGGCTCCCAACTTAGCTAGATCTCTTCTCTAATAAAGGGACAGGACATGTTGGCACTAAACTACCAAAAGGAATGACTGAGAGGTACACCCCTAAAAATGTAAGTGAGTGCTGGAATCTGGTGAGGAAGGTAAGGTGTCTTCTTACCCGACAATAGAGAGGGAGAAGTAGGTCCCCAAAACTCGTCAGAACCTAGTAAGTGGCCCCAGTGTCCAAGGGGAAGGAGATGGGCTGCTCACATACCATGATAGCTCCCCGTGGCTCCCTGTTCGTGATAGCAGTGGTCAGGTCAAGGGAGCCTGGGCCTCTTCAGTTGTCCATAGCCAAGACTAGAAGGCTGGAGGGTTATTTGGGCGTGATGTCCCTCTGTCTTGCGTGACACAGGGAAATCGACAGCCCAATATTCTTCTGAATCATACTTAGGACATGGCTCCTTGGCTTGTGAGGGCTGGAGCGAGCTATCACCCAATGACCTATTGACCACATCTGTAGCAGGGGCCCGGTGGTGTAGCAGTGGCTGGGGCTGGTCGGGAAGCCTTTGCCAGCATATGGTATTTGTGAGCCTTTTTACCTTTCCCATGGTACACTTTAAAGGCCAGCACCAAGACTTCTGCCTGTGGAGTTAGGGGTCCCCTCTCAAGCTTTTAAGCTAGTCTCTTATGTCGGGGTAGTTCTGGGAAAAGAAATAGGTCATTAGATGTTGTTTACCTTTTGGGTTTTTAGGGTCTAAGTTAGTGTCTATCTGTTTTATGGATCTCGTCTGCATGCATTTTTTCTGCTCCCAATCTCGCTGGCTTTCCTCAGGAAGTAAATTATTAGTGAGTCTCATAGTAAAGCATAGAACATCAGACTATAAGATTGCAGCACAGAAGAGGACAGAAAGGGAGGAAAGGGGCACCGGCAGTGGTGCTGGAGGCCGGGTGGTGTGTCCACGTCCACATGTGAGTCTGGCTGTGGAGGGGAGTTTTGAAAAGCTTAGAATAACATGAATAGAAGCTGAGGTAGAGGTTTGGATTTTGCGGCGATGGCTCGTTGGCTGGATCGAGAGCTGTGGTGTCATCTGCCTTATTGCCTCATTGCTAAAAGGAAGTGGGTGGGATTACCAGAACACAGAGAAGGATTAGAGCGGAGATAGATAAATTCCTGTACACAGGGAACCTCTTTCCATTTACCAGATCTTTGGCAGTATGAGTGAAGGTCTCATAAAATTAATGAGTCTAGGGTGCCATTTTGAGTCATTATCTAGTGGATACTGAGTCCAAACATTGTTGTAGAGGTGTACCAATTTAGATGTCTTTAGCTGAGGTGTCAGTTTTAGAGATTTGGAATTTTCCAGGAGACATCCCAGTGGGGAGCCTGGTGACCCGTTTTGAGACATTGAGTTGCCCATTGGAAAGGTACAGGGAGGGGGCTATGGAGCCATCCAATCCAGCGTCCCAGTGGATGAAACTCGGTAGAAAAGTTTTGCCTATGCGCAGGGGTCGCGAGTTGTCACTCGGACTCCTGGTGGCTTCGCCAGATCCCGGATCTGGCAGAGAGTGCCCTCGCCAGGCCTGGACTTCAGCTGAGTGAACCGGTTGCTTAGAGCCCTGGGGGAAGGGATAAAGAGTGAAGGGCACTCCCGACTGGACCTTCTCAATGGTCAATGTCTGTCTCAAAACTGTGGCTATAGAGAAGTAACCCTCTTTGCCCGCAAAGGCTGGCCAGGCCTTTTTGGGAAATCGGGGATTCTCTCCGCCAACTGGAGTGACAATCCCTACCAATTTGCCGATGTTTGTGCGGGAATCTTAGCCATGATCTGGTATCAGGAAAAGTGAAACCATGTGGTGTGTGGCTGATCTATCTCAGCGGCCCACGTGGCAGGAGCTATTGGCACACGTGGCGGAGCAGTGGCCAGCAAGTGTCTAGAGCTTCAGTAATGGCGACAACTCACGTGCTGGAAGTCTGTGAGTCGGGCAGCTGTGGCACTTAGCGGCGGCAGCAGTAGCAGTGGCGGAGGAGGCGGCAGGGAGACGGTCACTGCAGCAGTGAGCAGAAGGAGAAACAGTGGCCTCGGTTAAGAAGAATAGGCAACCGCAGTGCCAGCCATGCAGCCAAGGCTATGCCGAGCCCGATGGGGTGGGCCGGGGTGGTCGGCAAGGACTGGTCACGAGAAAATCTAGGTCCCTGCGCAGGTTTGGCTTAACTATATCAGTAAAGCAAGAAAAATTTTAGATGTACATTTGAAACCCACATTTGAAATCTAGAGGAATCCCACCTTTTAGAATAGGTAGTGAGCTTTAGGCAGATGTACTTATCTGGGTGGAGTCTTATTTGGTCTATCGGAGGTAGATCTGATTGGGTTTCCTATAGCTTATAAGTTTATAAGAGATAACAACATGAGTTAACAACATAAACATTTTTAAGATGAGCCTTTATGGAGCAGAAGGAGCAAGAATTGTATGTAGTGGAAAAGGAAGTTTAACAAGAGGAAACATGAAGCATTAATGGAACCAGAGCTTACTTAAGAAAGTAACCATATATCTGAGCTACTTGTTAGAAAATAGAAATCTGTTTTTTTTTTTTTTTTTAGTTGTTAAACTGCAGTTACCTTAGCTGTCAATGTAGTCAGAAATCTGGCTTAGAATAAATAAAACTTTAATCTAGCAAGCAGAATAAGATTGAAAGTAATAAAGGGAAACAAAACATGCACGAGACAGGCACTATTGCACACAGGTGAGAAAGTGCAGTTGGGGCACTGGAGGCACTCACATACAGGGAGGGGGTTTGGTGCTGTGGCAGCAGGGCAAGGCTAGGTGTTCCAGCCAGGGGGCGGGCCACCCCACCCCTCGGTGGGCGGGGAGTACCTGTGCTGCTGCCGTGGCAGAGGACCACGTGTGTGATCTGCTAGGCAGGAGGCTGCTTACTAGGAGACCTGCTTTCATGGTTTCCCTAGGGACTGCCAGCAGGGCCAGGGTCCCTGCAGAAACCCAATCGCCACCCTTCTGCTCGCTGCCCGAGCAGCCGGACCCTGGGGCACTAGGCCCACAGCACATCAGCCTGCTCTGAAGCTCCTGCGGGAGCAGTGTTGCTGGCTGCTGCCCCTTTCAGGAAGCCCACCTACTGGCAGGCTCTACTAGCTCCAGATTCCTGCCACAGTCCCAAGCAACCAAGGCTGATCCTTCCGCAGGGCAGGATACCTGCTCACTGGGTCCCAGCGGACAAAGAGTCTGGGACAGAGACCAGGATGGAGAAAGCACATGTGGTATGGGAACAGCTAGGTCTAGCAAACAGTCTCAAGCATAGGCTAGGAGCAGGGCCAGACCTTCACACAGAACAGATAGCTAGGGAGGGAGTGCAGTTTATTGGTTTCTGATCACTGTAAATTAAGCTAAAGCATCCCAGGAAATAGGGACAAAGGCGGGGAAAACAATCCCATGGCTGAGGGTAGGTATAGCTGCCATGGGGGCGCAAAACTCGGAGGCTGTGCTCCACGGAGGTGGCCCATAGGTGAGAGTCAGCAATGGGGTTAAAGGGGAGGCGGTGCTCCAGAATGAGATCCAGGCCTGGCCTGGGTCTAGTAAAAAGAGGAGGGGGTCCCAAGGGAAAAAGTCCTAGAATGACGGTCAGTAAAAGCATCTGTCCTCAGGGGTAGTTCAGGAACACTTCCCTGGGACCTCCTGGATGCTTACTCTGACCGATGTGGGGAGGGAGCTTACCGGGTCTTGGGCTAGTGAGCGTCGGGATGGGAACCTGCATTTTCTTGAGGCGCTGGCACCAATCCAAGGTTGTTAAAAGTCACAGAATGAAAGGAAAGAGAGATCTGGTCATGAGGAAATCTAACATCCCCACACGGGGCACCAATGTAAGGAAAAGAATACGGGGCACCAATGAAAGGAAAAGTCACAGGGCACCAATGTTAGGGGAAGGATGAAGAGAGTGGGGGGCATATGGCTATGGCCCATGGAGGTGCAGCGAGGCCTGAGGGCAAGGGAGATGCCTCTGAGGGGTCCATGTTGGGAATCCCTTCCCTGAGGGACCAGCCACACAACAGTATAGTACAGAATAGAGTTTATTCGGGTCATGGGAGAGTTAAGAGGGTGGTAGAGGCAGAGAGAGAAAAGTAGAGGAGTAAAGGCCGGCCATGAGCACGTGGGAGAGAGGGGGGAAGGGAAATGGGAGAGCAAGGCTGTAAGAGCACAAGGGCAGGAGAGGCCAAGAGCATAATTAATGTTAATATGTTACTCTTTCAATGTTTACAGGACTGCATTTTTTATGGTTTTGTTTCAAAAACCATTTTCTTCTGGAAAAACTATTACAAAACATCAGGTGAGATGTTGACAGAATTGCTTATTTCTAACAGCTTTCCTTTTGATGGGTCAGAATAAAGTGCCCTGTTTTTAAAACCTAGATTTAGTTTCCTATTTTGTTTTGAGATTTTTGGTTTATAGAGGTTTTATTGTGGTTTTGGTTGGTCGGTTTAGTCTAGTTTGGTTTGGTTTGGTCTGGTCTGGTTTAGTTTGGTTTGGTTTGGTTTGGTTTGAGACAAGATCTCCTATAGCCCATTCTGGGATCGAACTTGTTATGCAGCCACAACTGGCCTCTCCCTGCTGAGCATCTGGCCTCAGTTTTTCAAGTGCTGCTATTGCAGGCTTACACTGCCATTCCCCATGTATACAGTGCTAATGCTGGAACTCATGCCTGCTGGGCAAGTCTACCAGCCTAGCTACATCCCCAATCTACAGTTAACTCACTCTCGACTTGTTTTTCAGATTTGAGGCTCCACAAGTGAATTATAAGTTTTCAATGTAATGGAATAGTTTCAAATATAGAAAAGGGTGGCAGATTGAGGGATGTTTGCTTCAATTTTGCTCACTTATAAAGTGGAGGTAATAATATTGTTCTCTATCTGTATTATATTCCTGTATCATGTATCTGTGAGGAATAAGTTAATTTATACATGTAAGGGTTTTTAATTATAGCTCACATGAGTATGCAGTACATATGTTCTCTTTGTCATTCCTTTTCAGTGGCTTCATGCCAGAAAGCTTCCTCATTCCGCTAGTCTCACATAAAATGTTTCACACTTTTCCTCAGTGAAAGCAGTTATATTCTACTGTATGTTTGTTTCATGTCAGCGTTGGTGTTCTCTACCATATTATCAGAGTGGCAAGTTAAGTACTTCTGTTTTAGAGACCTTTTTATCTCCATGTAAGGTCTTTTTCCTTTATTTTCAAATGATCATAACATAAAAATTGCTCATAGAAAACACGGTAGTACGTACACGTACTCACAAAATGCATCTACTCAGAAACAAGAAGATCAATATGAGTTCTAGGCAGACCTGAGCTACATAGTGAGACCTAGTATGAAAGAAAAAAACGTCCTCATGGGCAAGATTTTTAAAAGACTAAATCATTAATTATTGCTAGAAAACTGGTGAAAAAAATAGAAAATTATACTACATTGGAAAAAGACTTGAGCTAACACCCAGGCATGGTGGTACATGTCTTTAATTCTAGCACTTAGAAAGTAGAGACATGTGGGTCTCTGAATATGAGACCAGGCAAAGCTACATAGTCAGACTGTCTCAAAAAATAAATAAATAAATAAAGTTAACAAGTGAGAACACACATAATAGAATAATAGAAGTGAGTATGGTTAGATGGTCTTGGCAGTTTCTATTTAATGTTAAAATAGTGATTATTTAACCTTTAAAATGCTTGCATAATTATATTTCCATCTGGGCTTTGTTTGGTTTCTTTTTAAGACGCTATTTATGTGTTAGGCCTGAGCAAACTGGAACTCACTGTATAGACCAGATTGGCCTGAAATCATAGAGCTCTGTCTGCCTCTTTGTCCTGATGTGAGAATCAGCGGCATGTTCCACTGTGCTACCTCCTTGTAGGTTTTGTTTAAGTATGAAATACTTACTAACCAATGCATGTGACTGAAGTTTTTTTGTTGTTGTTTCTATTTATAGTGGATCAAAATATTTAAACATGCAGTTGCTGGATGTATCATATCACTTTTATGGTTTTTTGGCCTTACTCTTTGTGGACCACTAAGGTAAATAAAAATATGTATATTGACTATTTGTTTATATCTCTTCATTTGACTTAATTTTGTTCTGTGTGTTTTAGTATTTGTTATGTGCACACATGGAGATTAGAGGACTTGTGGGTTTCACTGTCCCTTGTTCCATGTTTTATATCAGGGATTTACTTTCACAACTGGTTCTGTCACTTCTATAGCATTGCATACATTTCAGATACAATAAATATATTTGCTAATATCATCGATATTGGCTAGAATCCAAAAAGTTTCAGATGGAGAAGCTAAAATGTCTGCAATAGGAAGTGAAATAAACCAATAAAGATGAGCCATCTGAACAGGTGCCATGGTTTTCCTCTTAGCCTTGCAAGTGCAATTTTCAGACTAAAGCTGTAGTGAGTGAATCAGGCCACACCTTACTTCTGTGTAGAGAATGTCTCTGTGCATATGGGTTCAGTTCATGGAGGAAATGCTGAAAATTTGTTTAGTAAACATTGAAACATGCAACTCCGAATAAGAAATTTTTTAAAAATGTTTTTGAGACAGGATTTCTCTGTAGTCTTGACCAAGTTACAGATCTGTGAGCTTGTGACTCACAAATGCTAGGATTCCATATGTGCCCCACAACTCCTCCTTTTAAGATTTTTTTTCCAGGTCTCTAAAAGGGGTTAGCAACAAGTATAAGAAGAGGTACCTTGCATTTGTCTTTTGTTAGGGAGAAGAATGAAGGTGAGACATTAGGGCTAGAAGGAAAGTCTTTGAAAAGTATCTCCATTATAGTAGTGAGGATGAACTGAGGAGAGGAGAGGAATGGGACTTCTGGAGACCAGGGAAGTATTTTCTGGGCCAGGATTTCTTTGCCTTATTTGCCCTGTGAGTTTCAAATACAATATGTGGCAGGCACACCCTAGAGGAAAGAGAAGGTTGGTTGAGTTTCTCAGCTTCAGTAGAACCTTTTCAGTTTAAACTTGATCATAACTGAGTGTTACCAGCCACTATATTTTAATTTTCTTATTTGTAAAATTATGTTTAGTTCATATAAAAAAAACCATCCCTGTGTCTTAAGATACAAATAGAAAGGAAATATGTGCTCATCTGCTTGCTGCCTTATATCACTTACCACACATGCTGCCTTTCTTCATCTTTTACTTTACCCATGATGCACTTTAAAGTATCTGCTTCAGAGCTGAGGACAATGATGCTTTATAGTCTTCTTATTTTAGGTTAGTATTGCAATGTTGATATATAAATTTCTTAAATTAGAACCTTCCAATATAATAAAAGTTAAAAGTTATAATAAGTGTTCTTTCATTACAGACTTGGGAAAAGAAGAAATATGACATATTTAACAGAGTTGAAAATGGGTTAATCTTTAGATCAAAACATTCCTTTTTTGTTGGTGTGGGGTCTTTAATGTTTGGCTGTCCTGGACATTGACTCTAGGGGCTCACACTGAACTGTGTGTCTCCAGCCACTTTCCTGTTTGAGTCAGAGTCTCAATCTTTCTTTCTATAGACAGGGTTTCACTGTGTAGCGCTCACTGACCAACCTGGAACTTACTATTTAAGCCAGACAATTCTGCATAAAATATGTCATTAAATATAGACTTTATTAAATATAAACAAGAATGTTTTAAATTTATTTTTTACTTTTTTTTATGTGTGGGTGCCCATGAAGGCCAGATGAGGGTGCATTACATGAAATTTTTTGGAAGAGCAGCAAATGACCATAATTGCTGAACCACATTTCTAACCCCTATATATTTTTACTGTAGGCATAAGTGTGTACACCTGACAATATGTAAGTGCACCACACACATTTGGGAGCCTGAAGAAATTAGAGAGTTAGATACACCGAAACTGCAGTTCCGGGTGGTTGTGCATTCTTATGTGGGTATGTGGGTGCTTGGAACTGAACCATGCTCTCTAAGAGCAGTAAGCTAATTAATAATTGAACCGCTGAGACATATCTCCAGTCCTAACACAAATATATTTTAAGAAGAAGAATTTGGTTTTTGATCTAGGAAGTCTTTTCTTCCTTGGGCATTGTGGTGCACATCTGTAACCCCAGCACTTGAGAGGCACATACATGTGAATCTCTGAGCTGAGACCAGCCTGACAGGACAGGCAAGGCTAATAGTGAGACTGTATAGAAAAAAAAAACAAAAAAGGTAATTCAAAGTGTTAACTTCAGAGCTAGGTAGAGTGGGCTGTTTGCTGGTAGGCTCAACTAATTAGAAGGCTGAGACAATAAAAATCACTTTATTCTAGGAGTTTGAAGTGAGCCTGGGCACATACCAAGTTCTTCTCAAAAACAAAAAATTTAATGTACACTTTACTATTATTTTAGATGTATTTATTTATGCTACATATTTGAGTGTTTTGACTATGTGTATATGCACCACGTGTTTGTCTAGTGTGTGCAGACACCAGAAGAGTGTGCAGCATGCCCTAAAACTAAAATTGCAGAATTGTGGTGCTGGGAACCAAAGCTGGGTCCTCTGCAAGAGCAGCAAGTGTTGTTACCCACTGGGCTATCATCCAGCCCCAATAACAAACTTACTAAGTATTAGCTAATACACACAAGAAATCTAAAGATTTCTTGGGGAGTAGGCTTAGTAGGTAAATGCTTGCTACAGAGTCATGGGGTCCTAAGTTCAGATGCCCAGCAAAGTCAAATATGGCAGCCCTATAACCCCATGCTGAGGAGGTCAAGACAGTCAATTTCTGGGATTTACTAAACAGCCAGTCTAGCTGAAAAAGAAAGCTCTAGGTTAAGTGAGAGGCCCTGTTTCAAAAAATAATGTGGAGAGCAATTTAAAAATAGTGTAGTTTCCTGGGCAGTAGTGATTCATGCCATTAATACAAGCATTTGGGAGGCAGAGGCAGTTTCAGGATAGCCAAGGCTACACACAGAAACTCTGTCTCAAATTAAAACAAAACCAAACAAAAATTACAGAAAAACCCTGTCTGGATGATGATGAGGAGGAGGAGGAGAAGGAAGAGGAGAGCAATGGAGGAAGATACCCAATGTCAATCTCCAGTGTGCAACCCATGCACATGCATGTGTGTTATATATATATGTATACTCGCAGAAATCTAGGCCAGCAGGATGGTTAACGAGGAAGTACACATGCTCTGCAGGCCTAACATCCTGAAGTTGATTTCTAGGTCCAAGGGTAGAAGGAGAAAACTGCTGAAAGTTTCCTCTGTCTTCCCTGGCAAACTATGACACAGTATTATCTTTATTTTAATCAAAAGATGATAAAAATATGATACATATTTTAAATGACATAATTCTAAGATTGAAGATTGTTATTTTCAGATATTCATAACCTCATTATCTCCAACGCAATTAATATCAAAATGTTCTCCAGGAGAATTAATTGTCCATATTTATTTTTCTCTGGTTTTATGAAACAAAGGGGTTTTCTTCCTTCTTACTGTAACTGGATCCATGCTTTCTGAGAAAGGTCAGATATATTTTCTGAATGGTGTTTTATTTTCTTAGGACTTTACTGCTGTTTGAACACAGTGACATTGTTGTTATCTCTCTGCTCAGTGTTTTATTCACTAGCTCTGGAGGAGGACCAGCAAAGGTAGGACTTTCCATCATTGTTACTTAGCAATTGAAAGCTAGGTGTTAAACATTATTCATAGCAAGTCATATCTTTTACCACTCATAATAATGAAGAGATTAATGCTAGCTTAACATTTTTCTTACAAAAACATTTTTCTATTTTCATGTGATTATAGATCCATAGGACGTTGTAAAATTAGTAAATAAATACAGTTTTTTGGAAAGAAAACATAGTGATTGATATTGATGTAACTCATGCTATAATCCTTTATTTGGGTATTAGCAATGTTACACATATGTTTGTAGATCATATAAACACTTCTACAACCAAGATGGAGAAGTGACATGTCACCAGCAAAGATCTTCACATGGGACCAATAGCTTTCTCTGTCTTAATCTTAAGTTAATAAAGAGCCTGTGAGTGTGCTAGATTTACTCTTTTCAGCCCAGTGTCTTACCAACTAGTCACCCTTTTCGTAAGCAATTTAAGTATATTGTCTCTTGGAAAATGAGTGGTTAGTCTACAGTCTGCATGTCAGAGCTAGCACTATAGTATTTCCATTTTATCAAATTAAAATATTCCTATGCATGGTCCATTGACCTAAAAGTTGTCATCTGATTCCAGTGTTGTAGTAAGCCAAATAATTTCACTTAACTACCTGCCCCAATTGTCTGGGTTCCCAAAGGAAATCCATACATACCTGCAGCCTTTTATATTTTAATATGCCTTAGACAGCTCAGTGGCTGGTCTACTACCAATCTCCACACGGCTAGCACACTATTTTCTCGGATATTTCTAAATTATTTCTTACTAAAACCATATTCCATCTGGCTGTCCCAGCCCCAGGCCTGTAGCCCTCCTGGGCCACAATCCCCAACTCTTACATGTTCATAGTTACTCTGTCTTGCACTTGTCAGGCCTGGTGTTTCTCTTCTCTCAGCATGATGGCTCTCCATCCTCTTTCCTCTCTTGGTCCCCGTGAATCCTCATGTCCAACCTCTGTCTCTCTGCCCAGCCATTGGTCACTGGCAACTTTATTTACCAATTAAGGCCAACTGGGAACAGGGAGCCCCAGTGTCTTACATGTAGATTCTCCAGCAATTTTGAGGACCTAGTTAACATAAATAAGAGACTTTGAGATAGGTCTGTACTATATAATGAAAGACTGTTTGTAGAAACAAGGAAAGGACAGCAGAGAAGGGAGGAATGGGAATTGAGGTAAAGAAAAATGTTAATTGTTTAGATTTGTAATGTATGCTGCCTTTTGTAATGTGCCCACCACACTAAGAATTTATCGAGTGTAATGATAATCATATAATGAATAGACTAGTATGCTTTTTTCATTTGAAATATTTATTTACTCAACGTATTATAGTTCGTTGTTAAGTATGTGCCCTGACCCATGGGACAGTCAATGGGAACCCGGGATCACCTAGGAGAGAATGTGGGAACAAGAGGTGCTAAGAAGGCCAGCAAGTCAAGTGGTCTGATCAAGTTGACACATTTTATTTTTCCACATGCTAGTTTTATACAGGTAGAAGAAGGAAATAAGACATGGAACTAAGGGAACTTTCCAGTTAAAGGATTTTTCACAATACCCTTTGTGAAGAATTACTTGAGGAGGGAGATAACCCAGGTGCAGGGGCGTATGTTCTGCCAAGCAGGATTCATTGTTTGGGTGACCATTCTACTCAGCTAGCTACCAGACCAAAGATAGATCACCTAATTTCTGGGAAAAGGCCTTTACTATGGGAAATAGGAACCTAGGCTGAGATCTATGTTAAATGGCATTACTCAGGCTAAGGAAGTTTCTTAATTCTGTCAGTTCCTGGCAAGTATGAATATGAAATTCATTATATATTATGAAATAGTACATGTAAGTACTATTATTATATATATGAAATTATATAATATATTATATATATGAAATAGTACATGTAAGCATAAATATTATATATAGGAAATTCTTGTAAATTTACAAATATCAAATTTTAGTAAGAATATATGAGGTTTGTTTTTTTTTTTAACCTAACATTCTATAATAATTATATAATTTAGATTCATGCATTTTCTCTGTAACTTTCTTTGTCCAAATCCTTTCCCTGCTGAGAAGATAAACTTAAAAAGTTTGTCAGGGCATTGGAGATATGGCCCAGTAGTTTAAATCACTTGCTATGAAGGTAGGAGAACCTGAGTTTAGGTCCCAGCACCCATGTAAAAACCAGGCCTATGTGTGTCTTCTGGCTTAACTTCACTAGCATGTGTAATAGTAGCTAACCTGCCTACTGCACACAGCCAACCTCTGGTTCACTGAAGACCCTATCCCAAAAAATAGGGTGGAGGGAAGAAGACTTCTCCATAGTTAAGAGGACTGGAGTTGGATATTCAGCAACCCCTGTGGGTGGTTCACAACTGTATGTAATTCAAACTTTTGGGGATATGACACCCTCTTCTGGTCTCCTACGTACATGTGCATGTACAGTAGCCACACATATGCACATAGATAAAAAGCAAAATTAAAAAAAAAAATGTGGAGGGCCATAAAAATTACCAGATGTCTTTCTCTGGCTTCCTCATGCTTACATATACCCCTCATACACATCTACAACACACGTACATAGTTCACTATCTTAGGAATGATTTAATATTGTCAACATGGTTTCAGGGACCTTTTTCTGTAGAGAAAAACAAGCTAGACTACTTACTCTCTTTTTCTTAATGTTAACAAATACAATATAACTTTACCAGTTACTGTTTCTTAGCTACATAGGGCTTTTTAACCAAAAATTGAGAAGCTTATCTTTATAAACACTCATGGTTTGTTGATATTAATATGCCTACTCATATTTACAAGGAGATATGTTGCTAACCTTATGCTACTCTTAAAATAGGAGAAGGGAAAAACATTTTTCTCTAGCATTTGTGTGGTTGTCATGCTAGGAATTAATCTTTAAAATTACAAAACAAAACATTTTCAATTCCTTCTATTTCAGACAAGAGGGGCTGCTTTTTTCATTATTGCTGTAATCTGTTTATTGCTTTTTGACAATGATGATCTCATGGCTAAGATCGCTGAACACCGTATCCTTTTGCACTACACTTGAGTTACCTAAAGTTTGGGAGAAAAGCTGGCTGAATGGGAAAAGGTGGGAAAAATTTATCAGACACAGGAGACACTTTGATAGATTTATGTTAACATACTTGTTATTCAAATAAGTAGTAAATTTATTCCGAGTTGAATATTTTAGAATATCCTCACTATTTTTCTACAGTGCTCCTATTTTAGAATGCCCCGGTGCCAGAAGACAACAAAATATTTCAGTTCTGTTGCCCTAATTTTTACTGTTTTGCCCAGAATTACTCTTGCCAGTTCAACTTTCTAGTCAAGTATTTGTACTCTACTCTGTGACCTCCCTTATTTTTCTCAGCCATGTACTTTTGTCTATTTTGTAGTACTAAAAGTACTAGTTTTCTTCTGAATAATGATACTTAGTATCCTGAAGTTTAATGGTAAGCTAATAGCAGTTTACTTTGTTATACTGAGATGAGGACAGAAAAGGCTCCAGTCTGCTTCTGGTCCATGTACTCCAGACACATCCTCCTGTTTGCAGGGGCCTGTGTGGTCTGCTCTGTAAAGAAGACAAGTCCAATACTGAAGATGCGCCTAGGTTCCATGGGACATGAGGAGATCAAGGACATGCCTTGCTATACATGCACCTCCTGTAGCCTAAGAACCAAGTGTCTTCACTGCCCCAAGCACTGTCATAGGTAGAGACAACTGGCTGCCTCACAGAAGCCAGGCGTGGTGGTATACCTTTATAAGCCCATCACTTGGGAGGCCAGGGCTGGACATCAAGAGTCTTTTTGGGCTGTGTTTTAAGACTGGCTCAAAAGCCAACAGGAGGAGGGGAGAAAAATGAAAGAACTATAGACTATTCCAATTTATAAATTATGTTTTCAGAATTAAATTGTTTTGTTTTCAAGAGTTATTGAGAATAGTCGAATTTGCCATACCCAGACTAGGAACTTTAGCTTTGGGAGTTGGGATTTAAAGTATTTTCCTTTACTCGGTTACTTCAGCGGAAGGACATCATGATAGTGCTCTGACGCATGTGCTTTATACAGCTATTGCCTTCTTAGGTGTGGCGGATCACAAGGTATGTTTTTGTTGCAAATATGATTGGAAGGTCACGGCAACTATAACTTTGGAGAGTGGGGGATGGCCTCATGTAGCTCAGGCTGTCCTAGAACTTGAAGTGTAGTCAGAGATGATTTTGAACACTTGATCCTCCTATCTCTACCTCTAAACATGTATCATAGTAGAATTTATTATTTTTAATTTTCATTTGTAACTAACACATGCCTTTACTCCTAACACTGAGGAGACAAGAGGATCTCTATTTCAAGGACAGCCTGGGCTACATCATCAGTACTGTGCAGAGCTGGAATTCAGCCATTAAGAGTTCTTGCTGTTCCTCCATAGGACTTGTTTGATTCCCTGCAGCTGCATGGCAGCTCACAGCTGTCTGTAACTCTAGTCCCAGGGAATCTGCTATACTAGGCATGCAGGTGGTACACAAATATGTAGACAAAACATCGTAAATACTTATCAGAGTGTAATTGTTTCTCACAGTGCATAGCTCAATGTTAGGAATGTTTGCCTATCCTGAGCAAGAAACCAGCACTATAAAGTTATACTACTAAATACAAAACGCTGCTTGCCATTTACATAGTTAAATAATTGAGGGTATGGGGAAGAGGCTGGGGAAAGAGTTCCATTTCTTCAAATATATTTCAAACATTGAACATTGGGGACTGAAGATATGGCTCAGTGGTTAAGAGTGCTTACTGTTCTTGCAAGTATCAGGAAATTGGTAACCATCTGTAACTCCTGTCACAGCAGGTCTCTGGCCTCTTCTGTCCACCAGTCACTTACACTTGTGCATACACACATGCAAAGACACATTTTAAGTTAAAAAAAAATATGGTGCAAGGGATGTAGATCAGTGGTAGAGTCCTCAATACTGCCCAGGTATGGTGGCTCATTGGGTGGCAGAGGAAGGCAGATAGATCTCTGAATTCAAAGTCAGCCTGGTCTTCACAGCAGTTTAAGCCAGCTATGGCTGCATAGTAACGCTTTGTCTCAAACTTTTGTAAATAACATGTCTATAGGAAGTTGAATATGATAGTGTGTGTGCTTTTTAATGAGATTTTTGTCATTTCACTCATAGGGTGGAGTACTTTTGCTGGTGCTGGCTTTATGTTGTAAAGTTGGTTTTCATACAGCTTCCAGAAAGCTCTCTGTAGATGTTGGTGGAGCTAAGCGCCTTCAGGCCTTATCCCAGCTTGTTTCTGTGTTTCTCCTGTGCCCCTGGATGATTGTTCTTTCTGTGACAACTGAGGTAAGAGTGAGAATTGTTGATAACAAATAAAATGAGTTACTATTAGATAGAAATTTCAATTCAGAATTTTTTTTTTTTCGGTTATATAAGACAGTGTTTCTCTATGTGGCTTGGCTGTCCTGGATTTTGCTCTGTAGACTAGGTTGGCCCCAACCTCTGCCTCCTGGGTACTGATACTAAAGACTAGTGTGGCTGCCATTGCCTGGCTCTTTTTTTTTTTTTTTTTTTTTTTTTTTTTTATGTATGTGAGTACACTGACACTGTCTGCCAACACACCAAAAGATGGCATCAGATCCCATTACAGATGACTATGAGCCACCATGTGGTTTCAGAGAATTGAACTCAGTACCTCTGGAAGAGCAGCCAGTGCTCTTAACCTCTGAGCCATCTCTTCAGCCCAAAGGCTTTTTCTTTAGCCTTTTTTTTTTTAATTGGAGTTAATTTTAATTGTTTATAAAAATGTAAGTCAAATACTATTACATTTGCATATATTTCACATTCTTATGGCCCAAAGGCATCTGTGAAGAAAACTCAGTTAATCTTAAACTCAGAGGTTTTGGCTCTTTAGTATTTATAAAATTCAACAAGAGTGGTGTTTTGTTGTTAATACCATGGAGAATACTGGGAAAATGTACCAATATTTTGTGACTCTTTCATGCTGGCATTTTGTGAGTCATATTGAGTCATGAGTATTATTGTTTATGTATAAAGTGATTTTAACTTTCTCTGTAGAATACTGATTGTATATTTTGTGGTGTTTGTGTTTTTCACTTCTAGAGTAAAGTTGAGTCTTGGTTTTCTCTCATCATGCCTTTCACCACAGTCATCTTTTTTGTCATGATCCTGGATTTCTATATGGATTCCATTTGTTCAGTCAAAATGGAAGTTTCCAAATGTGCCCGCTATGGATCCTTTCCCATTTTTATTAGTGCTCTCCTTTTTGGAAATTTCTGGACACATCCAATAACAGACCGACTCCGGGCTATGAACAGAGCAGCACATCAGGAGAGCACAGAGCATGTCCTGTCTGGAGGAGTGGTAGTGAGTGCTGTGTTCTTCATTTTGTGTGAGCATTTGCCTTCATTTCTATTTTTATTAATCTACTTTTATGGTTTCTGATATTTAAGACTTCAGTTTAGAAATTTAGTGCTTGCAATTTAATACTTGATGACAGTGACCATGTTGATGGCTTAAACATTTAAAACATGTATAATATTCTCTTTTTTTCTCTTCGTAGCGGCCAACATCCTGTCATCTCCCTCTAAGAGAGGACAGAAAGGTACCCTTATTGGATATTCTCCTGAAGGAACACCACTCTATCACTTCATGGGTGATGCTTTTCAGCATAGCTCCCAGTCGGTCCCTAGGTTCATTAAGGACTCACTAAAGCAGATTCTTGAGGAGAGTGACTCTAGGCAGATCTTTTACTTCTTGTGCTTGAATCTGGTAAGATTTTTAAATATTAGTGCTATATTTTTAAAACACAGTGTTTTTATTTTGATGGGATTTGTAATTTTAATACTTCACAAGTTTCTGCTAAAGTTTACATTTTTTATAATTAGTTGCAATGATCCTATTCAAATGAGGCAAACAGTCTGCAGTATTGTGGAAGGCTGGTTTAGTGTAGTATTTTAAATCACTACAACAGTAGCTTATGAGAAGTCGAGTCAGTACATACTGCTGATGCTGACATTTTAGAATCTTGTCAGATGATTCCTACGGACATACAAATCAAACAGTTGCCTTTTAGTTTATAAAATGCATATATCTGGTTAGCTTAATTCTTTATAATCTATATGGAATACAGTTTCCAGCATTACAGTTTTAAGCACGTCTTCAAAGAAGGTTTGGGTAAATAATTCTTAGGATTAAAATCTAATAATTCTCTGCAGTGATGTATTTCTCAACATACTCCTCTTATAATTTCTTAAACATCTTTTTAGCTTTTTACCTTTGTGGAATTGTTTTATGGAGTGCTAACCAATAGTCTAGGCCTGATCTCAGATGGATTTCACATGCTCTTCGACTGCTCAGCTTTAGTCATGGGACTGTTTGCAGCCCTGATGAGCCGATGGAAAGCCACCCGAATTTTCTCCTATGGGTAGGTATGCTATAAGGGCACAATTTCTTTAGTACAGTATAGATTCCATTTTCAGAAACAGAATGGTATTACTTCAGATACAGATAATTTCAAATCTACACTTTTACTTCATTTGATGTTGATAAGGAATATGAGCTACACATTTGGTTAATACTGAATGGCGGCCAGCTCAAGATTTTTCTTTCTAACATATCTACTAAGAAACAAAAAGGAAAAAAAAACACTACTTCAACTTTTTTGCATTTTTGTTCACTATGTTTCTTTGGAGTCATGAAATATTCATAGCTATTCATACCTTGTTAAAAGAGTTCAACATTTGAAGTGAATATATATGAAAATATTCTCCCATTATTGTCAATAATTCAACAAATGTCATAATCACTTGTGTGTGCAGACATACTCTAAATAAGTCCACCCCTTATTGATTGTCTATGTTTTGGAAGTCTTGTACGGTTTTCATTTTGTTTTGTTTTGTTTGTATGTTGAGTGTTTGGCTACACGTATGTGTGTGTACCATATGCATTCCTGATGCCCACAGAGGCCAGAAGAGGCAACCAGATATCTGGATTCAGGATTCTCTACAAAACACCAAATGTTCATAACTTCTTGCCCATCTTTCCAGACATAATTCTTTATATTTTGAAAGGTGAACGAACCAAATATAATAATAATTTTGGTACAAAACAGAATCTGTGTGCCATGAGAGATATAGTACATATTAGAGATTTAGATAGAAACAGTTGCTAAAAAATTAGATAGGACATTTTGTAAGAAGGGCATAAAGAAGGATTTGGTATATATAAAATTTTATAACTTTTTGATAGTAAAATACTATTATTAATAGTTTTAGATTTTGATTATTTTACATTATTAGTTACTTAGTATGAAAAGCTGGGCTTGTTTTCTCACTTTTCATTATAGGTTTATGTTTATAATTTTAAAATACTTGTCAGTCTTTTTTTTCTAAAAAATATTATGTATTTTTTAGGTATGGCCGAATAGAAATTCTCTCTGGATTTATTAATGGACTTTTCCTGATAGTGATAGCTTTTTTTGTATTTATGGAATCAGTGGCTAGATTGATTGATCCTCCAGAACTTGACACAAACATGCTGACAGTAAGTCTTTCTTTTTCAGTTTAAGCTTCCAGTTATTTACATGGCTTTTCCTTACCAAGGGTCAGCTAGTTGTGCTGTTGATATAGTATAGTTTTTTGTTTAAATCAGCATAACTTCATTTTTGGTACACTTCTTTATGCACTGTTTCATTTTCTGTGATTTTGTTGACTAGTTTACCATAGTTTACTAAATGAAAAATTCTTTAAATAAGTAAATTTGAGATTTTAAGTGATTGCATTCATACCTTTAATCCCAGCACTTTGGAGGTGGCCATAGGACTCTAGCTACTTTAGTGCATTGCATTGTTACAGTGGATCTATTCCATTATTGTTAGTATGCCTAATGCCCATAGGGGCCAGAGAGAGCATGGGGTCCCCTGGAACTGGAGTTATCAATAGTTGTGACCTACCATTTAGGTCGTGGGAATTAAACCTAGTCTTCTGGAAGAGTGGTCAGTGCCCATCTCTCCAGCCCTCTAATACTGACCTACAGTAGGAAGATAAACAAATTCTCAAATCATTGAAAATAATTTGGAGTTTTGGTTAAGTTGTACAGTTGGATTAAGGATGTGCCTTTCTATTTTGAGCAGGGTCTCACTAAGTAGCCCTGGAATTCAGATAATTCACCTACCTCTGCTTCCTGAATGCTGGGATTAAAGGCATGCATTACCATCCCTAGCCAGGATTTGTCATTCTGTATCATTTAAATTCAAATCCTTCTAACAGTGTTTTGTTTGTTTTTTTGTTTTGTTTTGTTTTTGTTTTGTTTTGTTTTGTTTTTCGGTGTCAAGATTAGAGTGATCCTTCCAAAATACTTTACAGTTCACATTTTTAACATGATACATTTACTTGGGAAATTTAGTGAAGTTTACTATGAATAGTTTTTAAACTCTCAATAGAAAGACATATAGCTATGTAATAATTTTTGAATAGCAAGGTTTTTTTCTAAGCTTCAGAATTAAAGCTTTTTTTTTTTTTTTTTTTTCCCTTTTTGCTAGCCAGTGTCCATTGGAGGGCTGATAGTAAACCTTATTGGTATCTGTGCCTTTAGCCATGCCCACAGCCATGGCCATGGAGTTTCTCAAGGACACTGCCACTCTGATCACGGCCATTCCCACCATGCTCACGGACACAGCGATCATGGTCACAGCCACGGATTCACAGGTGGAGGCATGAATGCGAACATGAGGGGTGAGTCCTTTGGAAGTGCTGTGCTGCTGTCCGGCTAGCTCCTAAGTTGAAGAGCTTACTTGTTTTTATTAAAAATTGTTCCAGTGACCTAGAGGCACTGGGACCTGGGAAAATGGAGCCAATGATGAGAAGTACTGAAGTCTCGTGCAGTAGTCAGCTTTATTTGGAGCATCATCCAGTTTGAGGGTTAAGAAAGGTCACATGGAGGCTGGAGAGATGGCTCTGTGACTAAGAACCCTGTGATTACTGTTGCAGAGACCTGGGTTCAATTCCCCACACCCACATGGCAGCTCACAAAGGATAGTTTAGTTGAATAACAGCTGGGAGTCTAAGAGCAGTTCTGTGTTTTGAAAAAACTGAGGTCGTAAGACTCTTGTTTTCTTCATGTTTTAGCAAACACTCAGAATTCTTGAATGGGCCCTATACCCTATTCCAACATTCTCGTACTATTACTAATCACGAGTTTTTAAAATGCAGATGGCTAAGATTATAGTGAAAAGTGTTTGCTTAGTAGGCCAGAGGCTCCTAATACTGAAAGAAGAAGGAAACAGGGGTGGAGAAATGGCTCAGTGGTTAAGAGCACAGAACTGCTCTTTTAGAGGTCCTGAGTTTAAATTTCAGCAACCAATTCTGATGAAATTGAATGACATCTGATGCCCTCTTCTGGTGTGTCTGAAGATAGCAGCAGTGTACTCATAAAACTAAAATAAACAAATCTTTAAAAAAAGAAAATTATTGTAGGAAGTAATAACTTTTAAGAAAATGGTTTTGTTATATTCCTACATCATTTACTAAAAGATCTTTCTAAGATTATTAAAATTACTTAATTTTTTAAAGCTAGTTATATAATCTTTTTAAAGACAAAATCTTGCTGTATAGCACAAGCTAGCCTTGAAATACATGCATGTTTTTTAAAGACAGGATCTTACTCTGTAGCTTTGGCTAGCCTGGAATTCCCAGAGATCTGCCTTGCCTTTGTCTCCTACATTCTGGGATTGAAGGTGTGTGCCATCATGACTAACAATAAATAAAATTATTTTTATAAAAGTAAGAAAAGAAAAAAATTGTCTCAAAGGCCCAGTACATGGCTCTGTAGTAATACTTGTGCAAGACCCTGAGTGCAAGGAGGAAACAAAACAAACTTGCTTCAAGCACTATTTTTAGAAAGCCATCAGAGACAAAGACTACTGTGTTAAAATTTAGCACACTGTGTCATGGTTGCCTGCATCCTTATATACTCGGTATTCTCATCCTGACAGTGACCATGATTGTGTCACTTTGAAGGGCCAGCTGCTAGAATGTGCCTGGCACTGATAGGAGCCAGCAGTGCTGCTAGAATAGGTAAGAGTTAAATCAGATGAACTTTAATGTCTTATGCCTCTAATGTTTTATTTGTAGGTGTATTTCTCCATGTTTTGGCAGACACACTGGGCAGCATTGGCGTGATTGTATCCACAGTTCTTATAGAGCAGTTTGGATGGTTTATTGCTGATCCTCTGTGTTCTCTTTTTATTGCCGTGTTAATATTTCTTAGTGTTATCCCATTGATTAAAGATGCCTGTCAAGTTTTACTTCTGAGACTACCACCTGACTATGAAAAAGAACTGCATATTGCATTAGAAAAGGTAATTTTCTCACTACTTACTCTATCCTTTAAAAATAGCACTTAAAGCTGAATGAATTGATCCAACAAGTAATATGCAAGATATAAATGAATAAAATAATTTAGCATAAAGAACATAAGTAAAATAGATCCAGACTTAGTGGTATTAAGTCTGTAATCTCACTTGCTTTGTAAGATGATTAAAACTTAAGGCCAAGTTAGGCAACATTAGTGAGACTGTCTGAAAACAAAGAGCTGGGGATATAATGCAGTGACTGATAGAGTACCTGCCTACATATACATGCTCAAAATTCAACTGGAAAGGGAGGAAGTCGGTCAGGAAGAATGGTAAGGAGGGAGAAGGAAAGGGAATGAGGAAAAGATGGAACACAGTACACAGAACAGGAGCTGAGACATGGAGAGATGCTGTATAGCCCAGATGCTAATTTTCTAACCTCACTTCAGGTGTTCACTTTAGAATTTGAGGGGTTTTGTTTTTTGGGCTTTTTTTTTTTTTTTCCTTTCAGTATTATTTAAAATGTAAGTGAGCAGGGGCATGATAGAAGATGTGCTCCCAGCACTTGAGAGGTAGAGGGAGGAGGATCAGAAGTTCAAAGCTGTCTATAGCTACACCACCCTATTTCAAAAAGAAGAGACAGGAAGCTAGGGGATAAGTCACTGAGTTGGGTGCCTGGCTCCCAAGCCTGAGGATCTGACTTCAGTCCCTAGAAGCCATTTAGACATGGAGGGCATGGTAGTGTCACTGGCACTCCCAGTGGGTTGGGACAGGATGATTTGTAAGCTGAGGGCCAGTGAGACATCCTGGTTTAAAGAAGATGGAAGGCACTTTTGGAGACAACCTCACTCAACCTGCACATACACAAACACATAAAAAACTTATTTGAAAAAGTGCTTGAGGGCTGGAAAGAGGGCTCCGTGGTAAAGAGCTCTGGTGGCCCCTGAGTTCAATTCCCAACACCAGCATGGCAGCTCACAACTGTCCCTAACTCCAATTCCATAAAAAAAGAGAAAAGTGTTTGAGAACAAAGTAAACTGTATACTTAGTAGATGCTTGCTTTGTGATTATAAAGTTATAGAATTAGCACACAAAACTAACAGTATATCCTTTCACATTTTTTTTTTTTTTTTTTTTTTTTTTTTTTTTTTTTTTTTTGAGATAGGATTGGGCCTCATATTCTGGTTGGCCTGGTATTCATTGTAACCTGGGATATCCTCAAATTTTCAACAAGTCTTCTTCAGCTTCCCAGTGCTAGGATTGCAGGCATGTGCTACCCTGTGGAAAAGTGAAGCCTAAAATTGAGTTGAATAAAGTCACAGGCAATAGCCAGCTTTATTCAGGACATCAGTCTTTACTCTTAGAGTCAGGAGTCACATGAGTAAAGTGTACACTCAAAAGGACAAGCCACACATGAACATGCTTTCCATAGGAGCATATCAACAAATAACAGGATCCAGTTGTCATAAATAATCTGAAATAAACTCACTCTTTTCCACTCGACTACCTGGGAGGAGCCTGAAAGTACATTCCATAAACAGTTCTGTGTATTTGAAGAAAACGAGGTCACACGACTATACTCTTATTGTTTAGGAGTTTTTTAACATGCACTTGTAATTTTCCCCACACAGAAGGTGTTATAACAATTAAGAGCACTTGTTGCTCTTGCATAGGACCCTGGTTTAGTTCCCAGTACCCAAATGGCAACATAGTTGGGTTGTCTATAACTCCAGTTCTACGAGACCCAGTGACCTCTTCTGACATCCATGAGCACTGCACAAGCAAGACATACTTAAATACATACATATACTTACATGAAGGCAAAGAAATTCATTCACATAATAACCATAAATAGATCTTTCAGTAATAATAACAAATAAGCCCATTGACAAGAAGTACAGCAAAATATAAAAAAGAAAATGCAGATGAAATTTTATAACATATTATAAGTTGTTTCACTACATAAAAATGCTTGAAGAGGTGCTCAGCAGTTAGAGCACTGGCTGTTCTCCAGGGAATCCACATGGCAGTTCCTAACAGTCTATGTAGCTCCAGTCCTAGAGGATCCAACACCCTCTTCTGGCCTCTTGTGAACACCAAGCACACACATGGTGCACAGATACATGCAGGCAAAACACCCATCCATACACATAAAAGCAAAACAAAAATAGTTTGGAAATTAAAATAGCAAAATACTATTTGATAAACTTTTTCTACCTAATATCCTACTGAAAAAAAATATACATTTTAATGGCAAGATACCATTACACTTATTTAGCTAGTTTTCTATAATGGATAATTTAGCCAATCTGGAGTTGAAAACTGAGACCATCTTTTAAATCTGTTTTCTCTGTAACAGTGTGTGTGTATACACATTTGTCATATACAGGAAGCTACATCTCATTAAGTACAGTTCATTAAACATGGTCAGGTGACATTTAGAATGAGTGAAATATGTTCTTCATGTCTTGAACACCGTACTACAAGCTGTCTGTATCCTGTTTTTTTTTTTTTTTTTTCCTGGCCTTACCATAATGATTTCTAGATCAAATAATCTGCATATCTTTTTATAAAAATCATTGATACCATCTCCCGACTTACTTCACAGATACAGAAAATTGAAGGATTAATATCATATCGAGACCCTCACTTTTGGTGTCATTCTGCCAGTATTGTAGCAGGAACAATTCATATACAGGTGACATCTGATGTGCTGGAACAGAGAATTTTACAGCAGGTAATTCTTGCTTATAATGATTCATGTATGACATTGTAAATACTGTATGGCTTCAATAGTTCTTTACTCTAAAATTATCAATCTTGCTGGGCATGGTGGGTCTTCCCTTTAATCCCAGCACTCAGAAATATAAAAGCAAGCATGAATTCTAGGTCAACCTGGAATCTTAAGACCTTGTCTCAAAAAAAGAAAACTTGTATTAAATACTTTATTCTAAATTCTTTCATTTTCTGAATGTTTTTACAGGTTACAGGAATACTTAAAGATGCAGGAATAAACAACTTAACAATACAAGTGGAAAAGGAGGCATACTTTCAACATATGTCTGGCCTAAGTACTGGATTTCATGATGTTCTGGCTATGACAAAACAAATGGAATCCATGAAATACTGCAAAGATGGCACTTATATCATGTGACATAACTGACATGAACAGTGGAGGTCAGATCAGAGTGAAAGTTGCACATAATTGTACAGAAACCTTTAAAGCTCCCTACTGTTGAATTAAGGAGCCTTTTTAAAAAGAAAATTGAGATGCAGAATGAGGCATTCATTGTATAAGAGAACTCTTTGTTACTCTGTGAATTATGTGCTTGAAAGGAAATTTTAGCTGATTGGAATGAATATGATGTAACCCATTCATCATCTTCAGAAATGGACAAATAATGATGGATCCTGGTGAAGACCAAATTTCTTCTGTGCATTTACTTTCTGTCAGAAAGCATCTCCACTGTAAATATGGATTTACATCTTTATTGCAAAGACCCAGATGAAGTTTTTAGTCGATTTTTGCATATCTGAAGGACAAAATGGGAATAAAATTTTATATTTATGAATTTTCTTTATATGAGACTGATTTCTAATTATCAGTTAAGTCTATTAAGTAAAAGCTGTATTTCTACTTGAGCTATAAACTATCCAGAAGAAATTTTAGCCACTGATTTGGGATAAACAGTGAGAATGGAGAACTATGATATAGTTCTTTGGGTGTATTACAAGATTTAACCACACCATTAAATACATTTTTTACTTTTGGTAGTATTTGCAAATGAATAATTGATTAGCGTAAAGAACTTACACTAAGTTGTCCCCTTTCACCTCCAGTGTTGAATCTTCTGCCCAGGGCTCCTCACAGGCTGCCGCTGTCAGTCCAGGCTTCTCATCCTGTCACTGTCTCCTCAGCTGTGTGCTCTCCACTGTACTTAGAACTTTCTGATCTCTGGGGAGATTTACACACATCATAAGTAACAGAGTAGGTTTTTTAAGCTGTAATTGCAACTTGTACATGGTTTTTAGACACCATGAAAGTGAAATATCCTATAATTACTTCTTATAGTTTTCTCTACCATACTTTTCATTTCCTGTTTTAGCTGGATGTATAGTCTAAGAAGACATTGTGATAAATATATGTGGTTTTATTACCACCAAAAAATGTTATTCAGTGCAAACCTTTGAATATTTTCATTATGTAGGAATTTTGGTGCACAGGATAATTTAGAATATGTACTAGTTTCCTATCATGATAGCAAACATTTTCAATCATTTTATCTTACCAGTTTTAGTATATGAGGGGATTTAAGACTTTGTTTAAGTTACTTTGTTACTTTTTGTCTTTTTGCATGTCTTGGTCCAGAATTTTCATCACATATTAAAACTTGAGTGGTAGAGCTAGGGAGATGTGTCAGCAGTTAAATGTTAGGATTCCCTCAAAGCAAACTGATCTTAGTTAAGTAAGAATGGTTTATTGAATGTTTACCTTATTAATGGATGTCCAGGACTACAAGAAGGAAAACCCTAGTAACATGATTAGTTTCTCCTCATGGTAGGCTTTTAATATGAGAAACCAGGTTCAAAGTGTAAAGGGCAAGGAGGAGAGCAGTTTGCTTACTAGGTAAAGTGTGATCAGCTAACCTTTAAGCTGATTGATCCTTAGTAAGTGTTTGGGGGGGCCGGTGAAAGGATGGTAAACAGGAATTTCAAAACATTGAGATAACAGAGCATGAGTATCATGCCTTTAATTTTTTGACTTATTAGTAGCATTCTTCAGTGTCAGCTACAAAAACCACAGTGAGCTCATAGGTAGGTGCAAGAAGGGCAGCCCAGTGGTCAGCTCTGACTCAAGCCATTTTAGACATAAGAGTTCATATTGACCTTTAATTTAAAGGGTCTTATGTAAAGCTCTGTAGAACTTCTTAAGATTAGCAAACCTCATACAGAACATTCAGAACATACAGAGCAAAACAGGGTGTGTCAGCAAGTCCTTGAGCTGAGTCACTTCTCAGTGACTGGCAGGCATGTTAAAGCAACAATATGAAATAGCTGGCAGGCATGGAACAAAATGGATACAGCTATTTGGGGATGAGGGGTGGGGAGGGTGGTGTCAGACATAACATAAAGTACTATTCCTCCAAAGAGCCTAGCCAGCATCCTACATGGTAGCTCACAACCATCTCTATGGTCCAGGGCATCCAGTGTCCTCTGTTGGCATCTTGGAGCACTGTATACATGTGATAAACAGACACATCTGCTGACAAAACATTATAAATATAAAAAAAAATAATTTTGTTTGTTTTTTCAAGACAGGTTTTGTGTGTGTGTGTGAGTGTGTGTGTGTGTAGCCCTGGCTATCCTGAAATGCACTATGTAGAGAGAGACCTGTAGACCAGTCTGGCCTCAAACTCAGAGATCTTCCTGCCTCTGCCTCCTAAGTGATAGCATTAAAGGTATATGCTACCATCCAGCAAAAATTAAATAATTTTTAGATTAAAAAAAAATCTTGAGTGATCAGAGAAATAATTGTGCCATTGTCTTAATGAAAATTTTATTCATAAAATAATTCAGTAGATCATAAGGTAAAGTAAATATTATATAAATGTTAAATTTTTCATTTCCGTTTAAAGTCATAGATAGCAAAAGAACTTATTGTGGGTGAGAGTGATAAGTTGATAGAGGGCTGAAGATGAAGAAAGTACAGGCAAAAAGAAGGGAGACTGAAAGGCCATGGCTTTAGGCCAGTCGGCCTTTTTTAATATCTTTGTTTGTTTGTTATTTGTATCTCTGTAGCCCTGTCTATGCTGGATTGGCTTTGTAGACCAGGTTTGCCTTGAACTCAGAGATCCACCTGCCTCTGCCTCCCTGGGATTAAAGGTGAGCACCACCACTGCTGGATGAAGGATTTTTCTTTCTTAAATCATTTGAAGTGTGAAGACCTCCTTCTAATCCAGATATTTGAGGTGGGAAAATCCACTTTTAATTGGAGCCATAAAGGACATCTAGAAGGAAGCTTGCTCTTTGCCTGCTTGCTCTCCCTACAAAGTCCATTTCTACAGTAGCATTAGAGCCTTCTTCAGGATATGGGGTCTATTAAAGTCAGCTTAGACATCAACCTCATGAACTGAGCAACTGCTAGATTCTTGGACTATCCATTCACAGTCAATCACTCTAATCCCCTTTCTGTATAGAGAAAGTGATCTTTTAAGTACTATTATTTTAGAGAATCCTTGACTAGTAAAGATTTTTTTGGACCAAAAATGGAGTGGTTCTAGAACAACAGGTATAAGGATAAAGTATAGGCAGAATGGAGGGAGACTAAATGCTTTAGTCCAGTCAGCCACTTTTAAGTATCTGGAATAGACTTTTCAGGTCACCAACACTTAGAGTTATCAAAGCCTCTACTAGGAGGTTGGAGAGTACTGACAGCTTGTGGTGTGAACTATATTACAAACTTAAGGATAATGCATCTGATTATCCTGATTTTCCAATAGTGAGCAGCAATGGATTTAATGACCTTATATGTGAAACATTTTGACAATTTGTGAAATGGAAAATAAAAATGCTGGTAAGTTGTTTTTAGCATCTCTGGATAATGGATAATAATCTCTTGACAATGGATAGAGATGAGCTCCACAAAAAAATCAACCAACTTCTACCATCTTAGAATATGGCAAAGAATAATGACTTAGTGATAAAATTGACCAGCTCCAGATGTACACAGTCTAAAGGTTTCTAAGTGTGTATTGGAAGACAGTCTTCTTACACCAGAGCTCAAGTGAAGAAAGCAAAACTGAAGTCCTCATTATAAGGTAGCTGAGAACTTTGAACTCTTAGCTTCTCAATGTTTTATCTTATCTCACCCGAAGAAGTAGTCATCCTACCATCAGCCCCATGCTACATTTTAGAGAGGGTTGGGGTTGCTTCTTCAAGAGGTTGAAGGTCAGACTAAGATATCACTCAGAGTCAAAATGTCCTCATTTGAGAGGCATATGCTGGTGTAGATGGTTGTGGTTGATATCCCTGTCACATCTGAATGTTAAGGGTCTGAATGGTAGAAGATACCAATAATAGAAAGCTAAGTAAGACAAAGTCATAGACACTTAACAGATTTAAAACAAGAAAGTGTGTGAGTAAAAGCAAAAGAACAGAAAGCCACAGTGGCTAGAAATGCCACCATGGGGTGATTTAAGTATGTCAATAGTGACTGAGGATGAGAAGGAACTTTATCCCAGTCTAGGGCCAAGCAATATTAGAATAAGGAAGTAAACAGGGCAGGAGTGGTCATAACTCACTATGGCTACTCTGAGAGGTGTTTAGAGACAGGTTTCATACAAAACTTTTGCCCTCGAAAGGCAGGTCTTTAAGAGGATAACAATAAGACACTTGATCTTTGGGGGTGGGGCAATCTAACTCTGGACAGGGAAACCCTGGTGACAGAGCATGATTCTTGACCATGCAGGATTTGATAACAAGGTCTGGTCCAGACAGCATCCAGTGTTATTTTGGCTTGTGGGAGCATTTAAGAAAGATTTGATCTGATTACTTAAGGAGGTAACCCTGAAAAGGTAGATGGGTACCTGGTAATCCCCTTCTCCTAGTACTCAGTGACAGCCTTACTTGGCTGGGACTCTGAAAAAGCAAAGCCTTCCTCTGGTCTGGGCAAACAATTTTGCCAGTATGTATAGAAAGTATTGCCTGCTCTCCCTGTCAGGATGACTACAGCCTGAAACTTCTTCCCCTAGAGAAACACATAACAAGGTTAGCTAAGCCTGCCTATTTACACTGGGGCATATAATAAACCTGCTGAGATTTCTGGCTGCTGCTAGTGCATTGCTGTAAGAGCCAACATCCTGCCAAAGCCCACTTTTTATGAACATGTTTCTGTTGCTATTCTGAACATGTTATACTGTTGCATGGCTTTGGACTGTCCTGTAACCTCAGTCACTGTAGCAGAAGCACATGTTAGGAGCAACCTGTAGGCCTAAAAGCAACTTAGCAAGATCTAAGAACTTGACACTTCTAAGCGCTGGTGGTGTGTCTTACCTAATTCAACCTTTATCCGGGTTTGCATTCACAGTTCTCACTAGGGACTTCACCACTGGGTCTGTTCTCAATCAAGAGCTTAAGATAGACTCTTTAAGACCTGATTTAGAGCAATGTCTAAGAAATCCCAGAATTTAAGAACTTACAGGAAGATAGAAGACATTAGGAAATTTATTTTACTAAACCATTCCAGCAAAAGTGTGGGGATGGATTTTAAGTATGTGGGATAATGGTGGAAGAAACATAAAATTGATCAGATTGAATTTATTGATATGGGTCCTATGAGTGGATATTCTAGGTTTAATACCTTTATAATTTTACCTCAAGGATAAATTAACTTTCCAGTCCTATGTCATAACATTGTCAGAAGGGATCTTAATTATCTGTCTTTTCCACAAAATATGCTGGTACACTATATTGATGGCACTATGCTAATTGGACCAAATGAGCAGAAGATAGAAACCACTTTGGAATACTTGATAACTCATACATACGTCAGAGAATGGAAAATGGATCCAACCAAAATTCAAGGGACTTCTACTTCAGTGAAGTTCTTACAGATTCAGTGGTGTAGGGCATGTGGAAATATTCCTTCTAAGATAAAGAGTAAGTTAAGTTATTTCCCCTGATACCTCCCACCACCAAGGAAGAATCCTATTTGGATTCTGGGGATGACACATTCCTCACCAGTTAGTTCATACATCAGTGACTTGAAAAGCTGATAAGGTTTTTTTTTGTTTGTTTGTTTTGTTTTTTTTTGTGGGGTCTGTAACAGAAGAAGGCTGTTCTCTAGGTCCAGGCAGATGTGCAGACTGTTTTACCATTTGGACCATATGATCCAATAGACCTGATGGTATTGTTGAGGTAGCAGTGGTAGATTAGATACTTTGGCAAGTTCCAATAACTAAATTAAGGAAGAGCTTTTGGGACTTTGGAGCAAGGATCTACCCTCTACAAATAACTATTCTCTTAGTGAAAGACAGCTCTTGTTCTGCTATTAAGCCTTAGTAGAAACTGAACATTTGATAATGGGCCATCAACTTACAATAAGACCTTTGCTGCCCATCATGAGCTGGGTGTTATTTGATCTACTAAGTCATGAAGTAGGATGTACAGAGCAGCAATTTATTGTCAAATGGAAGTAGTATATACTTGATTGGGCCTGAGCAGGTCCTAAAGGCACAAGCAAGTTACATGAAGTTGTTTAAATGCCTACTATTTCTACTCCCATTACATCATTGTCTGCAGCCAAGCCTGTACTTCTAGCCTCATGAAGTGTTCCCTCTCATCTGTTGATTGAAGAAGAGAAGACTAGGGCCTGGTTTACTGACAATTCTGTATGTTATTCAGGTACCATCCAGTATTGGACAGCTGCAGCATTATAAATAACCCCTTTCCAGGACAATACTGAAAGACATCAGGAAAGAGAAATCCTCACAGTGGGCAGAACAGGTAGTACACATGATCATACATTTTGTGGGGAAGAAGAAATGGCCAGATATGTAACTGTTCGTTGGTGTATAAGCTGTAGCCAGTGCATTGACAGAATGGATGGTCCGGGATTTGGAAAGATCACAACTGGAAAATTGGTGAGAAAGACATCTGGGTAAGAAGTATGTGAATAAATCTCTCCAAAGGGGCAAAGGACATGACGATATTTGTGGCCCATGTAAATGTTCATCAAAAGGTGACTTCAGCTGAGGAGTAGTTCAGTGGACAGTCAGCATTTTTTTCCAAATAGGCATACGGACAAGTGACCATAGAGGCAGAGGTGAAGTTTAGGTATGAGCTTGACAATATGGACACCCAGGCTGACCTGCTGCTGAGTGCCAGATCTGTCTATAGAAGAGACTAACACAGAACCTGATATGTGATACCATTCCCCAGGGTCATTACTTTAGACCACTTCCCCCATGAAGAAGAAAATACTTTGTCCTTACTGGAATAGGTACTTATTCTGGTTGTCAATTCTATATGTTATGCTTCTGCCAAAACCACCATCCATGAACTTTCAGAATGCCTTACACTCTGTATTCCACAACTGACAGGAGTTGTTTCTTTTCTGCTATATGGATTCAGATGGTCAGGCTTAGCAGCAAGCTTCTTCTTTAAAAACAAACAAACACATTTATTTATTTTATGTATGTGAATACACTGTTACTCTCTTCAGACACACCAGAAGAGCAGTCAGTGCTCATAACCACTGAGCCATCTCTCCAGCCATTTTTTAAAAAGATTATTTATATGAATAGGCTGTAGTTGTCTTCAGACACACCAGAAGAAGGCATCAGATTCTATTATAGATAATGAGCCACCAGTGTTTGTTGGGAATTGAACTTGGGAACTCAAGAGCAGTCAGTTGTCTTCAGATACAGGAGAAGAGGGCATTAGATTCCATTACAGATGATTGTGAGCCACCATGTAGTTGCTGAAAGTTGAACTCAGGATATCAAGAGCAGTCATTGCTCTTAACCACTAACCCATCTCTTCAGCCCAGAAGCAAGCTTCTTTATACCCTGTACTAGTCAGGGTTCTCTAGAGTCACAGAACTTAAGGGTAGTCTCTATATAGTAAGGAGATTTGTTGGTGACTTATAGTTCAACTCTCCAACAATAGCAGCAGCTGTGAATGGAAGTCCAAGCATCTAGCAGTTGCTCAGTCCCACAAGGCAAACAGGGAGGGAGGGAGGGAGGGAAAGAGGGACAGAAAGAGGAAACCTTCCTTCTTCTAATGTCCTTATGTAGGTCTCTAGAAGGTATGTCCCACATTAAAAGTGTGCAACACCATACTTGGATCTGGGACTTGCTTTGGCCCAGGTGACCTTGACCTCAAGATCTCCATGTCAAGCTCCAGGTCAGAAACTTGTATCTCCCATCCTCAAGATCAGGATTACAGGTGAGCCTTCCAATTCTGGATTGTGGTTCATTCCAGATATAGTCAAGTTGATAACCAGGAATAGCCACTACGATCTATCCTGTGTCATCTTGAGACAATATCTCATGTACACATGAAGCAATAACAAGGTCATGAATATGGCTAACATGATATTATTATATGTACAACTGTATACACACTAGTAAATTACAATTGGGTAATGTCCCTTGGGAACATTCCTTTACTATCTTAAATACCAATTGATGTTACAAATGTGTTCTTAACAAAATAAAACAGAAGCATACATATTACTTTATAGTCCTCATTTCTGTAGCTGGTTAAGTGGCCTTAGCTGGTATTTATAATTTTTTTCCTCTACTACCCATTCTGTATTTCCTCTACCCTCTGCAAGCACCTCAGCAGGCCTTGGCTCATTTCCTGGAAGAGTGACTGTTACCTTCATTTCTAATGGTTCTGTGGTTTTTGTTATCCTGCTTGAATCAGGCTGTTGTAGTTTCCTATTGACTTTAATCACAGGACATGGTAGTAAGAGATCTTCTGCATTCCAGACATAATCCTTTTTACCTCCATTGTGGAGAGGCAATCCAATTTCCCCATGGTAATCTGGATCTATCACCCCTCCTAACACTGTTATTCCTTTCTTAGTCTGTTGGTTTAAGGACATTAGAAGTCTACAATGACCAGGGGGGAGTCTGAGCTTCCAGTTTAATAGAATGTTTGTTGTGACTCTTGGTAGGAGCACTCCCCCTTCTTGAACCAAAAATCTAGATCAGCGTAACCTACATTTGTGGGTACAGGAAGCAAAACGTTTCCTAGAGGATCATTAAGAGTGATAGTGAGTGAAACTATTCTCTTTTATACCCCTTGATTCCTAGACCCTTAGATCCTCACTATAGGAGAAACTGTGCCAGGAGCTGACAGGAATAAAGAAACCCCCTCAGCCTTAGAAACGCCATTTTGTATAGATCTAGGCCTAGGATTTTGTTTCCCACAATAGAGGCCTTTTCCCAGAAATCAGATAATCTCTCTGTGGTCAGGCAGTTTGCCGAGTACAAAGGTCACCCAGGCAACAGATCATGCTTGGCAGACATTCTGTTATACCTGGGTAGTTCCCCACCCATGTAATTCTCCATTTTTCTTTCAAAGAAATAATTTTGGCATATAATAAATGAGAGCATGATCAGCACTTTTGACTTGCTCTTCTTCTTTGCATCTCTTGTATCCCCTTCACCAGTTCCCTCCTCAGGGATCTGAGTTGAAGATCTATGTTGAAGATCCTGTAGGCTGGGGCAAAAATGTACCAATATTGAATACTGTTTCAAAGCATATACTGCCTTCTGAAGAACTCTGCCCTAGTCATCCATGCTGATGCTACCTAATTGGCAATGTAACTGTGTCTTCAAAAGGCCATTTCATATTTTTATTAGACCAGCTGTTTCGGAATGATGGAGAACATGGTAAAGGCCAGTGGATTCCATAATCGTGAGCCTGCTGTCACACTTCTCTGGCTGTGAAATGAGTTCCTTGGTCAGAAGCAACACTGTGTGTGGAATACAGTGACAATGTATAAGACATTCTGTAAGTCCACAGATGGCAATTTTGGCAGAAGCATTACATGCAGGAAAGACAAATCCATACCAGAATAAGTATTGACTCCAGTAAGAACAAAACATTGTCCTTTTTACGAAGGAAGTGGTACAATGTAGTCATCCTGCCACCAGGTTGCTGGCTTGTCACCTAAAATTGAGCCATATCTGGGGTTTAGTGTTGGTCTCTACTGTTGGCAGATCTGGCATTCAGCAGCAGCTGTAGCCAGGTCAGCCTTTGTGAGTGGATGTCCATGTTGTTGAGCCCAAGCATAACCTCCATTTCAGCCACCATGGCCAATTTGTTTATGTGCCTATTGAGCAATGACAGGGATGGCTGGGGAAAGAGGTTGGCTATCCACAGAATGGGTTATCTTATCCACTTGATTGTTGAATTTCTCCTTAGCTGGTCACCTTTTGTCCAGAATTTACATGGCACAAAAATGTCTTCACATCCTTTGCCCCATTTGGAGAAATCTGTCCACATACTTCTTCCCCACATTTCTAATTTTCTCACCAATTCTCTAATTGTGATCTTTCCAAGTTCCTGACCATCCAGCCAATTCATTGGCTAAATCTCATGAATCAGTGAACAGTTGTACATCTGGCCATTTTTTTCTTCCAAACAAACTGTGATACCATAAGTACTGCCCTAAGTTCTTCCCACTGTGAAGATTTTCCTTACCCTGTATCTTACAGGGTTGTCTCAGAAAGAAGTTGTAATGCTGCAGCTGTCTACTTCTGGGTGGTGCCTGCATAATGTGCAGAGCCATCAGTAAACCAGGTCCTAGTCTTCTCTTTTAGTCAGACAATCATAAGGAACAGCCCATGAGGCTATAAGCACATGATTTGCATCAGATGGCATGGTAACAGGAGTAGAAAACATAGGCATTTGAGCAACTTCATGTAACTTGATTGTGCCTTTGAGACCCGTTTGGGTCCGATCACTTATATACCACTTCCATTTGCTAATAGACTGCTGCTGTGCACGTTCTACTTTATGACTTGGAGGGTCAGATAGCACCCAGCTCATGATGGGCAGTTCAGGTCGCATAGTAACTTGGTATCCTATTGTCAAATATTTAGTTTCCACTAAGATCCAATAGCAGGCCAAGAGCTGTTTTTCAAATGGAGTATAGTTGTCTATACATGATGGCACAGCTTTGCTCCAAATTCTCAAAGGTCTTTTTTGTGACTTACCTACAGGGGCTTCTCAGAGGCTCCAAACAGCATCTCTATCTGCCACCGATACCTCAAGTACCATTGGGTCTGCTGAATCATATGGCCCAAGGTATAGAGCAGTCTGCACAGCAGCCTGGAATAGTAGAAGAAAGAGCTTTTTCCTGTTTCAGGCCCCACATAAAACTAGCAGCTTTCAAGTTACTTGGTAAATGGGCCTGAGTAACACACCCAAGTGAGTAATGTGCTGTCTCCAGAATCTAAATAGACACATTAACATTGTATTTCTTTCTTGGGTGAGGGGCCAGGTGCAATAACTTATCTTTCATCTTAGAAGGAATATCTCTGCATACCCCACACCACTGGACTCCTAAGAATTTCACTTATATAGATGGTCCTTGAATTTTGGTTGGATTTATTTCCAATCCCATGATATGCATATGCATTATGAATGAGTCCAAAGTAGTTGCTACTTCCTGCTCACTTGGTCCAATCAGCATAATGTTATCAATATAACAATATTCAATGTGATATATTCTAGGCAAGACAAATGATCAAGATCCCTTCTAACTAAGTAATGACACAGGGCAGGAGAATTAGTATGTCCTTGAAGCAAAACTTTAAAGGTAAACTACTGGCCTTGCCAACGGAAAACAAGTAGTTTGGTTCTTATAGACAGGTACTGAGACGAAGGCATTTGCTAGATCAATATCTGCATGCCAGGTACCATAAGATGTGTTAATTTTCTCAAGTAAGAAAACTACATCCGGTACAGCAGCTGCAATTAGTTACTACCTGATTCAGTTTTCAATACTCAACTGTTATTCTTAATGATCCATCTGCACTATTCTACACTGGTCAGATAGTAGAGCTGAAGGGAGATGGAGTAGAAACCACCACCCCTGTATCTTTCAAGTCCTTGATAGTGGCAGTAATTTTTGCAGTTCCTCCAGGAATACAATATTGTTTTTTATTCACTATTTTCTTTGGCAGAGGAAACTTTAAAGGCTTCCATTTAGCCTTTCCAACCATAATAGCCCAAACTCAACAGTTCAGAGAACCAATGTAAAACTCTGCAAATTTCCAAGTATATCTATCCCAATTATACATTCTGAAACTGGGAAAATGACCACAGGATGTGTTCTGGGACCTACTGTGAGTTTAACATCAGTCAAGAATCTATTATCTACTTGTCCTCCATAAGCCTGTCATTTAACTGGAGGGCTACAGTGTTTCTTGGGATCCTTTAGAATCAGTGTCAATTCAGAACTAGTATCCAATAGACCCTGGAAAGTCTGATTACTTCCTTTTCCCCAGTGCACAGTTACCCTTGTAAAAGGTCATAGGTTCCTCTGGGGAAGAACTGGAGAAAGGTTAACAGCAAATCTTTTAGGTGTCTTATCAAGATCCTTCTTCAGGGGAACCTGGCCACACTTCATTTAAAATGTATTGGGCCTACAAACTGGCTCAAATTTGGAAATGAATTCACTGTCTGAGATAGCCTTTTGCCACCATTCAGTGAAGCCTTCATTTCATTTCTTTGAGAATTTTTCTGCTTATACAGATTAAACAAATATGCAGTAGGCTTTCTATTTATTTTATGCCTGGAAACACCATGACTGATTAGCCAGTACCAAAGGTGTAAATGAGTCATGCCATTATAAATTTCACCCCTCAGGCTGGAGAGATGGCTCAGTGGTTAAAAGGATTGACTGCTCTTTCAGACATTCCGAGTTCAAATCAGCAACCATATGGTTGCTCACAACCATCTGTAATGAGATCTGTTGCCCTCTTGTGGTATTTCTGAAGACAGCTACAGTACACTTATATATAACAAATAAATAAATCTTTAAAAAATAAATAAGACTATTTCCACCTCTATCTGTGCCCAGGGCCACAGACAGAGCTGGCACACAGTCATTAGGACTTGCAGCCTGCTCTCAGAGAGCTGAACACCCAAAAGAGATGCAGTAGCACTCTCCCTCCTGAGCCCATGCATGAGCCCACACTCTCTCTCACACAAACTATCTGGGGAGAGACTTCTATGAACTCTCAGGCCACAGGTATCACAGTACCATATACAGGAGAGACAAGCTTCGCTCAGAGACAACAAGATCAACTAACATAAAATATTAGAAAATGTCAAGAGCCAAGGGCAAGAATCTAAGCAACAGAAACCAAGACAACCTGGCAATATTAGAACCCAGCTCTCTCACCACAGCAAGTAGTTTTTATCCCAAAACACCAAACAGACAAACAAAGAAGAATAACAAGATCTGGACTTAAAATTGTGCCTCATGTTGGGCCTTGAGGAAGAGATAATCTCACTGGCAAATGATAACATAGAAAGCATTAACACAACAGTCAGAGAAAATGTAAAAATAAAAAAGTTCCTAACCCAAAACATCCAGGAAATCCAGGTAACAATAAGGAAACCAAGCCTAAGGATAATAGGTGTAGAAGAGAGTGAAAACTCCCAACTAAAAGGCCCACTAAATATCTTCAACAAAATTATATAAGAAAACTTCCCTAACCTAAGGAAAGAGATGCCCATGAACATAAAAGAAGACTACAGAACTCCAAATAGATTAAAACAGAAAATAAATTCTTACAGACACATAATAGTAAAAACACCAACTGTTCAAAACAAAGAAAGTATACTAAAAGCAGTAAGGGAAAAAGATCAAGTCACATATAAAGGCAGAATGACCAGAATTACACCAGATTTTTTTTTTCTCAACAGAAACTATGAAAGCGAGAAAATCCTGGACAGACGTCATACAAAGAGAACAAAAATGCCAGCCCATGTTACCATGTCCAGCAAAACTTTCAGTTACTAGGACAATACCAAATTTACACAATATCTGTCCATCAATTCAGCACTACAAAGGACAATAGATGGAAAACTCTAAGAAAAGCAAAAAAGTAATCCTCTTGCTATAAAACCAAAAGAAGAAAGGCACAAAAACATACTTCTACCTCTAACAACAAAATTAGCAGGAAACAACAATCATTATTCCTTAATACCTAACACCAATAGACTCAAAGACAAAGACTATCAGACTGAATTTTAAAATGGGACCCAGCATTTTGCTGCATACAGGAAACACATTTCAGCAACAAAGAAAGGCACTACCTCAGAGTAAAAGGCTGTAAAAAATACTTTCCAAATCAATGGTCCCAAGAAGCAAGCTGGAGTAAACATTCCAATATTGAATAAAATAGATTTTCAGGCAACAGTCATCAAAATAAAGGAAAGACACTTTTTATTCATGAAAGGAATAATCTATCAAGATAAACTCTCAATTCTCAGAAACAGTGCTTCAAATACAATGGCATTCACAAACTCTACAAAAGTTCAAATCATACATTCCATCACATACAAGAATAATGGGAGACTTCAACACCACACTCCCATCAATGGACAGAATATGAAAGCAAAAACTGAACAGAGATACAGTGAAACTAACAGACATTATGAACCAAATGGATTTAAGGCATCCATAGGATATTTCATCTTAAAACGAAAGAATATACCTTCTTCTCAGCACCTCATGGCACCTTCTCAAAATTGATCATATACTCGGTCACAAAAAAGGTCTCAACAGATACAAATGGATCAAAATAATCCCATGCATTCTGTTAGACCACCATGAACTAAGGATGGTCTTCAATAACAACAACAACAACAAGCCCAGATGCATATGGAAGCTGAACCATGCTCTACTTAATGATAGCTTGGTCAAAGAAGAAATAATGTAAAAAAGTCAAAGACATTTTTAGAATTTAACAAAAATGAAGACACAACATACCCAAACTTATGAGACCCAATGAAAGCAGTGCTAAGAGGAAAACTCATAGCTCTGAGAGCCTCTGAAAGGAAACTGGAGAGAGCTTACACTAACAGCTTGACAGCACACCTGAAAGTTCTAGAACAATAAAAAGACGATACACTCAAGAGGAGTAGGCTGCAGGAAATAATCAAATTCACAGCTGAAATAACCAAATAGAAATAAAAAGAAGTATATAAAGAATCGACAAAATCAGGAGCTGGTTCTTTGAAAATATTAACACGCTGATAAACCCTTAGCCAGACTGATGAGAGGGCACAGAGAGAGTATCCAAATTATGAAAATCAGAAAGGAAAGGGGATACATAGCAACAGAAACCAAAGAAATTTAAAAAGTCATCAAATTCCACTACAAAAACCTATACTTAGAAACCTGGAAAATCTAGAGAAAATGGACAATTGTGTAAACAGATACTAGGTACCAAAGTTAAATCAGGATCGGAAAAAACAGTCTCATAACACCTAAAGAAATAGAGTCATCAAAAGCCTCCAAATAAAAAAAGTCCAGGACGAGATGGGTTTAATGCAGAATTTTATCAGATCTTCATAGAAGACCTAAAACCAATATTCTCCAAACTATTCCACAAAATAGAAACAAAAGGAATGCTACCCAATGCATTCTTTGAAGCCACAATTATGCTCATTTCTCAGCCACACAAGGACCCTACAAAGAAAGAGAACTTTAGGCCAATTTCCTAATGAACATTGATGGAACAACACTCAATAAAATTCTTGCAAATCAAATCCAAGAACACATCAAAATGATCCTTCACCATGAACAAGCAGGATTCATTCCAAGGAAGCAAGGATGATTCAATATATGAAATCTATCAACATAATCTACTATATAAACAAACTCAAAAAAAGAAACCACACATGATCATCTCTTTAGATGTTGACAAAGCATTTGACAAAATTTAACACCCCTTTATGTTAAAAGTCTTGGAAAGATCATGAATTCAAGACCCACACTTAAATATAGTAAAAGCAATATACAGCAAAACAGTAGCCAGCATCAAAGTAAATGGTGAGAAACTCAAAGAAATCCCACTAAAATCAGGGACTATACAAGGCTGTACACTCTCTCCCTACCTATTCAATAAATTACTTGGAATACTAGCCAGAGCAAAAGACAACAAAAAGAGGTCAGAGGGATATAAAACAAAAAAGAAGAAGTCAAAATATCACTCTTTGCAGATGATATCATAATATACTTAAGTGAACCCAAAATATTTCCCCTTCAGCTCTTTCAGTCCTTTCTCTAGCTCTTTCATTCGGGCTCCCATGTTCAGCTGATAAACAACTTCAGCAAAGTAGCTAAATATAAAATTAACTCAAGCAAATCAGTAGCCTTCCTCTACTCAAAAAAATCAAGAGGCTGAGAAAGAAATTAGAGAAGCAACACCTTCACAATAGCCACAAAGAATGTAAAATTCCTTGGTGTGACCATAACTAAGCAAGTGAAAAATAGCATAACAAGAACTTCAAATTTCTGAAGAAAAAAATTGTAGAAGACCTCAGAAGGTGGAAAGATTTTTGATGCTCATGGATTGGAAGGATCAACATAGTAAAAATGACCATTTAGCTTAAAGCAATCTACAAGCTTAATGCAATTCCCATCAAAATTCCAACCCAATACTTCATAGAGTTAGAAAGAGCAATTGGCAAATTCATTTGGAATAATAAAATACCCAGAATACCACTAACTCCTCTCAACAATTAAAACAATGTCTATAGGAATCAACATCCCTGACCTCAAGCTGTATTACAGAAAAATTGTGATAAAATCAGGCATGGTATTGATACAGGGATAGGCAGGTAGATCAATGGAATAGAATCATAGACCTAGAAATAAACCCACACACCTATGGTCACTTGAACTTTGACAAAGAAGCCAAAAGCATTCAATTGTAAAAGGACAGTCTCTTTAACAAATGTTAGCTCAACTGGAGTCAGCATGCAGAAGAATTCAAATTTATTCCTTTTTTTCTCCTTGTAAAAAGCTCAAGTCCAAATAGAGCAAAGACTTCCACATAAAACCATATACATTGAAACTATTAGAAGAAAAACTGGGGAAGAACTTACAACAGATGGGCACTGGGGAAAATTTTGTGCACAGAACACCAATGGCTTATGCTTTAAGATCAAGAATTCACAAATGGGACTTCATGAAATTTCAAAGCTTCTGTAAGCCAAAGGACGCTGTCAATAGGACAAAATAGTAACCAACAGATTGGGAAATTTTTTACCAATCCTACATCCAAGCAGGCAAGTATCCAATATATTCAAAGAATTCAAGAAATTACACTCTAGATAAGCAAATAATTCTATAAAAATGGAGTATATAGCTAAACAAAAAAAAGTTTTTTTTCAACTTTATTGGGTATTTTCTGTATTTACATTTCAATTGTTATACCCTCCTCCCCTCACCTCTCCCTCTTTTTCCTCAGCTTGCTTCCATGATGGTGTGCCCTCTCTAAATCACTTTCTCCACCTCAGTGCCTTGGCTGTTGATGGTGTTGTTCTTCCTATGAGGGTACAAGCCCTTTAGCTCTTTCAGTCCTTTCTCTAGCTTTTTCACTGTGGTTCCCATGTTCAATCCAATGGATAGCTAAAAGCATCCTCATCTGTATCTATATGACTCTGGGAGAGCCTCTGAGGAAGCATCCATGTATGGTTACTGCCAGTAAACACTTCTTGGTGTCAGCAATAGTGCTTGGGTTTGGTCCTTGTATAAGTAGTAGTACTCCAGGTGAGGCAGTCTCTGTAGATCTTTTCTTCAATTCCTGATTCTCTAATTGACCTTGTATTTCCTCCCTTGTTTTATTCTCCCTTCTAAGAAGGACTGAGACATCCAACTTCTGGTCTTCTTTCTTTCTCATCTTCATAAATTCTGTGGACTGTTTCTTGGGTATTCCAAGCAGTTTTAATTGTGTGTTGGGGGGGTGGCTAGTATCCACTTCTAAGTGAGTGCAAACCATAAGTGTTTGTGACTGGGACAACTGACTCAGAATGATAGCTTCAAATTCTATCTATTTGCCTAGGAATTTAATAAACCCGTTTTTTTTTTTTTAATAACCGAATAGTACTCCATTGTGTACTACTATTTCTTGTGAGGAAAATCTGGGTTTGTTTCAGCTTTTGACTATTATAAATAAGGCTTCCATGAACATTGTTGTTCATGTGTTCTTGTTAGATGTTGGAGCTACTTTTGGGTATATGCCAAGGAGTGGTATATCTGGGGCCTCAGATAGCACTATGTTCAATTTTCTGAGGAACCTCCAGATTGATTTCCAGGGTGGTTGTACCAGTTTACAATCCCAACAGTAGAGAGGTGTTCCTCTTTCTCCATATCCTCACCAGCATCTGCTGTCACCTGAGTTTTTTTTTTTTTTTTTTTTTTTTTTTTTTTTTTTTTTTTTTTTTTTTTTTTTTTTTACCTTAGCCATTCTGACTGGTGTGTAGTAGAATCTCAGGGTGGTTTTGATTTGCATTTTTCTGATGACTAGGGATGTTGAGAATTTCTTTAGGTGCTTCTCAGCCATTCAATATTCCTCTGTTGAGAAGTCTCTGTGTAGCTCTGTACCCCATTTTCAATAGGATTATTTGATTATCTAGAGTCTAACTTCTTGAGTTCTTTGTATATATTGGATATTAGCCCTCTATCAGATGTAGGAATGGTAAAGACCTGTTTCCAAAGTGTTGGTTGCCATTTTGTCCTTTTGACAGTGTCTTTGGACTTCCAGAAGCTTTGCAATTTCATGAGGTCCCATCTGTCGATTCTTGAGCATAAGCCACTGGTGTTGTGTTCAGGGAATTTTCCTCTGTGCCTTTGTGTTCTAAGCTCCACTTTATGTTCTATTACTTTCAGTATATCTGATTTTATGTGGAGGTCTTCTATCCACTTTGACTTGAGCTTTGTACAAGGAGATAAGAAAGGACCAAGGATCAATGTGCATTCATCTTCATGCTGACTGCCAGTTGAACCAGCACAATTTATTGAGGAGACTTTTTTCCATTGAATGTTTTGGACTCTTTGTCAAAGATCAAGTGAACATAGGTGTGTGGGTTCATTTCTGAGTCTTCTAGTCTGTTCCATTGGTCTATCTGCCTGCCTCTGTACCAATAACAGGCAGTTTTTATTACAATTGATCTGTAATACAGGTTGAGGTCAGGGATGGCGATTTCTCCAGAAGTTGTTTTATTGTTGAGAATTGTTTTTGCTATCCTATTTTTTTTTATTACAAATGAATTTGCAAATTGCTCTTTCTAACTCTATGAAGAATTGAGTTGGAATTTTGATGGGAATTGCATTGAATTTGGAGATTGCCTTAGGTAAGATGGCATATTTTACAATGTTGATCCTTACAATCCTTGAGCATGGGAGATCTTTTCATCTTCCTGAGTCTTTTTCAATTTCCTTCTTCAGAGACTTGAAATTCTTGTCATATAGGTCCATCACTTGCTTGGTTAGGGTCACACCAAGGAATTTTACATTCTTTGTGGCTATTGTGAAAGGGGTTGATTCTCTAATTTCTTTCTCAGCCTGTGTGTCCTTTGAGTAGAGGAAGGCTACTGATTTCCTTGAGTTAATTTTATATCCAACCACTTTCCTGAAGGTGTTTTTCAGCTGTAAAAGTTCCCTGGTGAAATTTTTGGAGTCACTTAGTTATACTATGGTATCATCTGCAAATAGTGATATTTTGACTTCTTTCCAATTTTTTATCCCTCTGACCTCTTCTTGTTGTCTTTTTGGTCTGGCTCGTACTTCAAGTACTATATTGAATATGTAGGGAGACAATGGCTTTGAAGAATTAATTGAGTAGTATTCTCACTGTTTCTATTTTGTGAAATCATTTGGGAAATATTGGTTTTAGGTCTTCTATGATGGTCTGATAGAATTCTGCACTAAACACATCCAGTCCGGGGCTTATTTTGATTGGGAGCTTTTGATGACTGCTTCTATTTCTTCAGGGGTTATGGGGCTGTTTAGATGGTTTATTTGTTCCTGATTTAACTTTGGTACCGGGTATCTGTCTAGAAAAATGTTCATTTCCTCTAGATTTATTAGCTTTGTTGAGTGTAGGCTTTCCTAATAGGATCTAATGATTTTTTGAATTTCCTCAGTTTCTGTTGTTATGTGTCCCCTTTCATTTCTGATTTTGTCAATTTTGATATTCACTCTGTGCCCTCTGGTTAGTTTGGCTAAGGGTTTATAAATCTTGTTGATATTCTCAAAGAACCAGCTCCTGGTTTTGTTGAATCTTTCTTTGTTTTTTTTTTTTTTTTTTTTTTTTTTTTTTTTTGTCTCTATTGGGTTGATTTTATCTCTGAGTTTGATTATTTCCTGCAGTCTACTCCTCTTGGGTGTATCTGCTTATTTTTGTTTTAGAGCTTTTAGGTGTGCTGTCACGCTGTTAGTGTATGCTCTCTCCAGTTTCTTTTTGGAGGTGATCAGCACTATGAGTTTTCTTCTTAGCACTGCTTTCATTGGGTCTCATATGTTTGGGTATGTTGTGTCTTCATTTTTGTTAAATTCTAAAAGGTCTTTGATTTTTTTTACTTTATTTCTTCTTTGATCAAGCTATCATTGAGTAGAGCATTGTGTAGCTTCCACATGTATTTAGGCTTTTTGTTTTTGTTGTTGTTATTGAAGACCATCCATAGTCCATGGTGATCTGATAAAATGCATGAGATTATCTTGATCCATTTGTTCCTGTTGAGGCCTGTTTTGTGACTGAGTATATGGTCAACTTTGGAGAAGGTGCCATGAGGTGCTGAAAAGAAGGTATATTCTTTTGTTTTAGGATGTAATATTCTGTAGATGACTGATAAAATCCATTTGGTTCATAATTTCTATTAGTTTCACTGTGTTTCTGTTCAGTTTCTGCATCCATAATAAGAGTGTGATGTTGAAGTCTCTTACTATTATTACATGTGGTGTAATTGAGCTTTAGCAGAGTTTGTTTTATGAACATGGGTGATCTTGTATTTGAAGCATAGATGTTCAGGATTAGAATTCATCTTGATATACTTTTTTTAATGAGTAAAAAGTGTCCTTTCTTGTCTTTTTTGTTGACTTTTGGTTGAACATCTATTTTAATCGATGTTAGGATGGCTACTAAAGCTTGCTTTTGGGGACTATTTGCATGGAAAGACTTTTCCTACCATTTACTCTGAGGAAGTACCTGTTTTTGTTGCTGAGACGAGTTTCCCATATGCAGCAAAATGCTTGATTGCATATATATATTCAGTATGATAGTCTATTTTTTGTTAGAGAATTGAGACCATTGATGTTAAGGCATATTCAGGAATAGTTATTGCTGTTTCCTGCTATTTTTGTTGTTACAGGTAGAGTTATGTTTGTGGGCTTTACTTCTTTGGTGTTTCTGGCAAGAAAATTAGTTTCTTGATTTTTGTAGTGTGAAGTTTACCTTTTTGTGACAGATTTTTCCATCTATTATCCTTTGTAGGGATGGATTTGTGGACAGATGTGTAAATTTTTATTGTCCTGGAATATCTTGGTTCCTTCATCTATGGTGATTGAGAGTTTTGCTGGATATAGTAACCTGGGCTGGAGCTTGGTTTTCCTTAGCATCCATATGATATCAGTTCAGGATCTTCTAGCTTTCATAATCTCTGTTGAAAAGCCTGGTGCAATTCTGATTGGCCTGCCTATATATTTTACCTGTCCTTTTTTTCTTACTGCTTTTAGTATTCGTTCTTTGTTTTGAGCATTTGTTGTTTTGACTATTATGTGTTGGGAAGAATTTCTTTTCTGGTTCAGTCTATTTGGGGTTTTGTAGGCTTATTACATGTTCATCTCTATTTTTAGGTTAGGGAAGTTTTTTTTTTCTATAATTTTGTTGAAGATATTTACTGTGCCTTTCAGTTGATATTCTTCACCCTCTTCTACACTGCTTATCCTTAGGTTTGGTCTTCTCATTTTGTCCTGGATTTCCTGAATGTTTTGGGTTAGAATCTTTCTGATTTTTGCATTTCATTTGACTGTTTTGTCAATGGTTTCTCTGTTATCTTCTGCTCCTGAGATTCTCTCTTCCATCATTTGTATTCTGTTGGTGATCTATGACTTCTAATGTCTTTCCTAGGTTTTCCAAGTTCAGGGTTGTATTCTTTAGTTTTTTCTTCATTATTTCTATTTCTGATTTCAGTTCCTTCACCTGGTTGTTTGTGCTTTCTCTTAGCTCTTTACATGATTTTTGTGTTTTCTCTTTAAGGGCTTCAACATGTTTGTGTGTATTCCCATGGTTTTCTGTACTTTTTTAAGTGTCTTATTTATGCACTTCTCAAAGGTCTCCAACAGCATTGTGGAGTATAATTTTAAGGATAAATTTGTTTTTCTGGTGAGTTGACATATCCACTATTTGAGGTGGTGGGAGAACTGGGTTCTGATTTTTCCTGGTTGTCTTGGTTTTCGTTTCTTACAGTCTTGCCCTTGCCTCTTGCCATCTTGATGTACGAGATGCTAGGTGATATTACTGTCTTTTACAGAAGCTAGTATCTCCTGTGGGTCTGTTGGCCCATAGTTTCCAGAGGGAGATTGTTTCAGGTGTTCCTCTCTTAGGGTAGGCTGTGAGTTCTGATGACAGAGCCCAGTCCTGATATTTCTGGGCCAGTTCTGACCTTGGACTGGAAGTGTGCACTCTGTTCCACTTAGGATGGAGAGCACTCCTGAAGCTTTTCTGTGCTCCCAGCGACCTGTGAGTGGGTGGGCTGCTGGCCCTGATAAAACTGGGCCAGGTCTGGCCTTGGGCTTGAAGTGTCTAAACAAAAGAAAAAAATCATTACTGAGAAATATCAAATTGCTGAGAAACACCTAAAGAAATGTCAACATCCCTAGTCATCAGGGAAATGCAAATCAAAGCAATGCTGAGATTTCCCCTCACATCAGTCAGAATGGCTAAGATCAAAAACCCACATGACAGCAGATACTGGCAAGAATGTGAAGAATTAGAAACACTTCTTCACTGTTGGTTGGGTTGTAAGTAGTACAACCACTCTGAAAACCATTCTGGGTTCTTCAGAAATCAGTACGATTGGATATAGTACAACCTCAGGCCCCAGCTATACCACTCCTGGGCATATATGTGGGGCGCCGCCCGCACATTCTCCATTACAAGATGGCGCTGATATCCGGCTGGAGTTAGCAGTAAACAAGCCATGTGCGCACGTGCTGGGTAACTTTCCACTTCTTGAGCTCTGCCTCTTCCGTGGCGTCATAGGGCCTGATGAGTTTCAACCAATCAGGGGGCTCCGCGTCCAAGGCAAGGACTGATCCCTTTATAAGGGGACGGGCTAGATAGCTCCGCCCCCTCTCGTTGGTCCCTCTCGGTGTTCTCGTTCGTGGTCTGGTTCGTGGGCTCGTCCGTCTTGTTCGTCTTGTTCGTCTTTTGGTCTTCTCCGTCTTCTTCGTCTTTTCGTCACGTGGAGCAAGTACTGGTTCTCGAGAGCAATAAAGTTTACCGCAGAAGGATTCTATTTCGTGTGCCGCGTCGTTCTTGCAGGCGAGACGGTTGCGCGGGACACATATACTCATATGCTTCAACATACAACAAAGACATTTGCTTCATCATGTTTATATCAGCCTTATTTATAATATCCAGAAGCTGGAAAGAACCCAGGTGTCCATTGACAGAGGAATGGAAACAGAAATTGTAGTGCATTTATACAATGGAGTACTACTCAGCTATTAAAAACAACAGGTTTTTGAAATTCTTACACAAATGGATAGAACTTAAAGCTATTATCATGAGTAAGGTAACCCAGTAACAAAAGAACACTTATGGTATGTACTTACTGATAAGCAGACACTAGACCCAAAATCTTGAATACCCAAGAAACAATTCACAGAAATTATGAAGCTCAATGAGAAGGAAGGCCAGAAAGTGGATACCTCAGTCCTTCTTAGAAGGAATAACAAAACACTCATGGACAGAAATAAAGGGCCAAATAGAGGAGCAGGGATTGGAGAAATGATCATACAGAGACTACTTCACCTGGGGAATCCATCCCATATATAGCTGCTAAACCCACACACTATTGCTAAAGCCAAGTGGTGCTTACTGACAGGAATCTGATATGGATGCCTCCTCAGAGTCTCTACCAGAGCCATACTGCTACAGAAGAGGATGCTTTTAGCTAACCATTGGACTGAACACAGGGATCCCAATGAAGGAGCTAGGGAAAGGACTGAAGGAGCTGAAAGGGTCTACAACTCCATGGGAAGAACAAAATTATCAACTAACCAAACCCACCACAGCTCCCAGGGAATAAAACACCAACCAATGAGTTCTCATGGAGAGACCCATGGCTCCAGGTGCACATGCAGCAGAGGATAGCATTCTATAGTATCAATGGGAGGAGAGGCCTTTGGTTCACCAAAAGCTTATTTTCCCATTGTAAGGGACTGCCAAGGCACTGAGGTGAGAGAGGATGGTTGGGAGAGGGAGCACCTTCATTAAAGCAATGTGAGGGGGAGGGGCATGGGATGGGGGAAAGGTGATAACATCTGAAATTTAAATACAGAGACTATCCAAGACAAAAAATTATAAGGAGTTCTTTTAAAAAGCATGAATGCTTTGATGACTAATCCTTTAAAAATAAAGCAATGAAAATTTTAATAAATAAATATAAACTCCACCTTTCCTGTGCTGGCCATTACCAGCTATGTCATTATAAACTTTGTTTTGTCCATTCTGTCCAACATAATAACTATTATTACAAAGTCAGCTTGAGCAAATTCCTATGACAACATGCTCTCCCTTCATAAACAGTTAGTCAAGGTACAACAGCAGGGTTAAGCTACATATAAATAACTAATACAATTTACCAAAAAAAAAAAAAAAAAAAAAAGAGAGAGATTACCATACTTATGTTTGTCAGATGGTTTTGCATCCTTGTTTGTTTCCTGCAGATTATGCCTAGATGTAAATTCTTAAGAATATTAAGTTGCTGGCCTTATGGAAATTCCCCAATCTTGCTATAACTACAATAAATACCCAGCACCCCTAGACTTGGTCTCTCAGTTTAGATCGAAGCCAGGTCTTGCTACTGAGCTCATAATAAAGACTGATGTGTCTTTGTATTAAAATAGGCTTCTTGTTGGCCTTTGGGATTCCTGTGGCTTGAGCATAACATCATGGTGCATTGATTGGAACCCCAAGACCCTGAGGACTCCAAACTGAAAGGTTAAAAGGTCGGCTGTTAAAATGTGTCATTGTTGTTCTTTGTGTCAGTGGCTTGACTGTCAGATTTGTACTTGTGTGCTTTTGGTTTGTTTTTTTTTTTTCTTGAGTATTCATGGAGGGAGATGAGTAGAAAGAACTTGGTTAGAACCTTCCTTCAGTAAATATGATGGAGAGTCATAGCTACAAAGGCTTGAAAGAAGCTCCAGAGTCTGGTATAGGGAACAGTGTGCCTCTAATCTTAATTTCTGGGTAGGTTAGAGCAGACCTGGAACCCTGATATAAGGCTCACAACTGGCATCCTGTTTTCATTTTCTTCTCTGTCCAAGTGGAGAAATCTGCTAGCTAAACTTTATCACCCTTTTGTGGGTCTTTGTTATGTGTATGGCACTTTATTATTCTGTGACTGAGAGAGGAAATGAGACTCTTTCCATCATAATCAATTTAGCTACTAACCCCCAAAACTCAGGTTAAATTCTTCTTATAAAGAAGACCTACACCCAATTCATAACAGAAAGCTTTTCAAGACAGCATAAAGGGCACAATCAGATTATCCCTATCTACCCTGCTTTACCTAATTTTTCCCCACTCCTAATGAACCATGTTTCCCATCCATATGTGACTCTATAGTTTTAAGCTTGGAGCTGTCAGTAGATGGAAGGTTTTTCTTTATCCATTGCAATAAAGTTAGCATATGTTCCTTAACTGAAAGTCTTATTTCTAGGTTTGTGTAAGAAATCTGCTTCACTGTTGACCTTTCAGATATTTTAGCCTCCTCTTGGGTCCTTCTGGCCTAGAAACCCAGGGTTAAAGAAACCTCACCCTTGGACAGCACCACCTCTGAATTCCCCATTTCAGTGTATCCTTTCCTGCTCTGATCCAGGTGCACTTCCTATTTTGTCCTGGCTCAGCTACAACTCCAACTTCAAACCCAACTCTAAATCCAACTCATGTGATGCAAGGGGTTCCTGTAATTGGTATGGTTAGATCATTGGTTTAGGGGTTTTTAGAAGTTTCTCATTTATTTTTGTCTCTGTGTCATAATTTTCTGAAATGGTGAAAAGTCACCATTTTGGAATGATAGTCATCTGAAAGAACCTCAGTTGAGGGTATGCCCGCATAAGAATAGCTGGTTTCTATGATTATGAGAGATTGTTGAAAATTGATATGGAGGTGCTCAGGCAATCTGCCACCAGGAACAGGTGAGATTCAGGGACCCAAGCCTGGTGAGACTGCACTGAGAGTAGCCAGGAAGCAGAGAGTCTGTGTCAAGGGCTCAGAAAGTGTTCCCCATCCACAAATGGTTCATGGGAGCAGGAACCTCACTTTAGGGTCTCTAGTTCCATCCATCAAGCCTGTGAGTGCATAACAGGCCCTCAGATCATCTGCTACTAGGAAGAGCGAAGATCCAGGGACACAGGCCAGGTACTCGGGAGAGATGAGAACCAATCACTGACAAGACCACTTATAATCACAGACAACAAGATGGCAAAAGGAAAGCAAAAGAATGTACCCCAGGGAAACAAAGACAACCTGGCAACACCAGAACCCAGATCTCCCATCACAACAAACAGAGGAATGGCAAACACTCCAGAAAAAGAAGACTCAGACATGAAATAATACCTCAAGATTATGATAGAGATTCTTAAACAAGAATGGGAGGGAAAACAGAAAGAAATAGAAGCTTTTAAAGAGGAAACAAGAAAAACACTCAAAGAAACCAAAGAACTGAAAGAAAACAAAACCAAAGAGATGAAGTAATTGAAAAAAAAAGTTTAAATGGAAATGGTAACAATAAAGAAAACACTAAAAGAGACAACCCTAGAGGTAGAAAACCTAAAAAGGAAATCAGGAGTCACAGATGCATGCCTCTCCAACATACAACAAGAGATGGAAAAGAGAATCTTTGGGAACAAAGACAACATTGAAAACATAGAAAAAACAGGTAGAGAAGATGCAAAAGCCAAAAATCTCCTAACCCAAAATGTCCAGGAGATCCAGGACACAATGAGAAGACCAAACATAAAAATAATAGGAATAGAAGAGGATGAAGATTATCAAATAAGAGGCACAGTAAATATTTTCAACAAAATCATAGAAAAAAATAACTTCTCTACCTTAACAATGAAAAGACCACAAGCATAAAAGAAGCCTACAGAACTCCAAATAGAGTGGACCAGGAAAGAAATTCCTCCCGACACATAATAGTCAAAATGCCAAGTACCCAAAGCAAAGAAAAAAATACCAAAAAGCAGTATGGAAAAAGGTCATGTAACATATAAAGGCAGACCAATCAGAATCACACCTGACTTCTCAATAGAGACTATGAAAGCTAGAAGATCATGGACAAACATCATGCAGACTCTCAGAGAACACAAGTATCAGCACAAGCTGCTATACCCAGCAAAACACTCAAACACCATAGATGAAGAGACCAAGATATTCAAAGAAAAAACTAAATTTACACAATATCTGAACACAAACCAAGCACAACAATGAATTATAGGTGGAAATCCCAATAGAATGATGGGGAACTGCATCCTAGTAAAAACAAGAAAATACCTAAGCAAGAAGACCAAAGGAAGAAAGACACACAGGCACAATTCTACCTCCAAAAGCAAAAATAGCAGGAAATAGCAACCACTATTCCTTAATATCTGTTAACATAAATCAACTCAATTACTCAATGAAAAGATATAGGCTATCAGACTGGATACATAAACAGAATCCAAAATTTTGCTGCATACAAGAAACTCATCTTAGAGACAAGGACAGACACTATCTCAGAGAAAAAGGTTGCAAAAAAACTTCCATGCAAATGGCCCAATGAAGCAAGCTGGAGTGGCCATTCTAATATCGAATAAAGTAGATTTTCAACAAAAAGTTATCAAAAAAGTTAAGGAAGGACACTTTTTACTCATTACAGGGAAAATTTGTCAGGCGGAACTCTCAATCCTTAACATATATGCTCCATATAAAAGAGCAACTATATTCATAAAAGAAACCTTACTAAAGCTCAAAAAAATACATTGCACCCCACACAATAATAGTAGGAGACCTAAACACCACATTCTCTCTTAAGAAAATGGCTGCATCTAGAGAATATCATTCTGAGTGAGATAACCCAGTCACAAAAGAACAGACATAATATGCAGTCACTGATAGTGGGATGCTAACCCCAGAGGCTTGCACTCCCCCAGAAACAACTCACAGACTGCATGAAGTCCAAGAAATAAAAAAAATAAAACAAAACAAAAAAATATTTACAAAACAAGAAAACTTTAACTATTTCCATGTTTCATTTTGTTTTACTTTAGCCTATTGTAACTATTAAGTTTTCAAGGCATACAATCAAACCTTGAAAAAAATCAAGTACTGACTAAAAAATATATTCATATAGTTTTATGTAAAAATTATGTTAAAATCTGAAAAAAGTACTGACAAAAATGTATAATTTTAAGCAAAAAATGTTTAAGATCTGTACATTTATCTTTGTTTTGTAAAATAAAGTTGTTTAAAAAAAACACCACATTCTCATCAATAGACAGATCATGGAAACAGAAATTTAACAAGGACACAGTAAAACTAGCAGAGATTATGAATCAATTGGAGTTGATAGACATTGACAGAAAATATCATTCTAAAACAAAAGAATACACCTTCTTTTTAACACCTCAAGGCACCTTCTCAAAAATTAACCATATAATTGCTCACAAAACAAGCTTCAATAGATATAAGAAAATTGAAATACTTCTATGCATCCTATCAGATCACCTCTCTTAAAAGAAGAAATAAATTATTTCTTAAATAAATTAAGAAATAAAAGAAATTAAACCACATTAAACCAGATACACTTAAACTATTAGATGAGAAAGTAGGGAAAACTTTAGAACATATAGTCACAGGAGAAAATTTTCTGAACAAAACACCAATGGCTCAAGCTCTAAGGTCAAAGATTAACAAATGGGACTTAATGAGATTGCAAAGTTTCTGTAAGGATAAGGACATTGTCAAGAAAACAAAATGGCAGCCAACAGAATGGGAAAAGATCTTTACCAACTCCACATCAGATAGAGGCCTAATATCTAAGGTATACAAAGAACTCAAAAAGCTAGACACCAGAGAATCAAATAACCCTAATAAAAATGGGGTACAGAAGTAAACAAAACGTTCTCAGTTGAGGAATATCGAATGGCTGAGAAATATCTGAGGAAGTGCTTGACATCCTTAGCCATCAGGGAAATGCAAATCAAAACAACCCTGAGATCCACCTCACACCAGTCAGATTGTCCATGATCCAAAACTCAGATGACAACAGATGCTGGCGAGGTTGCGGAGAAAGAGGAACACTTCTCCACTGTTTGTGGGGTTGCAAACTAATACAACCACTCTGGAAATCTGTCTGGCGATACCTCAGATAATTGGACATAATACTACCTGAAGACCCAGTTATTAAACTTCTGGGCACATACCCCAGAGACGCTTCAGCATACAACAAAGACACATGTATCACAATGTCCAAATCAGCCCTATTTATAATAGCCAGAAGCTGGAAAGTAACCCGATGTCCTTAAGTAGATGAATGGGTATAAAAATTGTGGTTTATTTACACAATGTGGTACTACTCAGATATCACAAACAATGACTTTATGAAATTCTTAAGAATATGGATGCATCTAGAGAATATCATCCTGAGTGAGAAAACCCAGTCACTAAAGAACAGACATAATATTCAGTCACTGATAATTGGATACTAACCCCAGAAAGCTCTGAACACCCCAGAAACAACTCACAGACTATATGAATTTCAAGAAAAAACAAAGGCCAAAAAAAGAAAGAAAATGAAAAACCATTATGCTTAATCTTTATACACTAAGATAACTTTGACTAATTCCAAGTTACATCTTGTTTAACATATACTTTATGCTCATTTTACCTAATAAGATTTTACTGCATACTATCAAACCTTTAAAATAATCAAGTACTGACAAAAATGTTAGTAAACTTTTATGCAAAAATGCTTAAAATCTGTATATTTATCTTTGTTTTTTAAACTAAAGTTGTTAAAATAAAATAAAATAACATGTTTTACAAACTAAAAAAAAAAAAAGAAAAAAGAAAAAAGAAAATTGATATAGGAAGGCTCCTCCACTAAGGGTGGCATTTTTCCCAAACAAGTGTACCTGGGTTAGATGAGAGACCCAGGTGAGCATGAAGCAGTGACAATCAAGATAACCAGCAAGGTGACAATATTTTTCAATGCATTTGTCTTCAGTTTCTAGCTTCAGTTTCTATTTGAGCTCCCTATATGATGGATTGTGATCTGACACAACCATGTACAGAAACCAGTTATTACCTGAGATGCTTTGGCTCAGAGGATTCAATCACAGCAGCAGAATAAGATATAACAACAACAAAATGCTATCAAAAGATTATTTTGCTGCTGGGCATATTCTATATTCTCTTTCAAAGAAATGTGGAAAATATCAGAAATTGAGATGGCTAAAGTCTTAGAAAGCTTCACATGGAGTTTAATTGGCTGTTCTCATAGGACCTGGAAAGATGGAGTTGACAGTAATGCAGCCATCAAAAGTTGAGGTCATAGAATTTTTATAAAAATTAGACTTTGAAAATTGAGCTAGACATCATTTATGTGATATTTGGGCCAAATTTTTTTTATTGTGCTTATGCCCTGAGCTATTGAGTAGGACAAAATTTAATAATGGGCTGATGTCTATATTTTTATTCTATTTGTATGTATTTGTTCAATTTTCTCATTTATTTATTCAATTAGCATTCCAATCACTACCCCATCTCCATTCCACCTTACACAGTCCCTCATCCCAGACTCTTTTATTTCTGTAGGGAGGGAGGGGACCACTTGAGTATCCCCACTGTAACATGTCAAGTCTCTGCACAGTTAGGCACATCCACCCCTACTGAGCTCAGAAAACTCAGCCAAGTTAGGCAAATAATTTGGACAGGCAACACCTGAAGTGATATCTCCCATTGCATTTGTTGGCAGACCGACATAAAGATGGAGTAGCACATACACTACATATATGGTGTGGGCCTTGGTTCATCCAATGTATGATCTCTAGTTTGGTGGCTCATTCTCTGAAATTCTTCTATGGTTCAGATTAATTGACTCCTATGATCTTTTTAATGACTTCATGTTCTTTCAGAGGCCCTCAATCTTTTCCCCAACTCTTCCAAAAGACCCCCTGAGCTCTATACAATGTTAGGCTGTGGTTCTCTGCATCTGTTTTCATCAGGTGTTAAATGGAGACTCTCAGAAGACAATTATGCTAAGCTACTGTCTGCAAGTATAGGAGAGTGTTCTCAGTAACGTTAGGGATTGGTGCTTGCCCATTGGATTGGTCTCAAGCTGGAAAACGTATCATTTGGCCATGCCCTTAGTCTCTGCTCCATTTGTGTGCCTGTATTTCTTGTAGACAGAACAACTTTTCCGTGAAAAATTTCTTTGTTTACTTGGTGTACATACGTCTCTACTGGTTATCCTTCCTGGCCAGGATATAGCTCTTTCAAGGTCCATATCTCACTGCTAAGCTTCTCAGCTAAAATTACCCCAACAGACTCCTTGGTGCACCATCCCTCCATCTCACCAGCTTCAGATTTTTTTTTTCATTTTCCCGGTTCTCTGGCCCTCCCTTGTCTCTCACCACAACTGTTCCTGATCACTTTCTCTTCTTTTTTTTTTAACAACTTTATTTTACAAAACAAAGTTAAATATACAGATTTTAAGCATTGTTTGCATGAAATTATACACTACATATTTGTCAGACTATTTTTTTTCAGATTTTAAAATAATTTTTACATAAAACTGTATGAATATATTTTGTAGTCAGTACATGGTTTTTTTAAAGGTTTGATAGTATGCACTGAAAACTTAATAGTTACAATGAGCATAAAGTACATGTAAAACAAAATGTAAAATGGAAATAGTCAAAGTTTTCTTGTTGTATAGAGATTTTTTTGTTTTGTTTTGTTTTGATTTTTTTATTTCTTGGACTTCATACAGACTGTGAGTTGTTTCTGAGGCAGTGCAAGCTTCTGGGGTTAGCATCCCATTATCAGTGACTGCATATTATGTCTGTTCTTTTGTGACTGGGTTATCTCACTCAGAATGATATTCTCTAGATGCAGCCATTTTCTTAAGAATTTGGTCAAGTCATTGTTTCTGGTGACTGAGTAGTATTCCATTGTGTAAATGTACCACAATTTTTGTATCCATTCATCTTCTGAAGCACATCTGGGTTCTTTCCAGCTTCTGGCTATTATAAATAGAGCTGCTATGAACATTGTGGTGCATATATCTTTGTTGTGTACTAAGGTGTCTCTGGGGTATATGCCCAGAAGTGGAATAGCTGGGTCTTCAGGTAGTATTATGTCCAATTTTCTGAGGTATCGCCAGACTGATTTCCAGAGTGGTTGTATTAGTTTGCAGCCCCACCAACAGTGGAGAAGGGTTCCTCTTTCTCCGCAATCTTGCCAGCATCTGTTGTCATCTGAGTTTTGGATCTTGGCCAATCTGACTGGTGTGAGGTGGAATTTCAGGGTTGTTTTGATTTGCATTTCCGGTATGGCTAAGGATGTCAAGCACTTCCTCAGATATTTCTCAGCCATTCAATATTCCTCAACTGAGAATGTTTTGTTTAGCTCTGTACCCCATTTTTTAATAGGGTTATTAGATTCTTTGGTGTCTAGCTTTTTGAGTTCTTTGTATACCTTAGATATTAGGCCTCTATCTGATGTGGAGTTGGTAAAAATGTTTTCCCATTCTGTTGGCTGCCGTTTTGTTTTCTTGACAATGTCCTTAGCCTTACAGAAACTTTGCAATCTCATTAAGTCCCATTTGTTAATCTTTGACCTTACAGCTTGAGCCATTGGTGTTTTGTTCAGAAAATTTTCTCCTGTGCCTATATGTTCTAAAGTTTTCCCTACTTTCTCATCTAATAGTTTCAGTGTATCTGATTTAATGTGGAGATTTTTGATCCACTTACACTTGAGTTTTGTACAAGGAGATAAGAAAGGGTCTATTTTCATTCTTTTGCATGTTGAGTGCCAGTTGTACCAGCACCATTTGTTGAATAGGCTGTCCTTTTTCCATTGAATGTTTACAGCTTTTTTGTCAAAAATCAGTTGACCATATATGTGAGGGCTCATCCTGGTCACTTTCTCTTCTGATTAATGATAAGCTCCCGATCCATTCCTCTCTCTCTTCTATCTGCATTCTGTGACTGTTTCATTCCACATTGTGAGTGAGATTGAAACATTCTCATTTGGGCCTTCTTGTTTAACTTTCTTGGGTCTATGGAGTGTGGATATCCTGTATTTTACCATCACTTGTAAGTGAATACACACATGCCCATCCTTTTGGGTTAGGGTTACCTTACTCAGGATGATAGTTTCTAGTTGTATCATTTGCCTACAAAATTCATTATGCCTTTGTTTTTAATAGCTATATAGTATTTTATATCATAAATGAGCAGCATTTTTATATTCATATTTTAGTTGAGGAATATGTGTATTCTTTTGAATTTCCAGCAGTTAAAATAAAACAGCTATGAACTTAGTAGAACACATGTCTTTGTGCATATATACAAGAAGGTACCCTCAAGGTAACATTTTTTTCTGCTAAACCTTAAATTAATAGAAAGAGTAGGCAAAGTGTTTCACAGACCCAGGAATAAACTTTAAATAAAACCTGATGCAACAGTTGACCAACTGAGGCAGGGTCATTCAACTTTGAAGCTAAACTTGACAGGATCATCCATATTGTGCTGCTTCTGGAAATTGAAAAATGAAAATTTCAGGTTATGGACTCTTCCTCTATAGTTTCAGTTTAGCACTAATCTAGCCATGTCTTGGCATACTCAGAACCCCAGTAAAGAGTCATTGTATTCTATGTATATGACATTCTACCTAACTCTTGTGTTTGTTGTGAAATATTGAATAAATAGTATTTTGCCTATGTGCACAGATACGGATATTATGTGTGCCTCATTTTACTGTTGACTGAAGATGGCCTCAGAACTCTTGATCTTGAAGAAATGGATAGTTGTTGGTCCCTCGGTAAATGCTAGAAATTGACCACAGTTATGTGGAACACTAGCAAGAGCTTTCCTTTGCTGAGCTATCCCCCCTGCCCTATGTATGATCAACATTTATATTACTACTATTTCCATATGTCCATTTGTAATGTTTTAAAATGAATTTACTTTTAGCAAAATTTTATTGTTTCAGTTTACCTAGTGATTTCTTGTTTCTGCAAAATGAATACAGAAAATGTATAATTCTTTATAGAAATTTAGTAATGAACTATGAGTTTTCTCTATTATTTTTGTTTCCTTGGTTGATATTTGCATGGGAGTGAGACTCTTAATATGAAACTTTTGCTGTTCTGGAAGTGGATGCATAGACCATCTAGCTCAATGACATACACCTACCTGACTGTGCCTCTGTGATTAAAGACATAAACAAATACACCCAGCTTGTTCACTATTTTTATAGTTAGTAATTGTTCATATAAGTACTTGAATGTGTGCTTGTTACTGTTATCTGTTTTCTATTGCATTTTCCTCTCAATTTGCATTTCTCTTCAAAGGCTATATATCTTTCACAAGATTCAGGACTGACATGAGTGAACCTTGTAATTTAATTTCCTTCTAAAATGACATGGTGATTAGATTATAACTTTTGTGTCAGGAAATGACTGTAGAAATCACCAGAATTGTATGAATATATTGTCAAAGAAACATACATTTACTTTAGAGTGATGACAGTAAATGTATGGAATATTTTAGGATGCAGTGACTTTTGGTGATGTGCATGTGAACTACACTGTGGAAGAGGAGAAAATGCTGGAATCTTCCCAGAAAAGTCTCTACAAACATGTCATGTTGGAGACCTACTGGAAATTCACTGTTTTAGGTAAGACTGAATGTTTTTTAGCTTTTTAAAATAAGGGAACAAATGTGTCTTGGTTATTGATGATCTTCTGTTATTTAAATTGAGAACAAAGAAGATAGAATTGAACAAATCAAGTTTGGTGCTGTGAAAATTCACAGTAACTTGAATTTTGCCTTATTTCCAACACCATATCATTCATTTTTTGGTTCTGTATTTTAGGCTTCAGTTGGGAAGACCATCATAATGAAAAAAAATGTCAACATTTTAGAAGTCATGTAAGGTAATTTTTATGTACAGGCTGATACAAATATGCCTCTGAGAAAATTTTAATATGTTCTGGAAGTTCTAAAGAAATGCATGTAAAATATCATTCCAGTAAATCTAGCCATGAGTATAATATTATGACAAAACCATGCTCCTCAATGTCAGTTATCTGATTTGTGTTTGCAAGACATTCCTCTAAGAGGAACCACAAGGAAACAATGCCTTAAGTAATACCTTTATGTGATTTGTAGCTCCATTAGTGCTATGCTGTGGAAGTACCAATTTGTATAGTCTCATAACATATGAATACATTTCATAGTGATAATACATATCAAAAACCCTTCTAAAAATCAAATAGTCCATGGGAAAATTGATCATATTCAAATCTTTATAGTGACATTGCTAAGTTTATTGAAAGATATATGTTTATGAAAGTCAAGAATGTTATTGTGGAGAAACCTTAATCCATGTAAGCCCCACATTTACAAAGAACAAATTGTGTGAATGCATTATGAAAACCTTTAATTTTTTTTCTTCTCTTAATGTCTATATAAAGTGTCAGAATGAATAAAACCATGTGATCATTGTAATACTGATAGAAGAAACGGACATCTTTCTATTCCAGAACAATAAGAAGGTATGTAGTTTCCTTCCTTTGGTAGACTTTCTGAATAAAATAGAAGTTTGAAATTAATTTGTGTTTTGACTTTACTAAGAATATACCCAAAGTCAGAGTACAGAACATCCTTATGGGCACTATAAATTTGAAAATTCTTATGTTTGTCCTAGTTCACACTGCTAATGTGGTGATATTTATATTAGAGGAAAAATATGAATGCAAACAGTACTTGAATATTATGAGTTTTTCAATTTTTCTTCAGATAGGTGAACCACATCATAATAGAAATTTTCTAAAGAAAAAGGATGTTAAAAATGTGAGCCATATAATAAATACTCTTACCATCGCAGGTATTTTTGAAACAACCAGTAGTGGCAGATAATACCAGGAACCTACAAGGAGATAAAAACTTAAGATCTGGTTAAGTTTTTATTATTAGATCAATAATCTAATAAATGTGGTAAAGCTTTCACATGTCCTAGATCTGACCATGTTTTTGTTTGGAAGAATGTGGATTTTGGGACTTTTAATTTGGTACTATAAATGGGGCTTAATGGGCTATCCTAGTAAAAAAATGGAAGACTCTGTTACTGAGAATGTTTTGAATTATGTGGACCTGGCCCAAGATGTTTCAGTGAAGAATTTTAATATGTGGCCTAGAAACATTTTTGTGGCAATTTGTAAAGAATGTGGCTGAATTTTGCCCTTGTCTAAAGAATCTACCTGAGGCTAAGGTAAAGAGATTTATATTAATTACATTCACAAAGGAAGTCTCAAAAACATGCAGAAAATACTTAGTTCCCTGGTTAAGTATCCTGAAAAACATATTGAACAAGTATAACAAACTTAGAAAAGATATAAAATATATGGTTTGAGTATTAAAAGGGCACCAGGAAGTAAAATAGAGCTGAAGTCTGAGTTCAACAATATTAAATTTAAAAGAGGGTTCCAGCTCCTGCAAGCAGAAGAACTCAGCATCTTTGGCCATATGTCTCTAGTTTTATATTCAAGAGAAAAAAGAGGCTACTGGGACAATTGATGCTGGTTATCTAAAGGTAAAAAATTAGAATTGATTAAGAAGAGATCAGCATCACCAAGGATAAACCATCCCGGTAATGTTTTCTGAGAGCATAAAAAAGCTGTTATTCCAGAGATAGCCAAGGTTATACCTCAAGCTGCAGCTGTACTTGGTAACATATAAGAATCATCCAGGTGGTACTGGTTTTGCCATCATTATGAAGAACAGCTAAGGCTTGGCACTGTAAGAGGCCATGGTAAGCTACTGGTGAAAGTGCAGCCTCAGTTGTTGACAACCTAGGACTGAAGGGGTTATCCAAAGAAGTTGAGGCTTCGCACCATGAAGGAAGCCTATGAGAGGCTATTGGTGAAGTCCAGTTGCAGAGAAAGATCCCAGTGTATTGGAGATTCCAGTACCATGGGATGACCACAAAGAGCAGCCGTGGCAGTGCTACAGGGTGCTACAGAGGGCAGAGCTGGAGAAGTGACACCAACCCTTTGGAGGAGCCCAGAAGATAATGTGTGGATCTTGGACATTGGAACAACAGCTGTGAAGCAGAAATTGACTTGCGGATTTCAGAATGTTAAAGATGCCAGAGCCACAAGATGCCTGTCAAGGAAAGCTGATAAGAGATAGTGGAACCTGCCCAGGCGAAAGAACTTTGTTGCAGTCAAGAAAGACCAAAAAAAAAAGTTGAAGATCTGAAGACTGCTTCCTGTCTTGTTTTTAAGATTACAGTTAAGTGACTGAGTGAATTTCAGAAGAGACTGTTATAGACTACAGGAACTTTTGTGGTTGAAATAAACGTATTTTGCATTATGCTATGTTTAGTTTTGCCACCCCCCCCCATTAAGTCTTGTTTGAACAAGCCTATGAGGGGACAGGGAGTGAATTGTGATGCTTTGGATATGCTCATTATAGAGAGTGTTACTATTAGACTCTGTGGCCTTTTTGAAGGTAGTATGTCACTGTGAGGGTAGGCTGGGAGATCTTCCTCCTATCCCTTTGCTGATGCCCAGTCTATTGCTGGCTTCTTTTGGATAAAGATGTAGAACTTTCAGCTTCTCCTGCACCATGCCTGCCTGGATGCTCTCATGCTCCTGACTTGATGATAACAAACTAAACCTCTGAACCTGTATACCAGCCCCAATTAAATGCTTACATCATTTTTAAAAGATATAAATCATTTTTAAGTCTTGCCTTGGTCATGGTGTCTGTTCACAGCAGTAAAACCAAAACTATGACATTACTCTATGTCAAATGATAGGGAATAAAGATTTTATGGTCTAGCCTATCATAGCCATTTGTTCTTCGGTGGTTAGGAACAAGCTTTATATTTTCAGGAATAAAACAAAGATGACAGAAAGTATGATTAGGAACACTCATTATGTCCTGGAGATCAATGCTTGAATAATGAAAGCTGGACAGATGTTGTTAAGTACACAGGTCTATTAGGACCTGTGACTTAAACTTAGTTGCATCTTAAGATTAAATTGAAGTTGGTAACAAAAAACAGTCCTTGGGGCAAGATTTTTTGCTTGTTACCAACATCTGTACATCATATTCATCTTTGAATATATAACAAAACACATATTGAAGAGAAATGTTACAAATGTAATCAGTGTGATAAAACCTTTCACAACACAGTTATCTATGAACATAAAAGAACACATCATGGAGAGAAACCCCATGAATACACAGTGTAGTAAAGCCTTTGTATATAGAAGTAGTGTTAGAAAAAGTTACAATGTAGAGACCCTTCATACACATAGTCACTGTGTTAAAGTTTTGAACATTCTGATATCTTCATATGAGTAAATTCTTTAGCAAGTAATGAATATTTTAAAGCCTTTGCATATCACAATAGCCTTTGAGCACCTAAATAAGTAATCTATTACCACAATGAATTTGGTAAGGCCTTAGCCAAAGCACTTACACTGAGTTAGTCAACATTATTTATTTATTTAAAAAATATGTGACAAGTATCAACAAATAAATGCAAACTTTATAATATCCCTCTATTTTGTCTGCACTTGCAAACTCATATGGACAAAAGCCATATGAAGTCAATACTAAGGAAACATTTTTAGATTTCACAGAGGCCTGTGCACACAGATAAACACTGGAGAAGGCAGGAGAGTTAAACGCACACAGCTTACCTCTTCGATGGAATGAGGTGTGTACCTACTCTTCCTAGAATGCCAGGCGTAATGGAATTTTACAGCCTGGTGATCCCTGCTGTTCTTCCAGAACTTATATTTTTACTTCCAGACCCTTTTCCCCAAACTCTTGAACATCACTTTCAGTCCATAAAACCCATTCTTATCAGTGATGTCACTTGTGCATTACAACAGCCTAAGTGACTTCTGTGTTATCTTAGGCCCAGGCCAGTCCTGACGCCCACAGGCATTAAGTTTGCCTGTTATTCTCCCCAGTCCCTTATTCTGAGCACTGTTTCCTTTTTTTTCTTTCTTACAACTTTATTTTTTTAAAAAGAGAGTGATACATGTACAAATTTTTAAAAGCATTTTAGCATAAAAATATAGATTTGTATTTAAAAATCATTATGTTTAATCTTATGTTTAATCTGAGCACTGTTTCTAAGTCAACAAGAACCCATCTTATGGATGAAGCCGTATTAGACTCTGTAAAGATCTTCAGTGCGAAACTTCGTTAAGCTGTATTATAGTCAGGGGGCTGAAGTTAATTGTCATCAGAAAACTTTTTCCAAAATTGTACTGTGCTAATGAAAAATTGATGTGGGCCAGACTCTAGAAGTCTTCCTGGTCTAATGCCGGTTACAATAAAACCACATAAGATGAGTTTCCAGTTTCATTCTCACCTCACCCTTCTGTTTTTTTTTTTTTTTTTTTTTCCTTGCTGGCTATAAAGCCTGTAGGGAAGTCACCACAGTTGAAGAGAATGACTTTCCTTAACAGAGGATTGGTCATTAATCAAGGATATACCAGGAGCTATGCTGCCCTTATATCTCCAGATGAGCTCTAAGATTCTAGATTCAATCCCTATTACTGTTTTTTTTTGGGGGGGTTGTTTTGAGAGAGGAGGTGGTTTGTTTTGTTTTGAGGTGGGGAGAGACAAGATTTTGAATGGTATGTCTTGCCCTGTTCAGCAGTTTTAAAGTATATTGTGGGAAGATACTTGTATTTGTATATCATGTGATAGGAGTCACACAAAAACTAGACAGTACTGCTTGCCTATGTTTGTCGGACTCTTCAGTGGTAAATACTTGGCTTGTTATATGAAAGATTAGGTGCTGTTACTAACAGAAAACAGATGGGCTCTAATTAGCCCTGAAGGATCTGGTGCTTACAAGAGTGAGCTAGTTGCGTTTACAATATATGAAGTCATGTCAGAGTGCCCTGAGCCCCATGGGCCCAGGTAAGGGTGAGCAGAAATTTCACACTCTACCTAAGTTGCATTTCGTGGTGTGAAAGCCAGACAGGAAGAGCCTGAAGAAGCCACTCTTTCCTACCTTGTCAGCTTCTAGTCTCCAAGGAAAATAAGGCTGTCCCAGTGCAGGTGATAGCACACACTTAGGTGCTCACTGTCACCTTGTACCCAATTCCATGTCCTTCAAGTTAGACTTGTTCCTGTCATCCCACCAGTGCCAGGAGGAGCACTAGCTGGCCTATAGGCCAACCTACTTTCTGTCTAGAGCTCATGTTCTGTAGACCCTGCTGATTCTTATCTTTTTCCCCAGCTCCTTCACCAGTCTGCCTGGGTAGCTCTGCTTTTCCACATGAACTCACCGTTATCATTCGGCTTTCTATGGCTTCCTGCGGCTGCCAAGGTCAGCATACACCAAGGCAGCCTGAGAAGGGGTGAAGATCTGTTTCTGGTCATTGAGAAGCCCCATCTGGTCCATAATCTGGTTGTCTCCTCCCACCAAAAATAGTTAGAAGCATTCTCCTGAGCCCAGTGAAGGTCTAGGTGTACCTGAACTTGCTATCCTCTGGGGGTAGAAAGGACAGAACCAGACTCAGGCTGCTAACCAATAAGCCATTGGCTGAAGAGAACCAGGCTGTGCCTAGCAAAGAGCAGCTGGACATCTTAGTGAGGTTGGGGTAAAGAGGGAACACACACACAGGGCCCAAGCCTTTTCTCTGAACTGCATCCACGGAGCTGCACTCGGGAGCACGGACTTACCATTAACTCCCTGTTCCATCCACCTGAGCTCAGTGGCCACCTCTCTAGTCTGTCCATGTGTGATGTCCAGAGCAGCACACGGGAAACTAATCAGTGAGAAGAGCAGCCCTAAGACATAGTGGTCTGTTCTGAGGTGCACAGAACTGAAAAGTATCTGTGAGCAGACAGGGTCAGAAGTGTCTTAGTCAAACACCCCCACCTGTGGGAAGGTACCCATTAGCCTGCGCTTACCTTCTTTGTGTGCTTCCTTTCCCTTCAGCTTCAGGCAAAGAAAATGGCTTTGGATGTGGGTCTTCCTCCCAGATCAGCTGCTTTACACTATTTCTTTTCTTCTGTTGCCTTGTTTTTTGCAGCCTATGCAGCACAGGCTGGCCAAGTTTTTTGTTTTGTCACACCTTTCCTGACTCTTGGGAGACAGCTCCACAACAGAGGGCAAAGTCATACTTGGGCATTCCCTTTGAAAGGTCTGGGGCTGAGGAAGAGCCAGTCGTTGGTACTGGGCCATGGAAATGGTCACTGTTCCTTTGGCCAGAAAAGTTTATCTTCACTTAAAAATTAAGATTTTGATGCACACTTCAAGAAAATCTATTTTTCTCTTTTCTTCCCTGTTTTTGTAGGTTTCTAAAGGCTTCAAACGAAACCTGATAGGAGAGGCTCAATGGCCCCAGGTGAAGATGAGGATGATGCAGATGTGTCTGTCAACACAAAAGTCACATTCTCTGGCAGGTGGAACTCTGGGAAGCTGCTGCCCCCAGGGCTTGAGGCAGAGAAGCCCATACATCTGGAAGTTGAGGGAGGGCCACTGTGGAGGGCTGAGGCTGACCCTGGCTGCATCTCTGGAGTTTTCTTTTCACAGACCCACACTGCCAGCAAAGAACCAGTAACAGATAAGATTAAGCCTCCCTTCAGTGGCCCACTTCCTTCTGGCAATGTTGGAGACCTTTTATATTCTGTGGGAAGCCAAGTAAGTATGGAGGCTGCTGAGCTGGAGCTGTTGTTTGTCCATTTCCTTGACTGTTACCCTCTGCCCGAGTCACTATGAGGTATAAGCTGTGTCGTCCGGGTATGCATTATATTTCAGGCTCTCTTGGAGAGTTGGACCTTGAAGTTGGCAGAGGGTTCTGTGTGGTTATCTCCTATTCCCAAAGAGTCACTAAGGACCTCTTAAGGACAGTAACAGGTTCATCAGGAGCCTACTGTCTGGAGGACTAGAATCTGGGTCTCTTAACAAGGGAACCCCCTACCTCCATTCTGCTTCTGTTTAATGGTCTGAAAGCTTCTTTTAGGAGAGCCTGTTAAAACGTACTTGGTAGACGGCTGTGCGTTCCCAGACCAAATCCTCTTGGGACCTGAAGCTCCTTTCATGGGCAGCTGTCTCTGACCTCCATGACTGTGAAGGACAAGGCAGCTCCCTCTCTAGTGAGCCATGAGGGACGGGATCCCCCATGTTCTAAGGCCAATGCAAGGCTCTGAATCTTTTAAGCCCTTGTAGTGGGAGAGAGATCTGCTTCTTATGGTTCTGGCAACCTATTATGTTCAGCCTTTCACAGCCCAAGAACAGCTTAGATTTGAGCATTGTGGCTGCTCCCTCTGTCCTTGGAGACCCATCCTGTGAGAAGGCTCTAAACATGCCTGGGAGAGAGTAGTACCCAGAGTCCTTACAGAAAGAGTAGGAAGTTCATTAACGTCAGGTCAGTCTGGTTCTGAGTCCTTACGTTAGTTGCCCTATCTTCCTTTGTGGTTAGTTACTCACTGAAAATTAAAAATCCAGAGTGAAGAGGAACTGGTTTTTGCTGAGGGACTCATTTTGCCAGAGTGTACCAGTGCAGGAACTGAACAGGGTGCACCCCCCCATCCCCTCAGTTAATGATGATGGAGACTGACTTTGTTTTCACTGATATTCATCCTCCCCCCTCCTGCCCCTCAATCGTGTGAAGACAACTGTTCATTAAAAACAAGAAGTCTGCTTATTTTCATCACTGTTCCCTTTCCCCCTTGTTATTGTAGATGGAGGAAAACAAGCTTCCTGCCTCCCAGGACCTACTTCCAACCGTTAAAGTCCTTGGAACTATAACTGTTTGCTCAGGACTTGAAGCTGACAGTGAACACTTCCAGTCCACAGTTGATCCATCTCAGGTGTTGGGCCTCAGCCAGCAGCCACACATCGCAGATCTCCCTCTCCTTTCACAGTGGAAGTCCACGGTGAGCCCAGGTGCTCCTCAGCTCTATAGCAGAAGCATCTCTGCCTCCTCAGTGGGCAGCAGTCTCCAGGATCACCAAGAGAAGGCAGAACCTCAGAGTGGCTCCTTTGCCAACGTCTCTCAGGAGATGACTGTACCCCAGGGAACCCACTCTGTGGTGGGGGCAGGGCCTCAGCTCCAGTGGTCAACACAGCCTGTGGCCTCTGGCGGTGATGCTACAGGCCTGGGTAAGAGACACCTGTCCTTTCAGGCAGAGTACTGGGCCTGTGTGCTGCCAAATTCTCTGCCTCCTTCCCCTAACCGCCACTCCCCACTGTGGAACCCAAATAAAGAGTATGAAGATCTGCTTGACTACACTTATCCACTGAGGCCTGGACCTCAGCTCCCAAAGTCACTTGAAAGTCATGTGCTGACTGACCCTGTCATGCAGGACTCAGGTATAGACCTGGACAGTTTCTCTGTCTCTTCAGGAAGTACTCTCAAGTCACCCACTAATGTCTCCCACAATTGCTCATCAGTGGAGATGCCTACTCTGCCATTTTCTGGAGACAGAGAGCCATGTCTTAAGTGCTGGACCTTGGAAATATCTCAGAAACAGATTGGCACAAATGTATCTTTCTGGAACCAGCTTTCATCTACCCCTAGAGCCCCAGGCACTGAAGGTGCTTCTTGGGAGAACAGAGAGGCAGCCCTGAAGGGCACAACAGAGGACTGTCTCCCTATAGGCATGAACCTCAGTGTGGGCTCTCCCCAGCTGAAGATGAAGGAGAAAGAGCCACCTTTTCCAAGAAAAGAGAGGGAGAAGAAATACAGACAGAATGTTGGGTGTCCGGCCAGTGTGAAGCCTGGATGGCCATCCGAAGAAGAGATGGGAAGTGATGAGGAATACCTTGCTCTGCCCACTGACTCAGGTCTCTAGTTTAGTATCTTTCTCAGGTGTCAGTCCCTCCTTTGTGAACCTACCCACTAGACCGGCTGAGGAACACAGGACACTGCAAGTCTCAGACAGTGATGATCCAGCTTCCCCAACATTGGACTCCAGCCAAAGGCAGCATCCTTCTGGTACTACCTTTCAAGTGGGCCAGAACCCCTCCTTCAGGCATTCTATCCAGCCCTAGGATTCTAGAGGCAAAAGTAGTCTGATGAGCAGCCAGACCCTCAGGGTCTCTTCAAAACAACTGAAAACTCACCCCTCCTCAAAAGCTGTCAGACAGGTGGCTGTTGTCAGAGCCAGTAGCTGGAGAGAAGCTTCCCAGGAAAAGAGAAGAGCAGGAGAAAGCTTCTCTAGTGCAGTGTGTGCAGGTAAAAATGTTCATGGAAAAGCTTCTCAAGGAAGCAATGTTTCCCCAGCCCACCAACAGCATGTCTCAGCACTCTCAACATGTATGACCCCAAACTATAGGTATCATTCTCCTTTAATGATTGCAAGAAGCTGGCAGAGACATTAGGTAACGTGCAGCAGCAGTGTCCCTGCGCTTTGGTAGAAGCTGATCCAGTGTTCACTATAGCTCAGAGAGTTGTAATTTACTCTTTCATGCATCTGCTTCTCTGCAGAGAACGTTCAATGGTTGGTAACGGTCCTTGTTCCTTGGTAGTTCCACTCTCACCTTCAGGACTGTATTCTGAGCCTGGTTCTGGTATCACATCTCACTGAGACAGAACCAAGCATGGCATTCATTATCCTGGCAGAGGTGGAGACAAATGACCATGTGAAAGAAAACTCTAGGAATTTTGGATGGTAAAATGCTGGTATTTTAGTATTTTAGCCTTCAAACAAGGTAAATAGCAGCTCAGTCGGGTGTACTGAGTAGACTTCTTTTGTACTGGGCCTGAACATGCCTCAGGTAGACAGACTACATCACTGAGTTCAGTCCAGCCCACCACTTGTTCTTTTCTCCACAGACATTTTGCTGTCAGCTGGAAGAGCTGATCTGCTGGTTGAATAATGTCACAGACGTCGCTGACCTCAGTGCACCACCCAGGGCCAGCCTTGCAGGTCTCAAGTCTTCTCTGCAGCTTTACTGGGTAATGTGTAGTCCTGGCTTGTTCACCCACAGGGATGGGAGATAGAGTACTTTTACAGAATAAAATCTCAAGTAACTAGAATTTTGTAGCTTAGTTGACTATTTTACCTGATAAATCTAATTCTCAGTGTTGAACAATATAAAGTACACGGTAACTTCTAAGCGAGGTAAGAGGTTAATTACATCCATTGGAACTAGCAGTGCTGTAGAGGAGCATGTTAACACTGTGCTGACCATGTACACTGTGCACAGTGACTCTTACCTATGTCCATATGCAAAACCAACCAAATTCATTACAGCTCCAATGTCAGCAAACAGCAATGCCAACTCATCTAAGACTCCCTCCGCTAGAGATGTAAATAATATGTTCAATTTATTTATGAGCAAAAAATAAAGTATATTCTGATTAATGGGCTGCATTGTTTAGAATACATATTAAACAAAGTAGCAGTGTTTTGCTGGCTGACAATCTCAAAGTTTATATTTTAGCTATAATTATTATGGGATGTTTAGTTGGCTTTTTTTTTTTTTTTTTTTTTTTTTTTTTTTTTTTTTTGTGAGTAGGATAAAACTGTGGGCCTTGTTCATGTTTTACTACTAAGATAAATGACAAACTTCCCCAGAAGTCAAGACAAAATATAAACAGCCATAGAGAAGAAAAACAGTGGATTGCACACAAAAATATCCTGAATCTTAATGGCTCAAGACAAGGATGCACTTTGTTCCCTCATTACTTTGTGAGTTTGTTGTCACCTTGTTTAGTTATATCCTTGTGGCTTTAGATTACAACTTACCAAATGGTTCTTGATAGGAGAGTTCCCAGAGTGATTATTCCAAAATTTTGAAATCAAATTCAAGGGAATCACATAATATAAAAAGCAACTCTATTCTTAGAACCCAAGGTCTATTATATAATTTTTTACTTAATTTAGGTTCTATTAAACTTTCTCTCTGTGTGGTTTCCATCCCCCATCCCCAGCTTATTGCTGATCTTAAATGCTGCTAAAGTACTTGAGACTCACTCTCTCTCTCGCTCTCTCTCTCTCTCTCACTGAGAAATTAATTATAGGGCTGAACCTAGGGGTAGTTCAAGACAGACAAAATAAAGACTCTCAGTTGGTTATACACTGTGCCTGAAGGATATATCTGGTGGGTTGCTGCATAGGGTCTACATGGTGTCAACATATTATTCAATATATACATATACATATACATATACATATACATATACATATACATATACATATACATATACATATACATATACATCATATACATATACATATACTTATACATCATATACATATACATATACATATACTTATACATCATATACATATACATATACATATACATATACATATACATATACATATACATATACATATACATATACATATACATATACATATACATCATATACATATACATATACATATACTTATACATCATATACATATACATATACATATACATATACATATACATATACATATACATATACATATACATATACATATACATATACATATACATATACATATACATATACATATACATATACATATACATATACATCATATACATATACATATACATCATATACATATACATATACATATACATATACATATACATCATATACATATACATATACATATATTTATACATCATATACATATACATATACATATACATTTACATATACATATACATATTCATATACATATTCATATACATATACATATACATCATATACATATACATATACATATGCTTATACATATACATATACATATACTTAAACATATACATACACATATACATATACATATATACATATACATATACGTATATATATACATATACATATACATAAACATATACATATACATATACATTTACATATACATATACATATACATATTCATATACATATACATATGCATATAGATATACTTATACATATACATACACATATACAAATACATCATATGCATATACATATACGTATACATATACATATACATATACATATGCATATACATATACATATACATATACATATACATATACATATACATATACATATACATATACATATACATATACATATACATATACATATACATATACATATACATATACATATACATATACATATACATATACATATACATATACATATACATATACATATACATATACATATACATATACATATACATATACATATACATATACATATACATATACATATTCATATACATATACATATACATATTCATATACATATACATATACATATACTTTATACATATACATATACATATAAATATACATATACATATGCATATACATATACTTATACATATACATACACATACACATATACATCATATACATATACATGTATGTATGCATATACATATACATATACATATACATATACATATACATATACATATACATATACATATACATATACATATACATATACATATACATATACATATACATATACATATACATATACATATACATATACATATTCATATTCATATTCATATACATATACATATACATATACATATACATATACATATACTTCTACATTTACATACACATATGCATATACATCATATACATATACATATACATATACTTATACATATACATATACTTATACATACACATACACATATACGTATACGTATACGTATACGTATACGTATACGTATACATATACATATACATATACATATACATATACATATTCATATACATATACATATACATATAGATATACTTATACATATACATACACATATAAATATACATCATATACATATACATATACGTATACATATACATATACATATACATATTCATATACATATACATATACATATACATATACATATTCATTTTCATATACATATACATATACATATACATATACATTTACATATACATATACATATACATATTCATATACATATACATATGCATATAGATATACTTATACATATACATACACATATACAAATACATCATATGCATATACATATACGTATACATATACATATACATATACATATTCATATACATATACATATACATATACATATACATATACATATACATATACATATAAATACACATACACATACACATACACATACACATACACATACACATACACATACACATACACATACTCATACACATACACATACACATACACATATACATATACATATAAATATACATATACATATATTTAAATAAATCTGCATAAGTCGTGATGTCATTTGAGGGCGGGGCCTGAGTGTGTTTGTGTCATTTTTGTGTCAAATGTGACATTTTTGTGTCAAATGTGACATTGTTGTGTCATTTTGTGTCATTTTTGTGACATTTTTGTGTCATTTTTGTGTCAAATGTGACATTTTTGTGTCATTTTTGTGTCAAATGTGACATTTTTGTGTCATTTTCAGTCAAATGTGACATTTTGTGTCATTTTTGTGTCAAATGTGTCATTTTTTGTCAAATGTGACATTTTTGTGACATTTTTGTGTCAAATGTGACATTGTTGTGTCATTTTGTGTCATTTTTGTGTCATTTTGTGTCATTTTTGTGACATTTTTGTGTCATTTTTGAGTCAAATGTGACATTTTTGTGTCATTTTTGTGTCAAATGTGACATTTTTGTGTCATTTTTGTGACATTTTTGTGTCATTTTTGTGACATTTTTGTGTCATTTTTGTGTCAAATGTGACATTTTTGTGACATTTTTGTGTCAAATGTGACATTTTTGTGTCAAATGTGACATTTTGTGACATTTTTGTGTCAAATATCACATTTTTGTGTCATTTTTGTGTCAAATGTGACATTTTTGTGTTATTTTTGTGTCACTTTGTGTCAAATGTGAAATTTTTGTGTCATTTTTGTGTCAAATGTGTCAGTTTTGTGTCATTTTTGTGTCAAATGTGACATTTTTGTGTCATTTTTGTGTCAAATTTGTCATTTTTGTGTCATTTTTGTGTCATTTTTGTGTCAAATGTGACATTTTTGTGACATTATTTTGTCAAATTTGTCATTTTTGTGTCATTTTTGTGTCAAATGTGACATTGTTGTGTCATTTTGTGTCATTTTTGTGTCAAATGTGACATTTTGTGTCATTTTTGTGTCAAATGTGACATTTTTGTGTCATTTTTGTGTCTTTTTTGTGTCATTTTTGTGTCAAATGTGACATTTTTGTGTCATTTTTGTGTCATTTTTGTGTCATTTTTGTGTCATTTTTGTGTCATTTTTGTGTCAAATGTGTCATTTTTGTGACATTTTTGTGTCATTTTTGTGTCAAATGTGACATTTTTGTGTCATTTTTGTGTCATTTTTGTGTCATTTTGTGTCATTTTTGTGTCATTTTTGTGTCATTTTTGTGTCAAATGTGACATTTTGTGACATTTTGTGTCAAATGTGACATTTTTGTGTCAAATGTGACATTTTGTGACATTTTTGTGTCAAATATGACATTTTTGTGTCATTTCTGTGTCAAATGTGACATTTTTGTGTCATTTTTGTGTCATTTTGTGTCAAATGTGAAATTTTTGTGTCATTTTTGTGTCAAATGTGTCAGTTTTGTGTCATTTTGTGTCAAATGTTACATTTTTGTGTCATTTTTGTGTCAAATTTGTCATTTTTGTGTCATTTTTTTGTGATTTTTGTGTCAAATGTGACATTTTTGTGACATTATTGTGTCAAATTTGTCATTTTTGTGTCATTTTTGTGTCAAATGTGTCATTTTTGTGACATTTTTGTGTCATTTTTGTGTCAAATGTGACATTTTTGTGTCATTTTGTGTCATTTTTGTGTCATTTTGTGTCATTTTGGGGTCATTTGAGGGACCATATGGAAACCTGCTACTGTAGAAGCTTCCGGAAAGAACAGACGTGAACAGACTCGACAGAAGACATGCAGCAATGGCCCTACTGCACGATCTCTCAAGGTTTCTACTAAGGAATTTCATTTTATTTTATTTTGAGGTAGGATCTTGCTGTGTACTCTAGGCTGGCCCAAAACTCATGAATTTTATTCCCCAGCCTTCCAGGTGCTAGGTTATTTAGGTGTTGTGGTTCGAGTGAGAAATGTCCTCCATATTTCTGTACATATTTGAACGTTTGGTTTCACAGCTAGAGTTCCTATTTGGGAAGGTCATGGAACCTTTAAGAAGAGAGAGGGAGGCATATGTAGGTCCCTTAGGCATTTTTTTTAAATCTTATCCTCTTGAAAATAGACACCATAATTAATCTGCCTAAACAGGTGTTATTATCAATGGCTCAGACATTTCTAGAGTGGTTGAGAAATCATCAGATGTAAAGTAAAAGTGTCTGGCTTTTTTGGAGACTCAGTTGTGTCATGTGATGTGTTTCTGGAAGCTGTTTGTGAGAGGATGTTTTACTGAGGCAGAGGCTTGAGAAAATGCATGACATTTGGAAAGAGTACATGTAGAACCCAGGCAATGACGGGTGGTCTTGCATCGGTTCACCTTTTAATGCTTTGATGGTCTTCACTGATGGCGGTCTTGCCTTGGTGTGCCTTGCAACACTTTTCTGCTCTTTGCTGATCTTCACTGGTCGTGCCTTTGTAGAGAGAAATGTATAAAATACTTCTCGTAGTATTGCAACTGGTTCTTGCTGCTTCTGCTGGATTGAGCTGCCACCCCTGATTCGTACTTAGCGTGCTATTGGACTGGACGGCAGGTATCCTGACAACTGAGAGTGGAATTGCCACAAATGACTACTTCTAAACAAGCCCACAGCACCTTTTTCCTATAGACCCTTTTCTTATCCCTACCTCGGGTCATTCCAGAACCCTAATTAAATAGGTGGCACCCTACATCAGGCATCATTTTGTTAGGCCTGGTTCTGCCTCCCGTGCTCCCAGAAATAAGACTCAGACCAAAAGTGTATTGACAAATGCCTTGGCCATATAGCTAGGCGCTTTTCTGACTAGATAATAACTAAAGATAACCTGTTTATTTAAACCTATATTCTGCCATGCGGCCGGTTACCTGTGCTCAGAGACCGTGCATCTGCCCGTCTCATCAAATCTCCCCCGTGAACCTCCCACTTGATTCTGTCTCAGAATCCTCTCTGCTTCCTGGAGGCCCTACCTCGATTTTCTGCCTAAGCCATAGACCGTAGTCTTTTTAATTTACAGGCGATGCATCCATACAGTACACAGGATGTTCTCTCTACACAGGTGCAAGAGTAATTGTTGCTTATGAGCTCAAGACAAGCATCAGGACTGGAAATTATGACTCATCATTTTACATCTTTCTGAGTTCTTCCTCAGGAAGGGAAGCCCAAAAAAGTCTATGGAGACTTTGACCTGTGCAGGGAAAACATGGGTCATCTCAATCACAGAGATGTGACCCATTAGGAGAATCTGCCACGGAAGGCATAGTTGACAGCACTAGGTATCTACTTCTGAGTATACAGCCATGTGAACAGAGGCCATGTTGCCTTAGAGTGCACTGTCTAGATGGTTGAATAAGGCAAGGGTTATGGCGCCAGTTATGTTATGGGACTGTGCTCGCTTGCTATGGGACTCTCTAATAATCATTTGCTTCACAGACTTCCCTTTGAGACGGTGAAGATTTTCTCAGAACAGTGTTGGAGTCTGAAGCTTTTCCCAGTCTGATTTTTCCTTGCTACCTCACAGGTACTGACTGACCCGTGCTTTGGCCTGAGCATTGTCCCAGCAGGTGCTGATATTTACCCCCTCATTTACCCCCCTCTATCCTTTACAGGCAATTCTCCACATAAATCTCTTACATATCTACTTCTGAGCATCCTGACACGTGTTCGGAAAGTCCAATGACTCAAGTGTCCCACAGCACTTTTGCGATGTCTACTTGATCCTGCCCTGTGTTGTTGCCATTTTTCATTTACTGTGCTGGACAGAAGGGACTTTAGACGTCAAGCTAGGGGTAATAAATGCTGTTTGTTTTGAAAATCTTCTAAATTTCTCTTCCTGAGAGTCCTAGGAGCTGAAAGTTGGACATGAAGAGCAAGTTTCCATTTTTACTCAAGTGCTCATGCCTTAGTCGGCCAGCTCTGTTGTCTGGAGCTCTCTATTGCCCCCTTCTTTCACATTTTGTTCTTCATGTCTAAGAGTCTGTTCTTGCTCTAGTTATTTATTTTCTTTCATACACTGCTTTCAGCCTCATGAACGTAACCCCTCAGCTATTCAAGGATGAAGCGTCCGTTGCTTTTCTTGTTGCTGCAACTAAATACCCAACAAGAAACAACTTAAAGGTGGAAAGGCTTTACGTCTTGTTCACAATGTGAGGACACAGTACATCAAGGAAGGGGAGGTATAGAGACAAAGATGGCTTACAGCTATGGCTGCAGGAATTTGAGGTGGCTTGTTCAAACCTAAGAAGGTCTAGAAGCAGAAAGTGAGGAATATTCATATTAGTGTGGCCCCTTTCTCTTTTTTTTCTCTTTTTATTTAGACCTCAGGCAGTGAATAGGTGCTGCTCATATTCTGTTGTGGCTCCCTCCCTGCTCAATCCCTGTTAATCTTGTTTGGACATACACTCGCAGACTTGTTCAAAGGATGCTGTGCTGATATGAAGGAAAATGGCACCCGCAGGCTCATATATTTGAATGTTGGATTCCCAGTTGGTGAAACTATTTCAGAAGGATTAGGATGCATGGCCTTGTTGGAGGGAGTGTGTCACTGCAGGTATGCTTTGAGGTTTCAAAAGCCCACACCGGGCTCACACTCCCTCTCAATCTCTCTGCCTTCTGCTTGTAGATCAGGTATAAACTTTCATCTACTGCCCTGATGCCCTACCGTGATCCCTAGCGTGATAATAATAGACTGACTCTGCGAAGCTGTAAGCAAGCCCCAAATGAAATGCTTCCTTTTGTAAGCAGCCTTGGTCATGGCCTCTCTTCACATCAGCAGAACAGTAAGTAAGACAGATGTCTTGATAAACCCCACATATTTATTTAGCCAACCAAGTTGACAATCAAAATTACCCATTACAAGTTTACCTTTGTCCTCTTGACACCAAACATATCACTTTAAAGCATGATATCAAAGACCCTATCCCCCAAAACTTATAGTTTATTTTACAATGTAAAATGAAATCAGTCTAACTTCCAAAGTCCCACAGTCTTAACATAATCTCTTATGAGCCAATAAAGTAAGAAAACAGACTGTATTCTTTTTATATAAGACCAACACATACACATTGTGAACATTCTTACTTAAACAGAAGAATTGAGGCACAGCAAGAGAAGATTAAAAGTAAGACTGAAACCCAGCAAAGCAACCAATGAGCCTCATATGGCTCCATGTTCACCAGTCAGGGCTTTTGTTGGCATCACCTGGGCTCCAAAAAGTTTAGGTAGCCTCAGCCCTCCTGATCTGTTTTCTCTGTAATATTTCTCGGGGACAGCTTCCGTTGATATTTGCAGCATGCAAATCAACCTTGCCACAGAAGGCACGGCCTCGATGATTTTCTGAAGTATTGGCGGTGAGAAGGTTCCCCTGTCAGCTCAGGCTCTGCCCTGGATCTGTTAGACTGCAGCTGTAGCGATCTGTGTGCCTTCACAGTGGAACCCCAGAAAAATGCATCTCTAGGCATCTGTTTTCCCTTAGGATGTTCTGCCTATTATCTTCAGGCTAAAGGGTGAACTCTTACTGCATTGCTAGCGCATGATGATTATCCCAGGAAAGCTTGGCCAAAGGAAGGACAGAAACCATCCGCAGAAGGCATGTGGATGCAGCTGGATTGAGGCTGGGGCACAGGATACTTCCAGTGACCTACTGGGAAAGGGGAGGAGAACCATGATTGGGTTGATGGTAGACTCCAGCAGGAAAGGGTGTAAGGAACTTGGTGTGGCCGGCTGGCTGGCTGCAGCAGAAGCAAAGCAGAACCAGATGATTTGAGTTCCTACCTGAGATTTCCAGTGGGCATTAGTGTGTCTTGATGCCTCTACCCGAGGGAGATGGCTGTGTGCTTCTCGACACCTTCGCATGAAGTAAAAAATGTCAATAGTCAAACTTTACTGTCTAGAAGTAACCCTAGTGAACCTGCAGGAAACAACTTGTGATGATTAGTCCTAAAAGATGTAAAATCATCTGGGGGATGGGGCTCCTGATACACCTATGGGGAATTACCTTGATTAACTAGAGTCAGAAGAAATGTCCGCTGTGGGTGGCATTCCACAAGCTTAGCTCAATAGCTTGGTCTGGAATGCATAAAAAGCAGAAAGATGGGCACAAGCATTCTCTTCTTCCCAACAATGCAATGTGAACGCTCGTTTCCAACACCTGCCTCCTTGACTGACCTGCTATAAACCGTGAGTCGAAATAAATGCTCCTTTTCTTACATTGCTTTTTATGAGAGTATTTTACCCAAGCAGCCAGAAAAGTAACTGAGACAGACTTCCTGTCAAAATCTTCACGCGATCCTCTTGCTCTAGCTATGAGCTCTTCTTCGCTCTCATATTTTATGGATTTTGTTCAAATAGAGAATTTTCTATCTGTGGCAGTGAAATAATATAGATGTATATGGTATGTGACAATGTCATTAAAGCACCCTAAAGTCTCAGTAGGTCATGGAAGACTGAACCAGAGGCTTTCCACTCATCACTGACACGTCGCCTACCCCAGAAGACATTAGAAAGAAGAATCTGCCCCCGGATTCCAGAGAAGACGCCCTTTCTGGCTTTCCATGTTGATTAAAATTTCAAACCAGGTGTCTGAACATCAGTGTTATGCATCCACAGGCATTTGTGAGGTCAGAGACTGAACGTAACAGCGATGGTAAGATTACGGGCGCCAGGCCCCATTCCAGGACAGAGCATTTCTAGAACATGTGCTTGTCAAATGTCTACTGGGATTATCATTGATACCTTCATGTTTCCTATCATTAATTTGCTTATCAAAGATTCTATATAGCATTTATTTAGTCCCCACTTCCTAACTGAAATAATTCACGTTTTGGGAAGCCAGATAGTGGTGGTGGAGGAATAACTTGCTGATTTCACCTTGTTTTTTGTTGTTTGTTTGTTTGTTTGAGCCAGAATCTCATGTAGCCCAGGATAGACTCACTAAGTAGCTGCGGTTAGCCTTGAATTCTTCCTCTACCTTCTCAGGGATAGAATTGTAAGTGTGTGCCAACACACCCGACTCTATTTCTCCTTTCCACTTTCTTCTACCTACTCTCATTTCCTATAATCTGTACTATTCATTACTTTATCTATACATCTAACAAATTTGTATAGAGATAATTTTTGTTGTTTCTCTTAAATGAAGAAAACCTCAGTATAATAGTCCTTGGAGCAAAAACTTTAATGTCGGCCAAAGCAATTCATTTAGGAACCTAAAAGTGGATGCATAGTTACCCCAGGCTTGCAATAGCAACAAAGAAATGTCAAGCCATTAATTAAAATGACTCCAGCTTCCCTGTTGGAAACAAGTGGTTAGTCAGTCAAGATCTTTGTAAAAGGAAATGCTACACAATAGGGCTTTAAAACCCAGCTACAAACACAAACTGGGGATATGGAGCCACTGAGATATGCAGGGAGTCTGTGCCATGGTGGTCACACAAGACAGTGGCTCTTCAGCGGCCCTGTGGACTGAAGCCCTTCCCTTTCCCTGTGGTTTCCTGTGGGCCAATGAAAGCTAATCACTGTCTGTTCACTACATCTGCTCACTGGTCACAAATACGGGGGGGGGGGGGGAACTAAGATGGAGGGGGATTCCCGAAGGCAGCACACCTACAGGACTGAGCAAAAGAAATGTGGTGGTGTCACTAAATTCTAGGGCATTTTGCTAGTTAATAACAGGTACCAACTCTGTACTTAGCAACCTTAGACTTCCTAAGTGTTTGTTGGTCTCTTTTCTTTTAAGGTGGAGTCTCACAGTGTAGCCCAGGCTAGACATAAACCCAACAAAATCCTCCTCCTCTGAAGCTCTGGAGTTCCAGGTGTGAGCTGCGACGTCTGGCTCAGGATTCTGGACGACCGTAGCAATTCTTAAAATAATCCTGTCGTATTGCTTCCTTCTGCTTTTCTTTATGTCCCTCTGTAGTTCCTGTGGGCGTCCTTCTGTCACTGGGAACCTTAAATTGCTGCTCATTTCCATCATGTAGATATAGACCTGGGCACGGGCACAGTGTCCGTAAGGTTCCGTTGTGAAAACGACTTGGCTTTTTCCTTGTCTTTGTTTTGGATAAGTGGTCTCACTGTGTTACCCACGCTGGTCTTGAACTCCTGGAGTCAAGCCATCTTTCTTCCTCAGCCTCCCGAGTGGCTGGGCGCCTGCCTTCTTTTCATGAGCTGTTGTTGTGTCTCATTTCTGTTCCCCTTTCTGCTGAGAGATCATTATTTTATTTTTATTTTTTATCATTATTTTATCAGTCTTATTCTGTAGTCGCCTGGGCATTTCTTTGCTTCCTGGAGCATTGCTTTTCAATGCATTTTCAGTCAGTTTCGTGGTTTGATCCTCTGGTGATTTTTCTGGTGTAGTTGGGAGTTTTTAGTAAGAGTTTCTTTAAACTGGGGTTTCTTACAACGAGGCCTGGCATGTCCTGAGCTGCTGTCAGCTGAGTCTTTCTTTTGTCCCTGAGTTCTTCCTGAGCCCTTGGCTGGATTCGGTGAATCTTCCTGTCTTACGCAGAAAATGCCGCTCCTGTGGCGTGAAATATCCCACCCATCCAACACGCAAGGCCAACACGAGAAGCTGTTACCATCTGTCAGCCCATCTCTTTCCTATCAACCTTCAACACTTTCCCCTCACTGCTGGAGAAGAAACGGCCAATATCTAAAACGTGCACTGGGGTTTTGACAGTTGTATTGTGCTGACTTTCCACGGCTATAACGAAGTGACAGAGACGAACAATGAAAGAAAATGAAAGTGGAATTTTGGCTCACAGCTGTAGGTTCAGCCCGAGGTCAGCTACCCACACTGGTGTTGGGGCCTCAGTCAACGCAGTGGACCACAACTAGGGTACAGGGCGAAGAAACTATTCACCTTATTGAGGCTAGGAGGCAAAAGAGAGTAAGAAGAAAGGTCAGAGTCCTGATACCTTCTTCCTGGGAACGCTTCCAGAAGGTCACCGAGTAGGCCGTACACTCCATGGTTCAAAGACTTCACAGTATCACAAGGGACTGGGGACTAAGCCTTTAACACATGCCTTAGATACTTCTCCGGCCTGTCACATGCGTAAACTCAAAACCTGTATCACTTTCAAGGTCTCTTGGTCGCACACGTCACACTCCCCCTTTGACCTTGGATAATTGCTAATCTGCTTTTTATTGCTGTGGACAGGTTTGCTTCTTCTAGAGTTTTGTATGAATATATAAAGGAAGGACTGTGTGGCTTTCATTTAGTCGTGTCTCAGGATAAAGATCATTTTACGTTAAAAAGTGTTATTTATTCTCTCCCTCTCTCCCTCCCTCCTTCCCCCCCCTTCTCTTGCCCTCTGTGTGTGTGTGTGTATGCATGTGTGTGCGTGTGCCTAGTGTGAGTCTCACAGCATTAGTGAGGAGGTCAGAAGACTGCTGTGGGAGCCCATTGTCTCCTTCTATCATGTGAGTTCTGGGAATTAAACTCAGGCCATCAGGGTGGACAGCAGGTACCTTGATCCACTTAGCCAGCCAGACCCCAAATAGGGACAATTTTAAGCACACCGGAAGTAATGACAAGCAAGCATACAATCTACAGTTTATAAATGGAGGAATGAGGGAGTTTGTGGGCAGCAGGTATTATTTATCAGAAACTTCCAAATGGAATCTCTCTGTTTCGTCTCCTTCTGTTTCCCAGCCGCTGTGTATCGAGCAGGCGCCTCTCAGTGAGTCCACTGTGGTGGTGTCCATATTTCCCAAGAACCCCCTCTTTGTGGACTCCATTTTGTTCCTGTTTTTTGAACTTCTGATGTCCCTCCGATGACAGCATGCATGTGCCCATTTATGTGCAGGTACGCGTGAGATGGCTAGAAGGCGTAGTCAGGGGTCATCTTTAAGTATGCCATCCATCCCTTTTGAGACAGGATCTCTCATCGACTTGGAGATCATTAACGATGTGAGACTGGCTGGTCGTGAGTCCCAGGGATCGTCCTCCACTTCCAGTGCCCCTGCCTGGCATTTTTACACGGGCTCTGGGGATCAGACTCAGTTCCTCATACCCTTCAAGGCAAACACTTTCTCAACCCAGCCATGTCCTTAGCAGGATGGTGGCCTTTTGGATAGCTGGGCACCTATTGAAAGCAAAGGCGTCACTAAGATGGCTCAGTGAGGTTTCTCCAGCACTCACCTGAAGCTGGCTTCAGTGGGAGGTAGAAGTTTGGGTCCCGCGACATAGGCTCAAAGATGCACGGAAGCTCAGGAATGGGAGTCTATGGAAAGACAGGAAGAGAACAGCATCCTGGGAGATATAGGGGAGTAACAGGATTCTAGAAAGGTCAGATGCTGGGATAAAGATCCAAAATGGAGGATGAAGGCCAGATAAAGGTCTGTGTGTGTGTGTGTGTGTGTGTGTGTGTGTGTGTGTGTGTGTGTGTGTCTCCATGGAATAGAGGGATGGTTCCTGTGAAGAGTCGTGGTTTCTTCTAGAGGATCTGGGTTTGATTCCCAGCACTCACACGGCGGCTGGCTCCTAGAACTACCTGGAACTCTAGTCTTGGCGGATTTGATGTTCTCTTCTGGTTCTCCTAGTGCATCAGGCATGCACGTTACACACAGAAATATGTGTGAGCAAAACACCCATATGCAGAAAAGAAAAATAAACGTAAACATCATTAAGAAGTTTAAAAAGCCCCCATTGAGAGCAATCCCTCGTCTTACTTCTTTTTGTCTGCTGCACAGTTACATACCGTAGCGATTGTGTTGGAGTCGGAGAACAATATTAACTATCAGTTCTTTCTGCTCTGTGGGTCGGAGGGACTGAATTTAGGTTGTCAGGTTTGGCGGCTAGCACTTTGACCCACCGAGTAATCTCGCCACCCGTAGTTTATTTTTCTTCCCAAGATAAAAGGATTGTTACTCTCCAAATGCAGCCGAAACCATTATTGCCCTGTGAGGCTTGTCTCTCGCTGGCGGGGCTGGGAAGACCCAGTACCAGACGCCACGTTGGTGCTGTGAGTCAGTGTGCCTGGATAGCAGATGATCCACAGAGAAAGTTTTAAATGCTACCTATGCTCCAAGGAGTCTTTAGGCATGTAAATCTTAGTTACAGCAAGCTGTGTTGTAAAGGAAATGTTTTCACAGAGATAACTAGTTTAATCTACAGCCAATAGAGGTCATTAGCGCATACTGCTCAGGCTTGGGGCCCATCAGTAGAAGATGTTATGGTGAGATTGGAGTGGAGCCAGGGGAGATGAAGTGAGTGATGAAAGGCTTTGACAAACAGCCCTTCAGGGAGAAGTCCCCATTAGCTCACAGGAGAGGGATGTGCATACAGCCCTTCAGGGAGAAGTCCCCATTAGCTCACAGGAGAGGGGTGTGCATACAGCCCTTCAGGGAGAAGTCCCCATTAGCTCACAGGAGAGGGGTGTGCATAGACTGAATATCAGTCTTCACAGTATCGAGGGATGCTACCTTATTGACACCGAGTCTCTCTTCGGTGTCCACAGAGGGCAGTATTGAAGACGATGAGTTTAAAATGCAGAGGAAGGGATTTAGGCTGGTCCTCTGCCAACCCAAAGGTCGGAGAGCCCACTCCAAGTACCGAGGAGGCCATGTCACCGGGGAGCAGTGTGTTCCCAGTGTTTTCTGGTCTTTCTGTTTGCTGGTCTTAGCTCATGCAGACCTGACCATCTACTTCCAGCCATTTGCATCCATTTATATTTGTAAACTGATCCAAAATGAGAAGCGTCTCCAGGCCTGTTCTGAAGAGGGTAAAGTAAGGCAGCAAGGCAGAGTGTGGCCCATCCCGTAAGAGCAGTGTCAGTCCATCCGTGACAATGGGGTCTGGAAACAGGGCAGCTGACAAGATCCTTGTAGCTCTCTGTGACACTTGGTATAACGGGGCCACACGTCGCAGGGATTGAGGGGCGGGTCCTGATAGTCAGCATGTTTTCAGGGTTGTGTGGACAGCCCAGAAGGAACAACCAAGGCAGAGAGAAGAACTTAGCCGCCAGGGTTAGTGCAAGAAACTGTGTGTTGTCTGGGAGGTGAGGGGGCAGGCAAGGCGCCATTTGCAAATAATTTCAAGGCTGTCTGGTAGAGACGAATTGATAATGGGGATTAGAGGGCAAGTGTGAGGGCGAGGAGCACAGGTTACCTGGACAGAAGGTCGAGTCAGAAGGAAGCAGTTAGCAGTCATTAAAATGATCCCAGGGATTGTGGCATCTGGTCGCGTACAGAATGTTTGTGCAGAGATTAAATTTCAGGGGGAAAAAAAAAACCACTGGAGGAAGAATTTCTGAGCTTTTGTTTTTCATCCCGTTGATCAGATAAGACTTTCTTTTAGAGATAGTAATTTAGCCTAAAGCCCAAACTGGCCTTCAATGTGTAATGCTCCTGCCTCATGGGAACTTGAATGGTTACTGGTCCAGCTTTGGTCTCCTCAGTTCTGTGGCTTGCCCTGTGTTCCTTGTGAATCTTGCTGGAACGAAAAGAACTTACTACATTTATCCGCTTCCTAGAGGCCTCTGGACACGACAGGCAGTCACTGCTATTTACTATGTCTTTAAACTTCCGTTTATACGTTTTACAGGGCTCTTCTAAAAGATTCAAATACCTCTCAAATAATAATAACAACAACAACAACAACAACAATAATAATAATAATAATAAATGAAAACATAAATTTAGCAAATATAAAAATTTCCAAACATTTAAGCACTACTTTATACATGACTTTCCATATGTGCATATGCACATATATATATGTATATAAATGCTCAAAACGCTATAAATGTCCTAAAGATAGAAAGGTGCAAGTGAACCATGGGAACCCTGCACACACGAAGCAAGCGGTGGGTGTGGCCGTGCAGTGGAGACATCCCAGGGTGAATTAATAAAGGTGCCACCTGGTTTCTTCTCAGCCTCACCGGAAAATGCTGCAGGGCGGGGTGGCAGGCAGTGAAAGGCACCACAGCTTGATGATTGTGAGCATCCTCAGGCGAAAAGATGTAAAATTAGGAACTTGTGCTGGAGGCTGGAGAGTTGGCTCGTGGCTCAGAGTGTGTGCTGCTTTTACAGAGGATGAGAGTTGGGGTCCCAGTATCTGTTTCCCTTGGCTCCCAACATTCTTTATTCCAGCCCCAGGGATCTGACCTCCTCTGGCGCCCCTGCTGGGTATTTCACTCATACACACAAATCTACACACGGTTAAAATGAACAGTAAAGTCAGGCGTGGTGGGGCACACCTTCACTCCTAGCTCTCTGAGGGCAGAAGCAAGAAGAGCCCTGTGTTCGAGGTCAGTCCGGTCTACATAGTAAATTCCAGGACAGCCAGAGCTATGTAGAGAGAGACCCTGTCCCAGAACAACCAAATAAAATAAAGATAAAAATAATAAAAAAAGAAGTTGCACTGGAGAGTTTAATTCATATGAATTCTGGAGTAGAAAAAATGGAGATTATACAGATTTTGTGAAAATTGTCAGGAGATTAGGCATATGTGAGTCTCAAGACACAGAGGCTAAAGCTCACAGATCCTGTCTAGTGATGATGTCATTTGGAAGCTTATTGGAGCATCAGCCTCTCAGCAAAAATCCAGGGAGGTGAAGGCTCAACTCAAAAAGAGCAGTGATCACAGCTTTTATCGAAAGGGAATGTATGGGAAACCCACAAGGTGTTTGAGGAAATCATTTCTGCAAAAACATCATCAAACTGAAATGGATGGAACAGGCTCAGAATGATAAGGTAGTTCTAAAAAACGTACCAGCAAGAAGCAGGTTTCTTAAAAAAAAAAAAAGAAGATCCAGGGTCTGGAGAGATGGCTCAGTGGTTAAGAGCACTGACTGCTCTTCCAGAGTTCCTGAGTTCAAATCCCAGCAACCACATGGTGGCTCACAACCATCTGTAATGAAATCTGGTACCCTCTTCTGGTGTGTCTGAGGACAGCTACAGTATACTTATATATATTAAATAATTATTTTCTAAAACGTTCTAAAACAAGGCAGATCCAGAGGGTGTAACTAACCTAGCCTGGGGTTTATGTTCTGAAATTATATCCCTATTATTCATCTATTCTTTTTGGAAGAAGCCTTATGTTGCAGGCTTTAAGACTGGCATTTTTTCAAATCATTTTTATTGTTAGATGAGGTCTTACAGTATAGCCCAGGCTGGCCTAGAACCTGCAGTCCCCCTGCCTCGGCCTTCTGCAAGCCAGCATCACAGACACGTGCCACCACAATGGCTAGCGACTCTATTTCCATTTTCCTTTTAAAATGGGCATTTCTATATGTGCTTGCCTAGAACTGTTCTTCCATGGAGCTGGGAATCACATGACTTGTCTTTAGTTTTATTAGACGGAGGGAGCACACCCGAGGGGCCTCATCCACAGCTGGGCCTGGTGTGGAGGATGCTGTTGGGAACTCAGCTGAGCAGGCTGTGGTATGGCGTGAGGTTTTTGAATTCCGTAGGAGAGAGTGAATATTCTCTGCAGGCAGGAGTGACAGAACAATGGGCCCAAAGGGTAAGCTGTGATTGACAGTCTACAGGGAACCCCGGTATCTTCATTCTCTGCTTTCACCCCTGGATACTCTCTTCCTCTTGTGTGTGGAGGGGACTCATGGCTGGCTTCTTACAAGTCAAATATGGTACGGGACATATATGGATGTGTGCATGATTATGTAAGACCTAGACCCATCTTTCCTTTCCAGGGTGCTCTCCTTAACTGGGTTTGAAGGAACAAGCTTCCATGTTAACCATGAAGAGTGGACAGTGCCACACAGTGAGGCGCCTGAGGCAGTTTCCAACAAAGAACAGGGAAAGGAGGCTCTCAGACTGACGTCATGCAGGAAATGAATGTTCTAAGGCATAGGAGCCTGGGGGCAGAGGGAACCTCAGGAAAAAGCAAAGCATATGGCTGATGTGGGAAGGCACGGAAACAGTGGACCAGCACTCAAGGAAACTGGCCCAGAACTGTGCAAAGATGCGTCGAAGCCTAGGTTAGCTTGTGCTCCTTTTGGCCCTGTTGGTAAGGGTCTGACACAGAAGCCGGGGTTGTTCGTGGAAGACTTAGGCACACAGACCTGCCTGGCCCGGGCATCAGACTGAAAGAGAATCTGGGGTGCTATAGGAAACCGTCCAGATGCCCATCTGTGCCGCAAAGAGACCCAACTGACCAGAAATGAGTATTAACTAAAGTGATGAGCCCAGTGTGGTATCAGTTTTGTTTACAGTTGCGATGATTAATCTACTTTAATGGAGAAAGTGTTCATTTGGCTAAAATTCCAAGTTAGAGCCCATCATTGTGGGGCGGTCCAGGTAGAATCTCCTGACAGCCATCTGTATCCACAGCCAAAAGCAGAAAGCGAATGAAATGTATGTATGCAACTTGTCTCCCTTTCTTTACTCTTATACTGTTGAGGACCCAAACCGAGGGGATGGTGCCGCCCACAATGGGCTGCATATTCCACCAACCAACACAATCCATCACAGCTATGACCAACCTGGTCTAGACAATCTGCTTACGGGGACTCTCTACCAAGGCGACTCTACTTTCTGTCAAAGTAGAGAAAACTGTCCCGTGCACCTAAGCATAGTACTATGTAAGAGTCAACACAGTTGAATCGAATTGCCTTTTAAATTAAAATGGCGATCGATCTTCACTTTCTACAGTTCAAGGGGCTACTGCATGGAGAGGTCTCTTGTATGGCTTTGTGAGACCGCGAATCTCCATCCGTCAGTGTCGGTTTGGGCTGTTTCCAAGTGTCGACTGGTATGAAAAAGCCACCGCATGGAAATATTTACATATTAAGTCTTTAGGTGCATGTGTTTTTAGTCTCTTGGACAGGTTTCTAGTGACGGTTGGATAAGTACACGCTTGATTTTAAAGTAAATAGATGTGGTGAATGATTTTCTAATTCTCCATTTGTGCCTTCCAGTGAAGATAGGAACTGTGTACGAATCTCTTGTTCACTTGCAGCTCATACAGGCGTCCACCGGCTTTTCCCCGTTCTCCCCCTTCATTCACTTCAATGTCCCCAAATTACTTATCCACAAGCTGTGTGCACCCGGTCATGTCTTCAGAGACACGCAACCATGAGTAGGTCG